>NC_142027.1:19312997-19915810 GCF_982192425.1 Myodes glareolus | reverse complement strand
ATAGCTACTTTTGTCGCTGATATATTCAGTATTCAAGAAAGCATTGCATCCTATGGTTAATGACTCACACAATATCAATACTAATTGAAAAATACAGTAAAAATTTATTTGATCTTAATTTTAAGTGTTTGAAAGTACTGAGAGTCAGATCATATAACCCCTTTTGTAGTGTCATTATTTTAATAATGTATTTTAAATTCATTTTCAGTGCAATACAGAGATCCTCCAATAATAAATCATGCTATTTAACTTTTCAATTGAGACATTAGTTAAATATAGAGGTCTAATTATTTTAATAAAGTATTTAAAGGTTCGCTTCCATTTTAAAATTTAAAACCTGGGCAAAATGAATAACTTATAGACTGATTATCCTTTTTGATTTGTCTGAATTATATTGATTTTGACACAAAGTATAGATTTTTTTTTAGGTACCGTTAAATTCAATGCTGAACAGTCCTACTAAGAATACACAACTTGAAAAAAAATGACAAACTATGATTTCTCTCATTTTGCTCTACTCCTAATCCCTAACCAATGAGTCTTTTGCGTTTCTGTTTCATTTATAAAACAGATTTGCCTAAGGGAAAAAATGTAAATAGGGCAGTTATATTTAAAACATTCACATTAAGTGTTTTTCCTGCTTCCTAATTACATACAAACAAAATGGTTGATGGTATCAAATTATTTTAAGCTTATTTATTAAAGATATATATATATATATATAAATATATGTAGAGAGAGAGTGAGTTTATTTTAAACTACAGTTGAAACAAGTGAATTATGAACCAAAGTTTTGATGATGGACTAAAGAAAATTTTGCTCACACATAATTTGAGATTTTTGAAGTGTTATGACAACATTTTACTAAGGGAAATTTGAAATGAAGATGTACAAATATCTCTGTGTTAAGTGTTAATGTTTTATTCTACTAAGGCCAAAAAAAAAGGGTGATTATCCAAGCACTTCATCAGACTTACTGGATCAGTGTTCATTGTTAAAATGTACTAAAAGGAAAATTCAGTGGCATGTATACATTCCCTTCCTCTCATCACCTCAGAAGCGGTCAGTAGATTTCTGAAAAGATATTGGATACCAGAACTGACACTGAGAGAAGCATAGTGAAGTCATTTGTCCTTGGGAATTTAGAAAGGCTCTCTTAAGCATCATCCTGAGTGCCCCAAACACCAGAGAAAAGTTTCAGTATGATGCTCCAGATATGGGAATTCAGGCAGCTTTGTTTGGCCCACGGACACATTCACTGTGGGCTGTGGTATGGTATAGAACACTCCCTGCCATGGTGCGTTTGAGGACAGAGATTGAAAACTTGCCGTTTCAGTAGGGTTATGCATCACAATTTTTGCCCTATCATTGGTCATACCTGGATTAGGGCTGGACATTAAGTTTTAGGGCTAAAAATGGAAGTCGTACAAAGCACTGCATTAGCCCTCTCTAGGAGCTTCTACTTCATGAGTTCACTTTTGGATAATTTAACCCACCTGATACTTTGAAGTTATAATACTATATGACTGCAAGACTGAAAACGACAGGTGTTAACAATCTGTAATTATCACTGTGATCACTTACCTTTTTTAGGCACTATTTTTGTATCTTTGGCAACTTGCACAGACTTTTGAGGAAGTTCTTCCCTACTTCTCCTTCCCTGGAATCATTCACATGTTGGATTAATATCATATAGGTGGAGTAAGAGACTTGAAATATGATTAAATCGCACATTATAAAGTGATGACTTCTGTTCTTTAAAGGAGTATATTCCACAGTTTCTGTAAATTAATTTTCATGATTGTAAATATCTTGTTAAAATGAATTTTAGCATTATATGGCTAGCTTCTAATGGATTTTTACTTGTATAAGGTGATTAATTTTTCCAATTAATATACATATATATGAGGATGATTAATTTTATGAAGAGGACTTATATTTTTGTTAGCAATATTAAACCTGCCTATTTAATTGTAGGTGAAAATTGCTATAAAGAACTAAAGAATACAGAATTTACTCTCTTTTATATAAGCTGTTATCTGATGATATTACAAGAGCAAAAAATATAAACACTGTTCTTTTTTAGCCTCAGGGATCAGTGTTTATGGTTTTTGATTTATGGTTTTTGTCATGGTCATAATTGGTTACTACATTCACATTGTCAAAAAAATCCTGTGCTTTTCAACATCCACAAAAACAATGACTTTCCTCCTAGCAATAGACATAATTGGTTGCAGAAAAAGTTAAGCTCAGTTGAAGTTATGTTGGACTTAACAATCAATGTTCCAGTTCAATGAATGTGAACATATATTTTACAGTTTTATTTCTCTCACAATTTTGGCTTATTATATTTATTTTATGCTTCTGTTATCTTTATTGACCTTGGCTCTTTCCCTAGCTCTCCTCAGCAATCACTGTACTTTTTAGGTTCAAGATTTCAGCATTTGTGACTTGCTTTTCTCCAGTTAATGATCCTTTATGTCTAATCATCCCATATTTCTTCAAAAACATTTTTTTATTTTCTCCATTTTTCTCATCACACAGGTCTGTTTATATTAAAACAAAATCAAAATGTGTTATAATGCAAGATGTTAACAAATGCACATGATGTTAGGTGAAGCTTCGAAATTTAATGAACCCAGTCTAAAATTGACTAGAAATTTTTAAATACTTGGTAATGTACAACTCATATTTTAGTGGTCAGAAGTCCCGTGGAAATATGACGACTTCACTGGTACAAAATGACCATTTTGAAAGTGCAAGGGGAACACATACAAAAAGATTAATGCTGAGACAACAGAATGATATTTAATTTTTGTCTTTATTTCCTTTTTCTATGAATTGCATAGCTTTCATGAAAGCCTGAAGAGTTTGTATCAGAAAAATATAAATGGTTTGTAGCAGAAAAATAGAAAGGGTGTAATGCTAGATTACTGACTGGCTATGTACTTCTATAATGAATTTGGATCAGCATGTATGAGGTTAATATTCAAAAGTCATGTGAAGTATTTAATTCGTATCTCAAATATTTCACTGTTGTTTCCTGTTCAAATTATTTTAATAACAAGTTACCAGATATGAAAATATTAAAACAAGTATATAACTGTAAATGCATTTGTGGTTAGGCATCATTGGTGTCGTTTGGATATGAAGTAGTGATTTCTGGCTAGATAGACTACATCCCTGAGAATCAATAGGATTGGGGGCTCTGACTCAATCAGAATTATTCCATTGATGGTATCAAAATTTGGTGTTATTAACGGTACTTATTAGGATCAAGGTAATGTGAGAATGATGGGAAAGTTGGTCACTGTGGGTATGTTCTTCCAAGGTACAGCTTGTCCACAGCCCACAGTTGCCTATCTGTTTAGCATCATGCATAAAGAGTCAAGCATCTCCATGTCCTTCTGTCATGCTTCTGCCTCTTCACAGGAGTCTTGCTGACAGGAGAAATTACTCACTAAAATCTGAGTCAAAGTTTTCTGTCTTATGAATTCTTTCCCATAGATAATTTTCACAGAAGTGATAACTGATTAGCATAATCCCTTACCACAATCCTATTCTACAACTTTGTTCTTTTTCCCTTCTAGTTTAGGAACACTAATGTTTTCTTTCTCTGTATAGGATAAATGATCCTACAAAAGGAAATTCCCTGAAGAACTTTGTTCTGATTTACTCAATTCAACTGAAATATTGGAAGATTTGAAGTATATAAGAGGCAAACATCACTTACCTGACCATATATAGTAGGCATTTGTGTGAAAGAAAAAGTGAAAGACTGTAGTGAAAGTATGTAGGCAGGTACTGTGAGCCAGAAAAACCCATTTTTCCATAAGGGTTGGCCAGCACTATATAAATGTGCCTATTAGATTGTCAATGTTGTCATGAATGACAAAATCCTTAATGTAGTAGATAATATGACCTAGTACCTAGTACTTTGATAGTACACAGAAGTTTTGGGAACTCTGCAAAGCTGTATCCACACATGCCTATATATATGTGTGTATGTATATGTATATATATATGTGTGTGTGTGTATACATATATATACTTGCCAAAATGCTCTGTATATTTTTCATAATCTTCCTCTTCTATGTTTCTAATGAAAATAGCCATCGTCTTTGTGAAATCACATATAGAGTCTACAAATAATTATGCTTCAAATTGAACATATTTTTAATTTTTTAAATTATAATTGTGTTCAGTGATACTTTTGTTTTCTATTTATTAAATCTCTATCCAAATTTATCCCTCAAATATCTTCTAGCATTACCTATGTTTGCTATCTTGTTGCAAATGATTCCAAATGCAATCATTTACAAAGTAAAGCGTTATCATCAATTATTAAAACCCATTATAAAAACCCAGGACTCTAGATGACTAAAAGACTTCTTTGTAGGTGCAAACAGAACGTTCCTATGGGTGTTGCCATAATAAGGACTGAGAAAGTCTGACTCCAGTGGGTAATTTTTGCTGATATTAACAGTGGGATTGTGTATATCACAACATAATTCTGAATATATGATACCTTAGTGACTTCGCAACATGGCAGATGACTTATGAGAATAGGTCATGAAAGAGTTACACAAATGAATTTTTAATGATGTCCCACCCTCTAAAATTATATAATAAGCCACTACCTCTTTATGTCCTTAATTGAGTAAGTTACTATATTAAACCAAATACTTTGGGGGTTAACATCGTTCTTGGCAACAAATGTTGTTCTCTCTATATATTAAAAGCTTACATAGTGCCTATGTTCCTCACTGGTAGATGATATCCATATGGACATACATGATACATGACAAGCTATGATAAAAATATAAAAAAAGTTGACACAGCAAGAAATTATCTTACACTTGCTACTGTGTTGTCAATAGTAACCTGCCTTCTGCTACATAAAATGCTTATTTGGCATTGATAAAACTGTACCTCTTCATTGTCTAAACCTTTTAATTCATATTTTATAGAAAAAGTATCTTCTCTTCCCTGAAGATCTCTTCTGCAACCATCCTGGGAGCTCTGATAGTTCTTTAAAAATAGACTTTCTTAATTGCATTTGATTTGATACCATGCCTTTGATGCACCCAGGATTTCCTCAAATAGATGACTCTGGCTTAGAAAGTCTAAAATATTGCATCTGTCTTTGAAAATACAACCTCACTACTTCATATCTTAACTTCCCAACTTCCTCTGCAGTTTCTCTCTAGTCTTGACCTGACCTCTCCTCAATGACGCCGTCAAAGAAAGAATTGGGCAAAGAAAACACTGAGAAAAAAGTTACTTTTAAGTTATTTTAAAAATATAACAGAAATAATTTCTATAGATCTATAACAGGTTCCTTTGATGTGGGATATATTCTCAAACAATGTCTTTTATACTGTATACTCCCATTCGCTATAAAAAATAATATGTAGGAAGAAGAAATAGCCCAAAACAATTCCACCAAGAGAATGATGTCTCCATTTTCAGGTAACTGCAGATCACGGCTAAATATCCTTATGTTTCTAGACTTCTGTTTAATATTTTATATGATTCTGACACTGCTATTGGCAAGGGGAAGGCAAATGGAAAATTTTCTCCCTGGGGCAAAAACTATACATAGTTTTATTTCTCTATTTTTATAAATATTATGTAATAGTCTTTTTTTATATGGCAAGCACCATATCTGGTGCTAGACTTTATAGTTAAAGATGGTGGTAACAGCTCTGGTTCATCAAATAAAAAGTACAAAGTGTTCAGAAATAAATCTGGGAAACATCACTAATATTACCAAATAATTTATTTTAGGGCTAGAATGATGGTTTGGCAATTAAGAGATCTTGCTATTCATGTAGAGGACTGGAATTTGCTTTCTAGTAACCATGTGGGATGACTCATGACCACGTATAACTTCAGCTTCAGGGGACCCATGTGGCACACATATACACACACAGAAAAATATAAAAATTAATCAATCTTTAATAATATATTTGTGTGTATGTGGGAATTGTATAATTTCTGTTTCTACAATACAAATCTCATTACAGAACCCAGGCTAGCCCTAAGTGCAAAGATTTGAATAATTCAAATATCTGAGACAACAGGAACTTTCACTGCAGTTGGCATAAAGCCATTGATTATATATTAGTAAGTTTGTGGCAGAAAGAAGAAAGACCTTATTTATAAATATGGGAAAGAAATTATTTCTCCCTTTATGGCAGATTAACTTCTCCTAGAATAAATAGCATAGTAGATCATGAAGAAAAAAGAAGTAACATACTTTTAATTTTGACTTACTGTTGAATTCAAAAAGTGTCACCCTAAAATGCCCCACTCTGGTATGAAGGCTACTTAAAACTAAGGATTTTTAGGAAATAGGAAGATTGGAAGGTATTTTATAAGTTAATATTAAACACCCCATCACTCTCACTGTACATTGGTGAGGGAAGACCTTCTGTTTAAGTGTTGCTTTTATTGGCTAATGAATAAAGAAACAGGCTTGGCCTATAGCAAGGCAGAAGGAAGGCAGAGTCAGAGAGAAGGCATGTAGCCCCTGCCTGAGACAGATGTTGTTGGGAACTTTACCAGTAAGCCACAGCCACTTGGCAATACACAGATTAATGGAGATGGGTTAAATTAATATGTAAGAGTTAACCAATAAGGAGCTAGAGCTGATAGGCCAGGCAGTATTTTAATTAATACAGTTTCTGTGTGATTATTTTGGTTCTGAATGGCTGGAATGAACAAGCATCCCCCTCTAACAGTACATTGCTTATTAAAGGTGGGACTAGATTCTCTGGGACACTGTAAAACTAAAAATTTAGTAACTGATCATATGAAGTAACCTGACAGAAGGAGATGAGCAAGACAAAAGTTAAACAAGTTGATTTCATTCTCTTCAATAGAATACACAAAATCTTTGAAACGTACTGAAACTTTGTATGTATAGAAATAGTGTAAACAGATAGTGTGTGCTCTTCTCCTAGGAAAGAAAGAAGTTATAGCCAAGCAATATAGACGTGGGTAATATTGCTGGTGGAAGTGTAAATTTGTACAGCCACTTTGGAAATCAGTATGGCAGTTTATCAGAAAATTAGGAAATAATCTACCTCAAGACCCAGCCATACAACTTTTGGTTATATACCCAAAGGATGCTCAATCATACCAAAAGGACATGTGCTCAACTATATTCGAAGTAACATTATTCATAATAATGTTATAGTTATAATCTAATAGCCAGAACCTGGATACAACCTACATGTTCCTCAACCAAAGAATGGATAAAGAAAATGTGGTACATTTACACAATTGAGTACTACACAGGAGTAAAAAAAAATAATGATGTCTTGAAATTTGCAGACAAATGTAAGGATTTAGAAAACATCATACTGAGTGAGGTAATTCAGATCCAAAAGACAAATATAATATATACTAATTCATAAGTGTCTTTTAGACATAAAGCAAGGAAAAACCAACTTACAGTCCACAACCCCAGAGAATCTAAATAACAAAGAGAGACATACATGGATCTACATAGGAAGGAGAAAAAGACAAGATATCCAGAGTAAATTGGAAGCATGAGGGTCATGGCAAAGAGTAGATAGGGAGAGGGAGGAAGGGAGGTGAGTGAAGAAAAATATATAGCTTAAAAATCAATTAAAAAATAATTATCCTTAGAAAGGAAAATGTGATAGTGTTTGATCAAGTGTGTCTAGAAGTGGTCAGAATATTAGTATTCTTCAGGTTTCGAGTTAATCTCTGTTTGGTGAGACTCCTTGGAAAAGAATGAGGACAACTCCAGAGTATCTGTCTTTAACTGTAGAAAGTCTCTTAAATCTCTTCACATTGTTTCTGGGAAAACTTCAGATACTACCATTGTAAATATTTGAAAGTAGGGAAACTTTCTTTGTTTATTGATTTGGGTCCAAACTGTATACTTCCCCAAATGTTACCTATAGTAACAGTTGTTTAGAATAAAGAGAACAGGAAAATCTCTGCTCGTGATTCTGGAATTACCATTCCTTTCAGTCTGAAGATGGCCTCCATGACTTTGGAGAAGGAATGATTATAGGAATGTTGGGCATTACATAGTATTGCACCAACAACAAAACACAAAGTAATGGTTAAACTCACCTCAGACATTTTTTTCTAAATTATTTTCATTTTAAATATATTTTCTTAAATGTTTTATTGAATAAACATATTTGTATATAACTTTGTGGGTTTCAATCCACATTTCCATCCTTCCAACGTCTCCTGGCCCCGTCATAACATTATTTCCCCACCTAACTACATATGCACTGACTTCATCTTCTTTATTTTCTTCTCCTCCTCCTCTTCCTCCTCTTCCTCCTCTTCCTCCCTCTTTCTTTTTCCTGCTCCTCCTTCTTCTTTTACTCTTCTCCTCTTTCTCCCCCCTTTAAAAAATTTCATTTAAAAAATTACCAAGATATCATGACTGCTATATTTATCTATTTTGTCCATTTTTTATCAATAACAACAGTAAAATTGATCTCATCATTTTGTTTATCATTTTCTCATTCAGTGGGGCAGTCATATGCTGTGTTTATTCTCTTTCATCCCCCTTCATATCAGCACAGCTTCCTAGGTAAAACCGGTCCTGATTCTTTTAAAGACAATGTTTTGAAAGTCAACAAAGCTTGAAAATATCCGTGTCCTGTTCGGGATCTGTGTGATAATTCTCACCTTTATACTTAGTTGACTTTTGAATCAACTCTTAATCAAATAATCAAAAATATAAAACAAAGAGAAAATTTGTAATTACACTTAAAGCAAGAAAAATTCAAATAAAGAATCCACAAAGGATCTCTGAAGCCAACTTCTTCCCAGACATCTTTGGGAAATATATTTATCAGTATTCTGTATTCTCAGAAGAAAGATTCTTTCCATATCTGAACAAGGAAAATTTTAAAGAGAGTATTTTCTTCCATTTTATTTTTATTGTATTGTTTTAAATGTTTATTTCCCATATTTGACAATGTGGACGGATGTGGGTCTTTGTGTGGATATGTTAACATGGGCGCAAGGGCCAGCAGAGAGCAGTGGCCACAGATGCCCCTAAAAGTAGAGTTGTAGGCAGCTAGCCTCCGTGGGAGCTGGAATGAAACTCTATTCCTCTAAATAGCGTGTGAGCCGAGTCACCATTCAGCCTCTGTTTCTACTCTGTGTGTGTGTGTAGTGCTCTTTTCCCCCTTTTGTGACAGATCAGAGCAGAAGAATGCACACACACGGAAACACAGTATACGGAAAGCAGAGATGCATTTCCTAAGAGCACTGCTTCCTCTCACATGGGAAGTGTACTAGTGAGCAAAAGTCAGCTAGAAGTAAAAATGTAGTAGAAACCACAAGAAAAACAGTAAGTCGAGAAAAATGGGAGGCTCCAAGAATCTTACAAAATGCTTAAATTAGAGCTGACTTCCTCAACTCTTGATTTCCACTGTCCCTTGAATTTGTATTCTGAATGGAGCTTTCAACCTGTCCCATTAATTTTTTTTTCTCATTTTCCTCATTCTTACATTTCAGTCTGTTGTTTTTATTTTTCCTCAGTCAGTTTTTTTTTTCTATTCCATGGGATTCAGCTAATATCTAGATTCCAGTCCCTGGTTTCTCAATGAATCTGGAGCTTACCGTGATGGACAGATTGGCTGGTCAGCAAACCCCAGGGACCTTCATGCCACCCATTTCCAACACACTGAGGTTATAACTGTGCTTGGTCATGCCTGGATTTTCACCTGGGATGTAGGGATCAACTCGGGCCTCATGTTTATACACCAAACAGTCTTCCAGTTAGTCATCTATTTAGCTCCTTTTCTTTATTAACTATTTGAAATAGGCACAAATAAGCTTCAAAATATATGCATACAGATACATGTCGTGAATATGAAGAAACAGTGAAGAAGTGTATTATGATTTCCAGATCACTAGGAAAATGTCCTTACCTGATTCATTATTTTTTTAATATAACTGAGTGTAGGATTATATAATGTCTTAGTCCAATGCATGTTAATAGATTAAATATGAGTCTGAGTTGTATACCTAAATTTCACGGATTCAGTTCTAAGGCTGGGATTTAATAACACAGGATAGTATGTCAGTAATGAGATTGTTTGGCATTTCCTCTTATAGTGGCTTTCTTTTCTCTCTGACTGTTAGTGTGCAGAAGGACATAACTGGTATGTAGAAATTGAACCAAGAGTAATGACATTATTAGTCTTCTCTCCTTTCCACTGCACTGTACTGAACCAGTTACTCAATCTTCCAAGCACCAAGAAATAAATCCCCTGTAGCTTTGGGCCACATTGTTATTTCTACCAATGTTGTGTTTGCTTTTCAAATCTTGATTTGTTATATTTCATTATTTTAAAATGCAATACATTAGTAGTTTCATGTCTCAGGAGATAACAATTTAACATGAAAGACAGAAGTATTCTTAAGAGATGAAGGGAAAACACATAGAGTAGTTGCTGGGGAATTGAAGATGTGCATGCAACTACCCAGTATAACTGAATATTTCTCCTGCTTTTTAATCATGTTCGGAGAGCTCCATGGCTTATTTTTGCTCCAGGGACTTTTTGTGACCATATCATGTGTGAAATACGAACATGGCAATTGAGTGAAGAAAGTAATCATTGCATTCTGATTATATTTCTGCACACACATACAAATTAAATACTCTATGATTGATAAAGAAGTCATGGAATGCCTAGTGTCAAAAGTCTAAGCTCTCAAACTATGTCCAAAAAGTAAGTGCTCAAAAATGATCGCCTTTCAATTTCAGTACCAAATGCATGCACTGAAGAACTCACAACTTATTTAAGACAAAGTATATGTTAATATAATGAGAATTTTATGTACAAATTTGAAAAGAAGCATATTAGCTCTAATACTTATTTATCTTAACTTGGAAAATATTACTTTTTCAGCTTCAGATTCTCTTATCAGGTGACTGAATCTCTTAGTTTTGTTAATCAGAACATATCTGACCAATGCAGAGAATGATTGTCACTGAGAAGCTAAACCTCTTTATGAACTACTCAGTCAGTGGATAAAGGTCCTACAAGAACACCACAGCTTTCTTTGAGGGGGTTACAGTAAGATATAAAACTACAGAATTAATTACTGCAGTGTTCTAAGCCCAACTCATCATTTTATTCTGTTTAATTGAAAAAATAAAAAAAATGGCCTTATAGCAGTAAAGTCCTTTATTAATTTCCCTGTTCCCCTCATTCTCTTGAGGCTGTTAAACAGAGTTAAAAATTGATAACAAAATATTTGGAATGTTCTTGATATTGTTACCAAAACAAAAACACATAGAAAGATTTTTAAAGCAAATTGACATTATTTTATTTTTATGCCAGGTGAACTATCATTTCTACTAAAAGTAGTGACTTAGTTTTGAATAAATATTTTTCTTCAATAATACTGAATGCATTCTCCCAAGTTAATATTGTATCAGCCTATTTGACTACTTACTCCAGCTGCCACCCATTTACTATTGATTATTTATCAGGGAATTAAGTTCCTGGAGGCATTAGATTCAGTCATTGGAAAACATTGTAAAGATAATGAATAACTATGTAGACCATGCACTATCTTAGAAATATGAAGCAAATTATCCTATAGATATTTCCTATGACTTTACATTTTAAAGATGACTCAAAGTAGCTAGAATATAGAATCAATTTCAGACAATTTTCACAGTTACATCTTAGGAACATCAAAATCATTCAATAAAAATCATAATTTCTAATTCTTTATGTAATTGAATTAGTTGCTGAAACTAGACATATTTTCTTTGCTAATTGAATACGGTACTAGTATTAATATACAAAATGTTAAAATTTTAGTCTATTTGTTCTCATTGATCTATTCCCCTAATCATTATTTTTAAGTTTGGCCATTACTAAATTGCTAAAAGTGCGTCCCCCGATATGAGATTCCCCTCTGTAAACTATGAATATGTTTTATTTCCATTGGTTAATAATGAAGCCACGTTGTCTATAGCTATGCAGAATATAGCCAGGCTGGAACAGATGTCTATATTTCTATATTTATATCTATATCATACATACAAACACACACACACACACACACACACACACACACACACACATATATATATATATATATATATATATAGAGAGAGAGAGAGAGAGAGAGAGAGAGAGAGAGAGTAGGCTGAGTTAGGGAGATGCCATGTAGCTACTAAAGGAGAAACATGCTGGCACCAGTAAGTCACAGCCCAGTGACTTAATTAATAGATTAATAGAAAAGGGTTCATTTAAGTTGTAAGAGTTAGCTAGAAAGGTATTGGTCTAACAGTGTTGTAATTAATATAGTTTCTGTGCAATTATTTGTGTATGAGCAGGCAGGAAATGAATGAACAGTCTCTGCCAACATCCCCTATTGAATTATTATTATACAGTATCCTGGATAATAAGGACAAAAGGAAGTTCTGAAGTGCTGAGGAGTTCCATTCAGAGGGGTGAGTGTGTGCTCTCTCGGGCAGACTGTCCTGGAAGAGAGCACAGCCCCCTCCCCTGCTACTGCTGCAGAGTCTTCTGTGTTCCACTCGACCCTGCCCTGCCCCCATGATTGCCTTTTTGTCTCTGTTGTCCTTGGAATACCAGCTATCCCTGTGTCTGTGCTGAAGAGTTCCATCCAGACAGGAATAGTTCCTGCTCCTGCACTGAAGAGATCCACACAGAGAGTCAGTCACAGCAAAGTCTGAACCAAAACACCAAGACTCTCCTGGCTCCATTTGAAGGAAGAGATGGGCAGGCGCCAATGCAAGAATTCCTCCAACAACCTGAAAGGCAACATGACATCACCAGAATCCAGGGATCACGAAACTAGAAGAATTTAACACCCTACTCCAGAAGAAAAAGAAGAAATTGACTCTAAATGGAACTATATGAAAATAATAGAGGAACTTAAACAGGAAGTGAAAAACTGCCATAAAGAAATGGAGATAACAAACAAAAAAGTAGATGAAATGAATAAATCTCTCAAAGATAACCAAGAAAAAACAAGAAAAAGCAATCAAACAGGTAAGGGAAACAGTTCAAGCCTTGAAAAATGAAATGAAAGTAATGAAGAAAACACAAACAGAGGGAAGGCTGGATATGGAAAATCTGGGTAAACAAAAAGGAACTGCAGAGACAAGTATAACAACAGAATGCAAGAGTTGAAAGAAAGAATCACAGACACTGAAGATACTGTAGAGGAAATAAACTCACTGATTAAAGAACAAAACAAATACAAGAAATTCTTAACACAAAACATCCAGGAAATCTGGGACACTGTGAAAAGGTTAAACCGAAGAATAATAGGTGTAGAAGAAGGAGAAGATTTACAGCTCAAAGGCCCAGAAAATATATTCACCAAAATTATTGAAGAAAACTTTCCCAATCTAAAGAAGGATATTCCTATGAAGGTGCAAGAAGCATACAGAACACCAAATGGACTGAATCAAAAAAAAAATCCCCTCGCCATATGATAATCAAAACACAAAACATACAGAATAAAGAACAAAAATTAAGAACTGCAAGGGAAAAGGTCAAGTAAAATATAAAGGGAAACCTATCAGAATTACACCTGACTTCTCAATGGAAACCATTAAAGCCAGAAGGTCTTGGATAGATGTTCTGCATAAACTAAGAGACCAAGGATGCAATCCCAGACAACTTGTATTTACCATCGATGGAGAAAACAAGATATTCCAGGACAAAAACAGATTTAAACAATACGTAGCCACAAACCCAGCCTTACAGAAAATACTAGAAGGAAAATCACAAACCAAGGAAGCCAACAACACCCATAATAACACAAGCATCTGACAACCCTCCACCAGCAGAACTCAAAGAAGGGAAACACACAAACACTAACACCAAGAAAAATAACCCAGAGTCATCAATCACTGGTCATTAATATTGCTTAATATCAATGGACTCAACTCACCTGTAAAAAAGGCACAGGTTAAGAGAATGGATACAATGTGGATTTTGGGGATCCAGTCTGTTTGGATACTCACCTTCCTGGACCTGGAGGGAGGGGGGAGGAACTTGAACTTCCCACAGGACAGGAAACCCTGACTGCCCTAAGGGACAAAGAGGGAGGAGGAGAGGGAGTGGGGGGAGTGGGAGGGTGTTGGGAAGAGGGGCGGAAATGGAAACTTTTATAATTTAATAAAATTTACTTTCAAAAAAATAAAAGAGAATGGATACAAAATCAGGATCCAATATTCTGCTGCCTACAAGAAACAAACCTCAACCACAAAGACAGACACTACCTCAGAGTAAAGGGTTGGGAAAAGGTTTTCCAAGCAAATGGACCAAAGAAACAAGCGGGTATTGCTATACTAATATCTAACAAAATAGATGTCAAACTAAAATCAATCAGAAGAGAAGGAGATGGACACTTTACACTCATATCTAAAACAATTCATCAGGAGGAAGTCTAAATCCTGAATATCTATGCACCTAATATAAAAGCAAACACATATGTATAAGAAACATTACTAGAACTCAGAACATACATCAAACTCCACACTCTAATTGTGGGTGATTTCAATACTCCTCGCTCACCAATGTACAGGTCATGCAGACGGAAATTTAACAGAGAAATAAGAGAACTAACAGATGTAATGAACCAAGTGGACCTAACAGACAACAATAGAACATTCCACCAAAACTGAAAAGAATATACCTTCTTCTCAGCATCTCATGGAACCTTTTCAAAAATTGATCACGTAATTGGTAACAAAGTAAACGTCCATAGATATAAAGAAATTGTAGTAATCACCTGTATACTATCAGATCACCATGGAATAAAGTTAGAATTCAACAACAATTCTAACCCCAGAAAGCCTACAAACTCATGGAAACTGAATAGTCAAATACTCAACCGTCCCTGGGTCAAGGAAGAAATAAAGAAAGAAATTAAACTCTTCCTTGAATTCAACGAAAATAAAGACACAACATACCCAAACCTATGGGACACTATGAAAGCAGTGCTAAGAGGAAAGTTCATAGCACTAAATGCCCACATAAAGGAAATGGAGAAAGCACACATTAGAGACTTAACAGCAAACCTGAAAGCTCTAGAAAAAAAAAAAAAGAAGCAGACTCACCCAGGAGGAGTAGAAGACTGGAAATAATCAAACTGAGGTCTGTAATCAACAAAATAGAAACACAGGAAACAATCCAAAGAATCAATGAAACAAAAAGCTGGTTCCTGGAGAAAATCAACAAGATTGACAAACCCTATCCAAACTAATCAAACAGCAGAGAGAGAACACGCTAATTAACAAGATCAGAAATGAAAAGGGGGACATAACCACAGACACAGAGGAAATTCAGAGAATCATTAGATCTTACTACAAAAGCCTGTATGCCACAAAATTGAAAAATGTGGAAGAAATGGACACTTTTTTAGATAAATACCGTATACGAAAATTAATTCAAGAACAAGTGAGCAGTTTAAACAGACCAGTAAGTCATGAGGAAATAGAAGCCGTCTTCAGAAACCTCCGAACCAAAAAAACCCTGGCCCAGATGGTTTCAATGCAGAATTATATCAGAACTTCCAAGTAGAGTTAATACCTATACTCCTTAATGAGTTTCACAAAATAGAAACAGAAAAGTCATTGCCTAACTCCTTTTATGAAGCTACAGTCACCCTGATACCAAAACCACACAAAGACTTAACCAAGAAAGAGAATTAGAGACCAATCGCACTCATGAATATTGATGCAAAAATTCTCAATAAAATACTGGCAAACAGAATCCAAGAACACATCCAAAAAATTATACATTATATCATGTTGGCTTTATCCCAGACAGGCAGGGCATGTTCAACATATGAAAGTCTATCAATGTAATCCATCATATAAATATACTGAAGGAAAAAAAGACATATGGTCATTTCATTAGATGCTGAAAAAACATTTGACAAAATTCAACACTCCTTTATGATAAAGGTCTTGGAGAGATTAGGGATACAAGGTTCATTACTAAATATAATAAATGCTATATACAGCAAGCCGACAGCTAACATTAAATTAAATGGAGAGAAACTCAAAGCCATTCCACTAAAATCAGGAACAAGACAAGGCTGTCCACTCTCTCCATATCTCTTCAATACAGTGCTTGAAGTTCTAGCAATAACAATAAGACAGCAAAAAGAGGTCAAGGGCATTCGAATTGGAAAGGAAGAAGTCAAACTTTCATTATTTGTAGATGATATGATAGTGTACATAAGCAGCCCCAAAAACTCTACCAGAGAATTCCTACAGCTGCACAACACCTTTAGTACTGTGGCAGGATACAAGATCAACTCGAAAATATCCGTTGCCCTCCTATACACAAAGAACAAAGATACAGAGAGGGAAATCAGAGAAACATCACCTTTCATGATAGCCACAAATAGCATAAAGTATCTTGGGGTAACTCTAACCAAAGATGTAAATGATCTATTTGACAAGAACTTTAGGGTTTTGAAGGAAGAAATTGAAGAGGATACCAGAAAATGGAAAAATCTTCCATGCTCTTCGATTGTGAGGATCAACATAGTAAAAATGGCAATTCTACCATGAGCAATCTATAGATTCAATGCAATCCCCATCAAAATCCCTGCAGTGAAGTTCTTCAAAGGCCTTGAGAGAAAAATAATCAAGTTTATATGGCAAAACAAAAAACCCAGGATAGCCAAAACAATCCTATACAATAAAAGTACTTCGAGAGGCATTACCATCCCTGATTTCAAACTCTATTACAGAGCTATAGTAATGAAAACTGCTTGGTATTGGTACAAAAACAGAGATGTTGACCAATGGAATCGAATTGAAGACCCAGATCTTCATACACAAGCCTATGAAAACTGATTTTTGACAAAGGAGCTAAAACTATACAATGGAAAGCATCTTTATCAAATGGTGTTGGCAAAACTGGATGTCAACCTGTAGAAGAATGAAAGTAGATCCATATCTATCACCATGCACAAAAATTAAGTCCAAATGGATTAAAGACATCAACATTAATCTGACCCCATTGAACCTGATAGAAGAGAAAGTGGGAAGTGGTCTACAAGACATGGGCACAGGAGAACACTTCCTAAGTAGAACCCCAGTAGCACAGACAATAAGAGAATCAATGAATAAATGGGACCTACTGAAACTGAGAAGCTTCTGTAAAGCAAAGGACACTGTCAGTAAGACAAAAAGGCTACCTTCCGACTGGGAGAAGATCTTCACAAACCCCTCATCAGAAAAAGGTCTGATCTCCAAAATATACAAAGAACTGAAGAAACTAGACACTAAAACTCTAATTAACCCAATTAAAAAATGGGGTACTGAACTGAACAGAGAATTCTCAACAAAAGAACTTCGAATGACCAAAAGACAATTAAGGTCATTCTCAACCTCCTTAACGATCAGGGAAATGCAAATCAAAACCACTTTGAGATACCATCTTATACCTGTCAAAATAATTAAAATCAATAACACCAATGATAGCCAATGCTGGAGAGGATTTCGAGTAAGGGGAACACTCATCCATTGTTGGTGGGAATGCAAACTTGTGCAGCCACAGTGAAAATCAGTGTGGTGGTTTCTCAGGAAACTGGGAGTCAACCTACCTAAGGACCCAGCAATTCCACTCTTGGGAATATACCCAACAGATGCCCATTGATACTACAAAAGTATCTGTTCAACTACATTCATAGCAGCACTATTTGTAATAGCCAGAACCTGGAAACAGCCTAGGTGCCCCTCAATAGAAGAATGGTTAAAGAAGGTGTGGAACATATACACATTGGAGTTTTACTCAGTGGTAAAAACAATGACATCTTAAATTTTGCATGGAAATGGATGGAAATAGAAAATGCTTTACTGAGTGTGGTAACCCATACCCAAAAAGAGGAATATGGTATGTACTCACTCATAAGTGGATTCTAGCCAAAATTAAAGAACATTGAGCCTATAATTAATGATCCTAGAGAAGCTAAATAAGAAGGTGAAGCTAAAGAAAATCATATAGTTATCTTCCTGGATATTGGAAGTAGACAAGATTGCCAGGCAAAACTTGGGTGCACGGAGGTGTGTGTGGGGGTGAATATAAGGGGAAATGTGTAGAGAGAAGAGAGAAGGGGCATATTTAGGAGAGCTTGGGGGATTGGGAGGGTTGGGATGGAGGAAGGATGGGTATGGGAGCAGGGAAGTAACTATCTCAACTATGGTAGCCATTTTATCGTTGGCAAGAGACTTGATCCTTGAGGGGTTCCCAGATGTCCAAGGAGATGTCCCCAGCTTGCTCCTTGGGCAGCAGAGGAGAGGGTGTCTGAACTGGCCTTGTCCCATAGCCACACTGATGAATATCTTACATATCACCATAGAAACTTCATCTGGCGATGAATGGAGATAGAGGCAGAGTCCCACACTGGAGCACTGGACTAAGCTCCCAAGGTCCAAATGAGGAGCAGAAGGAGCGAGAACATGAGCAAGGAAGTCAGGACCACGAGGGGTGCACCCACCCACTGAGACGGTGGGACTGATCTAATTGGAGCTCACCAAGGCCAGCTGGAGTGGGACTGATGGAGCATGTGATCAAATTGAACTCTCTGAAAGTGGCTGACAGTGAGGGCTCACTGAGAAGCCAAGGACAATGGCACTGGGTTCTTATTCTACTTCATGGACTGGCTTTGTGAAAGCCTAGTCTGTTTGGCTGCTCACCTTTATAGACCTGGATGGAGGGGGGAAGACCTTGGACTTCCCATGAGTCAGGGAACCCTGACTGTTCATCGGACTGGCTCGGAGGGGGGGGGGGTAGTTGGGGGAGGGGAAGGTTAATGGGAGGAAGGGAGGAAATGGAATTTTTAAAAAAAAAAAGCTCAATAAAACCCCAAAAAAACTAAAAAACAAAAAAAAGTTCTGAAACTACTGTTTCTCCAAACTGCCCACAGTAATTCTATTATTTTTTATTTGTTTGTTTTGCTGTTTTTGTTTTTGTCTTTGTTTTCTGTTGTTTATAAGCTTTTTTTTCAAAATGTGTTTGCAATTCTTGGTTGAAATAAAATATTTAAACTGCTTTAGCAGATAATTTCTATCTTCCTTAGTAATATTTAGAAACTATTTATAATTATAAAATTAAGATTAGTATAATCACTAAATGTTCATATTATATAATATATATATGAATGAATGCATACACATGTGATAATGATATGACTGGATACTATCTCTTAGAATTATCACCTATCTCTTCTCTTTGTCACTTAAACACCTCCAAGGCATGTTTTGGGTTAGCGATGCCAAACCTTCAATCCATGCACCATTTAACCAGTTCCTGCTTCTATCTCATTTATGACACTATAAATATGTTAATTAATACAGTAGTATTGCCAATTTTTTCATGAAAAGTATATTTTTACAGTTCACCTGTCTGTACTTTAAAAAACAAACAAAAACAAAAATAATCTTATTTTCCATATCAATCCCACTTTTCTCTCCCTCCCTCCCACTCCCCCCACCTTCTCCCCCACCCCACCCCACATTCACTCTACAGAGAAGGTGAGGCCTCACATGGGAAGTCAACAAACTCTGTCACATCACTTGAGGCAGGATCAAGGCCCTCCCCCTATGTCTAGGCTGAACAACGTATCCCTCCGTAGAAATTGGGCTCCAAAACAGTGAGTTCATGTACTAGGGATAAATACTGGTTCCAATGCTAGTGTCCCCACAAACTGCTCATGCCACACAGTTTTCATCCACATTCAGAGGGCCTAGTTTGAACTTATATTGGTTCCCCAGCTGTCAGCCCACGGTCAGCAACCTCCCACAAGCTTGAGTTGACTCTTTCTGTGAGCATCCCAATCTTCGTCTTGGCCCCTTGGCTCATATCCTTGCTCCTCCCTCTCTATTACTGGACTCCAAGAGTTTGTCAGAGTGCTTAATTGTGCATCAGTCTCTGCATCTGCTTCCATCAGTTACGGGACGAAGTTTCAGTGATAACAATTAGGGTAGTCATCAATCTGATTACAGGGGGAAAGGCAGTTTATGTACTATCTCAACTATTGCTTAGATTCTTAACTGAGGTCATGCTTGTGGTTTCCTTGTGCTTGCTTTCTCACTAAGCCCACAATGGCTACCCTTTCAAACTATCTCTTTCCTGTTCTTTTGTAAGCAATGGGTCTAAATCAGACTTTAGTAAAGTTCCCCATGTTGTGTTGACATCAACCATAAATTATTTTCATTGCTACTTCATAACTGTAATTTTCCTGTTATTATTAATTGTAATATAAATGTCATATGCAGGATAGCTGAGAGGTGACCCCTATTTAAGTGTCAGTGAACCACCAAAGGGGTTGCAATCTAGGAATTGAGAACACTTGTTTTATAAGTATCTTTCTCTCTTCAGTCTCATACTTTGGGGTTTGTGAGAAATTCATCTTCTACCCATACAATTCCTTTTTATGCCCTTTAATTGGATCCTAAGCTGGACTTTCTTGTGTTCCCACTGAGACACTTAGAGATAGACATTTTTCCTTTATGAATGAACTCATAACCGTTTGTATTTTAGTTCCTCTAAAATATATCCAACTTCTGAACAACTCAAATAACTCAAAATCTATATCTATGAGTCTTCTGTCAAACTCAAAGAACCAAAACATTTTTTTGATGATTGTTTAAACTTGCCATTTCCCGTGACTTCTGTGCTATATTTTTCTAGAGAAATAGACTCCAGAATAGATATTTTTGGAAATAATATATAGGATTATGTACTCCAAGAGATAAAGGAAAATGGACTCAGGGAAAAGAGGAATAGAAACACAGTATTTTCAAAACATTGGTTTTAGACAATTCTAAATGGCTATTCAATGTCTTCTCAAATATAAGCAAGGAAGCTATATTTTTCACAGTTTCATTTAGCAGTCACAAGAGATGAACAGACACTAAATGAAGGTTAGTAACCTTGAAAGGTATGTATCATTTTTCCAAAAGCAAGTCTTCAATAAGTATCAGGTGAGCCAGTTCTTGGTCTTAGAAACACAGCAGTTTTTCTAAGAGTTAGACAAATTAGTGGTTCAGATTTCAAGGATAACCTATGTATATCAAGTAATCCATTGCATGCTATGAGGTGAAATATATAAATCAATAATACCTGAGATTCACTGGAATCTATACTAGCTATTTTTCCTGTAAAGACTTGATCAGGAAATTCTACCAATAGTGCAGCAGTTGATGAAGGAGCTTATATTATTTCCATGATACCTGTACACCTACTCTTAGAATCACCATTATTCTGACTGATTAAATATGATGAGTCAAGCACATCTCCAAGGTGTCCAGCCTGGTCCATTTTTAGAATGTCAGATTCAGGATGGATGGGTGGAATCTATCCATTTGCAATAACCAAAACTGACACGAAAGCAGCAAGAGAGTCTCCAGTGTTTAACTTGGGGATTAAATTACTGCTTTTCTGACTACACTGCATAACATTATACACACCTTTTCCGTTACTGATGGTGACATTGTTCTTTCACATGAAGAAATATACTCAACAAGTAGCAATCGTAAATTAAAGTTCAGTGATGCTCTCCTTTGAGCAAAAAGTATTTCTGCTCAGGCAACAGGAAACCCTGATCCACAGAAACTACAAATGCAAAGAAAGAACTTATTAATGTTTCATTTGAAGAATGACAAATGGGATACATTTGTTATCATTCCTAGACTCCCAAATGTGTGCATTTTGCCCACTGAGATAAAAACACTATAAAATGATAATTATTTAGACATAAATTGCGCATTGTGGAACATAGGAACAATAAAAATTGTCATTTAAAATATCATTTTCAAGATGATGTCACATATACAAATTGAAAACTCAATTGTTTAGTAGTTCTTTCATAATATTACAAAGGTATTTCTATTTGTTCCCCTAGTCATAGATACATTAATAGTAAGTGGGGAGGATAATTTGCAGGCACGGTATAGTTGATGGAGGAAGGACAGATATGAGAGCAAGGAAAGAGATACCTCGACTGAGGGAGTCTAATGGGGCTAGAAAGAAACCTGACTTTAGAGAAATTCCCAGGAATCCACAAGACTGACTCCAGCTAAGACCCTAAGCAGTAGAGGAGAGGGTGCCCCAATTGATAACTATCTAGAATATCACCACAGAACATTCATACAGCAACTAATGGAAATAGAGGCAGAGACTGACACTGGAGCATTGGACTAAGCTCACAAAGTCCAGTTGAAGAATGGGAGGGGTGAGAATATGAGCAAAGAAGTCAAGACCATGATGGGTTCACCCATTTAAACAGTCTACCTGAACTAATGGGAGCTTACCAACACCAGCTGGACTGGGAAGGAGTAAGCATAGGACCAAACTAGTCCCTCTGAATGTGGGTGACAGTTGTATGGCTGGGGCAGACCGAGTAGCCATTGGCAGTGGCACCAGAATTTATCCCTACTGCTTGTACTGGCTTTTTGGGCACCTATTCTCATTGTATGGATACCTTACTCAGCCTAGCCATAGGCTGACATAGTAGAGAGGGTCTTGGAACTTCCTCAAAACAATGTGCCTTAGCATCTCTGTGGAGTAGATGGGGTTTAGGGGGGGTGATAAGGGGAGGAGGTGGGCAGAGTGGAGGGAGTGGGAACTTGCATTGGCATGTCTAATGAAAAAAAGATAGTTTGTCTCTTTTTAAAAAAGTAAAAATAAAATAATCAAAAATATTCAGTTTATTTCTTCAATGAACTCTTTTCTTATTTTTGAAAGATGTCACGACTTTTATAATACATTTTAAATAAATATTTTCTTTCATGTATATGAGTGTTTGTGTTCATGTTTATATATACATTAAATGTGTACCTTGGAGGTGAGAGATGGACACTGGATTTCTAGGAACTGGAGTTTCGAGTGTTTATGAATTATCATGTGGGTGCTGGGTACTGAATCTGGGTTCCTTACAAGAGAAACAATTTCTCTTATCCACCGAGTCATCCCTCCAGTATCTTCATCCTTAAATTTGAGTTTTTTGAAATATCAGGTATTAATACTCTATTAATCATGTTTACCCCTCCCTCTATCCCATACAAATCCTTCTGTCCACCTTACACTCTAACACAAATTAATAACTTCTTATTCTTTAAGAAATCTTTCTCCTTCTTCCTCTTCCAATCTTGCAATAGCAACCACATTATTGAGATTCCTGTCACATACAAAACATACTATTTTACAGCAGACATCTTGTTTCTCTTTCTTTAAAATCTTTTATATTTTCAGTAATGTTTCCTTACCCTTGAGTGGAGAAGTTATGTTGTAGATGTACATGAAGAAAAAGACCCATAGTCAGTAGGTCACTACATTTCAACCAGTTTTAGATTTTTGTAAAGGTCTTAATCTACTATAAAAAGAATCTTTGATGTTGGATCAGAGATGTATTCATGCACAGAAGAGCAAGTGGGAATTTCTGTCTCTGTAGATGGTTTTTTTTTCTCTCTCTCCAATTATATATGATAATCTTACTGCTCAACAACTACCTTTTCTGCTCTATGCAAAACTGATTTCCATTTTACTGAAAAATAAATCAGGCTTTCAGTACTGTTGATGTCTAAGAATGCAAGACACGAATAGCATGTTAACTAGATGATAATGTCATGCAAACAAATGATTAGTAAGTCAACTCGTGACTGAAATGACAATGAAGATATTATAAAAATACTATGTCAATCTTGCAAAATAGTACTTGTGTTACTAAATATGTATGTAAAATACAATCTCTTTAAAACATATTCTTCTGCTAGGTTCTGTCTGAATCTGTATTGTCCACACTGCTTCAATTTCTATAGAAATCTTTAAAATCTTAGCTTATACCATTCTTCTGATCCCAGTGTCCTTGCCAGTTACCAACGATCTCAGAATCTTAGAAAATGAATGTTTATGTCATAGAAAATGAAGGGAAGGAATTATTGCACACTTCAAATTTTAATAACTGTCAACTCAACAATGACATCTTCATCAGTTAACAATCCATATCCTAAGGGTTGAATGCAAAATTGACAATTTCTATAGTACTCTTGCTAATTCAGTCAAATTCTGGCAGTTCTGACTCACAGTGATCTTTTCTTATCATTAATTTTTTATATACACTGACTCCTTACTCTCTGTTTTATGTAGGCCCCACATAATCTATCTGAAAAAACTCATTTTCTTGCCACCATAAATGTACCACATCTCATTCAGTTCATCACAGACTTTTAATACGGCCCTTTAATGCACAGACTAATAATATGAATAATGCAAGACAATCACATGTATTCTATAAGAGTCCAAATTGTATATAGTGGCTTTAAATTTCTACAGTACACCTCATTTCAATTTTTTAAATCCTTATTAATGGGTGTGTGAATGCATATAATGTATGTGTGAATATGGGCTTTTGTGTGTCTTAACATGTTCGTGGAGGTTAGAGAGCAAGGTTTGTGGAATCTATTTTCTCTTATCTTGTTGATGCTGTATCACTCCTACCATATTGATGCTGTCTCACTGTTGTTTTTTCCCTTCCCTCCCCTCCCCTGCCCTCCACTCTCCTCCCTTCCCCTTCCCTTCCCTTCCCTTCCCTTCCCCTCCCCTCCCCTCCCCTCCCCTACCCTTCCCTCCCCTACCCTTCCCTTTCATGCTCTTATCCTCTCTTCTTTCCTACATATACTTATTCCACCTGGGAGCTCACCTGCTAGCAGTGGGTCAGTTCTGTCTTCACAATTCACCTCACCACAAAAATACTAAGATTTCAGATGTGAGCCATGACAACCAACTTTTCATAGGTTCATGAGGATCAAATTCATGTCATCAAGCACTCTAAATTGTGGGATCATCTCACAAAAACACTGATTTTTGTTTTTAAGGAAATATATGCTACATTGCCTTGCAGGGACTACTATAAATAAAATTCAATAAAGAGACATAAATAGCAGTGTGGTGAGTCAATTGTTTTCACCTCAACACAAGTAAGATTATCTTGGAAAAGGAAACTCAATAGAGAAAATATATCCATTAAATTGCCTGTAGGAAAATCTATTGGGAATTTTCTTGAATCATGATTAATTGGGAGATCCCAGCTCACTCTGGACAATACCACTCCTTGAGAGGTAGTCTTGAGTTTATATATATATATATATATATATGTGTGTGTGTGTGTGTGTGTGTGTGTGTGTGTGTGTGTGTGTATGAAACAGTGAAACAGTCTGGGCATTATTCTTTCAGCTCTCTGCTTCAGTCTCTGCCTCCAGGTTCCTGCTGTGACTTCTCTCACTGATGGAGTATGACCCAAAGATTGCGTACTAAAATAAACTCTTTCCTTTTCAAGTCACTTTTGGTTATGATGCTTCACCACAGCAGTAAGAACCTGAGCAGAGACAGTTATCAACTCACAATTATGGAGCTTAGAAATTAAGACACCAACACATGTGACTTTGACTGAGTATTATAGATGATAAACATGCATACACATTCACCTGGTCCTTTTTCTGAAACTGCCCTTGTTCTTAGCTTGTCTTTTTATAAGGAAATATGGACCATTGTACTGTCTCGTCTTGGTAGTTCGATCTAATGTTAACTAACTTTTTAAATTACTAGCCAAATGCAGTCACTATCTGAACCATTGGAGATTAGGATTTCAAAATATTACATTTTAGAGGGCAGAACATGGGCTGCTTTGAGTTGCTTAGATAAGTTATTCTCCAATCTGTTTGTCTTTTGTTGAATTAAGCTTGTCTATTTAGCTATCTATCTGTTTGGTTTTGACTGTTGACTATTCTCTTCTTTCAAATTTTGAACTGCCTATGACTGTACCTCTTCTTGCCTATGTAACATTAAATTTAGTGGTTTACTCTATTCTTTCATTTCTTTTAGAACCTTGAACCATAATACTTATTGGATGTCAATTAAATTGTGACTTCTTCAATTTTTTCTATAACATAAGAATCCTTATTACAGTTCATAGTAGATCTCAGTATTGAATACAATATGTGCCATATATCAGAGTCATCATCAAGGTTATACTTTTATAGCAAGTTTTATTTTTTTTAAAAGCAGAGTGAGTTTAATGAATTCTTATATAGCACCCAAAACCTTATGTTTGCTTAATGAAAGAGCTCTCTGATTCAAATAAATTAAAGTGACTACTTATAACACTGTTCTGTTCTCCAAATGACTACAGAAATTTTATTGTATCAAGAATTACTGAAGAGAGAGACATTATTAAAATAGTTTTAGATCCCTTATGAATATCATGTTGAAATTAATTTTTACTTTAATATTGTTGCAAGGTGGGACCTTGAGAGGTAATTAAGTGACAATGTACAATACTCATGAATGAAGAAAATCATTATCACAAGGATATTTTAGGTATCATAGGCATTGCTATTGATCAGAGGATAAGTTTGTCTCCCACCTGTTCTTGATTGTGAAAATTGTTCTTTCCCTTTCTTTTTCTATAGTTTCTTTCCTTCACCCTTTCTTTATTATATTGTCCATCATGTTATGAATTTTGCCATTTTTAGGAAGCAATAACAAGTTACTTATGAGATATATTTCTTCAGCTTGGGACTTCTCATCTTAAAGAACCATTACCAAGTAAACATTTTCTTATAGATTATCCAGTCAGCAGTATTCATAAAAGAACAAAAATTAGTCCAAGATTATACCTATATTCCTAACAATCATGTCTTCAGAACTGAGTGTTAAATGGAAGGTCAAAGTAACAGCTCTATTCTGAAAATAAAAGTAATGTCAGTCCTTTAATATTAATTATTTTCATCTACCACTTCAATGAATCATAATAAATTATTCACATTAGGACCTGTCTAGGCTGCTTATCTTCATTAAGTTTCCATGTGATTGAAAGACACAGCTGAGAATTATGTAGAGAAAGTGTGACAAAATCATCTAAAAAATGATTTATTATGAAATAAAAAGAGTTTCCACAGAAAAGCAGAAGAAAATCAATAGCTGAACTTTGAGAGCACACATCTTTCAGCATTATTCTGAAAAAATAAAGAATAGAAATTCAAAGAATGAAGGGAATATAGAGAACTACCTAAATGGATTCACAATTTTCAGAGATGAAGATTTGAAATGGAACAATATAAAGTCTTTTGCTTTGAACCAAAGTCTTAGTAACTATAGCAAGCTTGAAGCCTTGTCAGCATTATTTCATGCTATAGTCTCACGCTAAATGAAGTTTGCACTAATTTCTTATACAATATATACATCAGATATGTAGAGAGATAAATAATAAATTCCTATCACCTTAAATCCAAACATCATATAAATAAGTTTGTTAACTGCTGTTCACTGCCTTTTATTGCACACCTATTTTATCCATGTGATTCTATAAAATGACTTTCAAACCTATGGGCAATAATATTTTAAAGGAAACACATAGGTAGTACGTATTAAGCAGAAAAATATGAATTCTAGTATTTATTCACTAAGTTTTCACCTGTCTGTTTTGGCAAAATAAGTGTATACAGAAAATCAAAGAAAAAAAACCCAAAATATAGCAGATGACATTGCATAGAAATGCTTAGAAGCCGGGCAGTGGTGACACATGCCTTTAATTTCAGTACTCGGAAGGCAGAGACAGAGTTCAAGGCCAACCTGGTCTTCAAGAGCTAGTGCCAGAATAGGCTCCAAAGCTACAGAGAAACCCTGTCTTGGAAAAAAAAAAGAAAAACAAAAAACTACTTAGAAAACAGAAAAGGTACATTGAGTATCATATAATGGTTATAGAATATGCATCATATTAGGTTTGTATAGTATTTTGCTACTTGGGGTTTTATGGAATATATTTATCACAGTCTTAGTGAAGTATGTGTCACAAAATACAGCAGCTTTTACACTTCAGGCACTGGAGTCTAAGGCTTTTTTTAAAAATTATTTTCTTATAATATTATCTCATACATTACATCTCAATTACAGCAGTTTTTTCTCCCTCTCCTCCTTCCAGTGTCTTCCCCCATCTTGGTTTTCTCACAGATCCATTCCTCCCTCCTCCTGAAAAAAGATAAAAAAAGCAGGCCTCAATAGGATATCCACAGAATATGTCCTATCAAATTACAGTAAGAATAGGCCCTCATAAAAAGGCTGGATTAGGCAACCCCATGGAAGGAAGGGGTCTCAAGTGTAGGCAGAAGAGTCAGAGGCACTCTTCATTCCCGTTGTTGGGAGTCCCATCAGAACATCAAGCTAAACAACCATAAGGTATTTGCAAAGGACCTAGCTCAGACTCATGCAGGGTCTTTGTTTTTCACTTCAGCCTCTGTGATACTTTATGAGCCCTGCTTAGTTGATTCTGCACGCTGTGTTCTCATGGTGTTCTTGACCCCTTTGATTCCCACAATTTTTCTTCTCCCTCTTCTGTAGGGTTCCGCAAGCTCCACCTTGCATCTGCTTCCACCAGTTTCTGCATGATACGCCTTAGACTAGGCACCAATCTGAGTATAGCACAATATCATTAGAAATTATTTCACTAACATTGTTTTTCTGCCAGTCTGGGTCTCTGTGCTATCCCGCTTCTATTTCTGGCCATCCAGGCAATGTCATGTGTGGGCTCCCTTGCATGGCATTAGGCTCAAATTGGACCAATCATTGGTTGGCCACTCACACAAGTTCTACACCAACATTAGCCCGGCACATCTTACAACCTGGACAGATTTGTAGGTCGAAGGTTTTGTTTGCCTAATGTTCCACTCTTACTTCTAGGAGCATTAACTGGTTAAAAATGATGATCAACACATTCGGGCTCCCTATCATTACTAATATACCAACCAGTGGTCCCTCACAGATTCCAGGGAGTTTTCACAACACTAGGTTTGTACATCATTCCAAATGCTCCCTTATTCCAATAGTCTCTCCCAGTACTCTATCGCTCAGGTCCTTCGACCACCCACCTGATCCCTACTGATCCCATGCCCACCCATGCCCAGTGCAGCTGCTAAATCTCTTTTATTTCCCCATCCCAGAAAGAGCCATGCATCCCCCTCCAGTCTTTCTTGTTACTTAGACTCTCTGGGTCTGTGGATTGTAACATGATTTTCCTTTACAGATAGTGACCACTTATCACCAAAGATTTTGTTGAACACTCAGTCCAGTTTCAGAAGAAAATGCACACAGGTTTTCACAGTAGAACTTTTCTCACATCTTTGGAACATTGTCTTTGAGGAATACACTTGCTTGTAATATGCTATGAGACAACTACATTCCTACCTCCTTACTTTTGTGGTTCCATCGTTTTCAAGACATGTATGTATATATGCGTGTGTTCTTGTTTGCATGCGTGTTGGCGGGAGACTGTGAAGGTGGACTTGCCTGTGTCTCCTCTTTTGTGGGATAGTCAGAAAACAACTTTCAAGAGTTGATTTTGGCCTTATGCCTTGTTAAACCAAGGTCTTTGTTCTTTCTGTTTCTTCATCGTGTACCCACAGCTGTCCTTCTCTTATCCTCTCTGTGCATTCTATCTCAGCATAGAAGTTCTGGAAATTTCAGTCCTCTTTGCCTTGCCTCAGACTTAATGTGGGTGCTGGGTACCCATCTCAGCAAGCCCTGTACCGACTGAGCTATGACTTCTGCCCTCTTTCATTATTATTTTCCTTTCCTTACTGTTAAATGCATTTTTGGTTATTCAGATTGTAATGCTGTTTTCATTGGGTGCCTTTTTAGAATGTAGCTCTTTAACTAGAATTTTCATCATATACTTTGATGCTATGTCTGACCATTCATAGCCATTATATCTAGATTAGATTGGTAATCGCAGAAGCTGAATTTCTGGATGCCATGACTCAACCTGCTATTCCCAGTGGCTTTTCTGCTGCTTACTGTGTATGGATTATCCACTCTCTACTCCTGAGCAGATGCTATGAAAAGGAACCACAGAAGTAACATTATTTATAAATAAATTCTTAACAGATGTCATTAACGAAGAAATAATCATGCCCTTATAAGAGAAGAGCAGGAAAAATAACCTAAGTAAAAGTCATTTGACAAGGAATTCAGAGACTGGGCTATTCAGCTAATATTAACACTCAGAGGAGCAGCGGGAGTCCTTTCAGAGATGAAAGAAGCAGAGAAGATTTCTCTCACAGATCTTATAATGGAAGGGGCAAGGTCTTACCTTAAGATCTCTTCTGTTCATACATGTGAGAGCACAAATGGCTGTTATTATAGAGCACTCAGTTGTAATTTGTTATGGTAATAGCAATATGCTGCTAAGCACAATACAAATAAAATGGCAATGTTAGTACAACTCATTATACCTAACCATTCTTTAATCAGAGTGATTTTTGTTAATAGATGTACAGAAATGTGAGATTCCTCAATTTCTAAAGTTTGTGATTTAGAACTAAGTAAATAAGTGTATGTTGAGGCAATTATTTTTTTTTTCCTCAGATGAAAGGACAATAGACTATTTTATAGTCAGTAGAGCTAGCAAGTTAGAGACAACAGAGTAAATCTCTCTCAAGAAACTTTCTAAAATTTCCTTAGAAATATATTGACCTGAGAGTTCTATCATACATTTAATAAAACCAATGTCACATTTGAAAACCTAAATTAAAATTTAAATAAATAAACTTCATTAGTGCAAACATGATTAACCTATTTTTTAAAAAAACAAATCTTGCATGTGTTAACAATATTAAAACAGAAACTAGAAAGTGTATACTAGAACCCAGTCACCCTGCCAGCAGTGGATGCTTCGTTAGACCTGCTGGTTTAATTCCCAACCAGAGAGTCAGCTATTTATGTAGCTTCTTTAATAGTTAAAATAATTCTAACAGTCCTTTTTTTTTGATTTCTCCAATACCCATTGTATCTCTTGATTAGTTTATTAAATTGAAGCAAAATTAAATTTCTTATAGTTGCTTCATTTCTCTAGTCTGTTAATTTTATTTGCCCTTCAAATTTGTGCCATGAATTAGTCACAGTCCAATCAGCAGATGAGAGTTTAATATAGGTGACTGCTGAATATTAATGTGGCTATGAAAATGCAAAGACCTAGAAGTACACATGAAAAGAAGGGGGGAGGAGTATACAAAGTCCCGTGGCTAAAGTACAGGTTTATTTTGGAAAGGTGTGGGTGGTGGCAAGAGTTTGGATGACATCCGACAATTTCTCTTGTTCATCCGACAAGTCTCCCCACCCAAAGTGTGTCCATATTTCCCCCCAAATTTAGCAACACTTGGTGGGGAGTGTGGTGAGTGAAATTTGAAAAACCATGAAGAATGGAGATTCAGAATTATAAGTGAATGGTGAGATGGTGTTAGGTCTGCATAAGTTTGCTTTCTTACCTCAAAAGCTCAGGCTGACTGGCAATGAGGAGAGGCAGGAGAGCATAGGGAACAGGCTGGATTAAGGAACATCATGATTTGTGTCCCACTGTCTGTCTGGTCATAAGGTCCGCATCAGCACTGTCAGCTTGCTGAGAAACGGATCTAGACTCTCAATAGAAGAAACAAAAATGGCCACAAACTAGTCAAAGGGGATCTTTGGTACGACCATGTCTCTCCATCGCCCTCTACTGGCGATAATTTACATTGTACTTTTCTCTTTTTTCATTTTTTTTTTTAAAATACCAATCCAAATTCCCACTCCCTCCCCTCCTCCCCTCCACACATCTTCCCACCCCACCCCCATCTAATCCTAAGAGAGAGTAAGGCACTTTGCTTTGTGGAAACTTCCTACTCCATCTAGACTGAGCAAGGTATCCAAAGAGAATAGGATTCCAAAACGCCAGTACATGCAGTAGAGACAAATCCCATTGCTACTGCCAGTGGCCCCTCAGCCTGCCCCAGCCATACAATCTATAGGAAAATTCCCAGGAAACCACAAGGATGACCCCAGCTAAGATCTCGAACAATAGAGGAGAGGGTGCCCCAATTGGCCATGCACTGTAGTCAGACCGATGATTAGATGATTATCTTAAATATCACCATAGCACTTTTGTCCCACAACAGATGGAGAGACAGAGGCAGAGACTAACATCGGAGCACTGGACTGAGTTCCCAAGGTCCAAGTGAAGAGTGAAAGGAATGAGAATATGAACAAGAAGGTCAAGACCATAGAGGGTTCATTCACTGAAACCGTTAACCTGCCCTAATGGGAGCTCACCAACTCCAGCTGGACTGGGAAGAAACAAGGAATGGATCAAACTACTCCCATATGAATGTGGCTGCCATTGTGCTTTTCTAAAGCATTATTATAGAGCTAGAGTCAAGAGTGCAAACTGACTGATGCAGGCTTAATTGAACCTGGAATCTCTAAGTTTGTCTAAAGTGACTACTCCAAGGTCCAACAGTTGTTCATATTACAGATTAGCCTCATCTTTCCCTTTCTGCTGATGTCTTGCTTTACTCCTGATTCTGCAGAAGTGTATCTTACAGAGTCACTATTTGCGCAATTAGATGTCACAATACAGCAATGTATTGGCGCCGATGCAAATGAACATACATGTGTTAATTATTCATATATATCTTATATTAGGCATTTCTCTTAGATTGTATAATTTAAGTCCTCATGAAGAAATTTCAGATTGCTGAAACATTTAAGGCTATTTCTTCTGTGATAAATATTATTGTAGTATCAACATACTTCCCCACAATCTATCTTGTTCACTGAATGCTTAGAATGTACCTTGTGCCAGTTTTTCAGTGAATTTTGATAGACTTTCACCAAGTAAAACTGTGGTATATATTCGTGTTCACAATGTAGTTCAAATGGCATCTCTTTTACTGTCGAAAATAAAAACATTCCTTAAGAGACTTGCTATGACTTGCTATAGTGAATAAATGAATGACAGAATTTTAATAATTGTGTTTCTTAATATTTGGATTAAAATATCTATCCCCATATTTATTTGAGATCAAATGCTATGAGCAATAAATTATGTCAAATTAATTTACTCTGATAGTGATTTCTTCTCTATAAGCGACAAAAGTATTTTGAATATTAGATACATTTTGCTGTCTAGTTGTCTCCTTAAGTTTTTAGGCAAACTTAAGGATAATCTGGACTTTCTGATCCTTCTCCCTCTGCCACCTGAGTACTAAGATTCTGTGCCATCAGGTTTGTGTTATATGTGCAGTGATGAAACCTAGGGACTTATACATCCTAGGCTAGCACTCGACTAACAACATTTCCCCAGAGCCCCAAAGTCCTCATTTACAGAAGAGGGAAAACGTATAAGCACTGGCTGAATGTGTATATGTATATCCTATCTATGATCTGCTGGATTCCTGCAGAATGGTAATCAGCACTCTCCAGGACTCCCGGCAACAGCAGGAAGTCCAAAAGGAGTTTCAGTGAGGGTTCAGTGATGATGGTGTGCCAGAGACCTTGAGCCAGAACATATGAACGCTTTGTGGGTGGGGCTACTAGACAAAAGGTTATACTGCCTGACATACTGCAGCCACCAGTAACACTAGGATGAATGAGGAGGTGTTGAAAAGACAGAACAGCGAGGTGGGTCTGCTTTGTTTTGTTTTTAATTAATTTGGGTGTGTTCCTTTTGAGGGGATGCTGCAGGGGTGAAGGTGGATATTGAAGGACTGAAAGGTAAGCAATAATGGAGTGCATGATGTGAAAATACCAAAGAATCAAAAAGTATCTTATAAAAAGGAATTGCCCAAACACATATGTGTGTACTTAATCATCTATTCGTTAATACAGCTCATTTTCACTGATATAAATTTGTGTTCAAAAACTTAAAACATTCCCTTGACTTTCATTAAGAAACATATTTTCTAAGTAGCCACATTTTTGAAAAATGTAGGAGTGGTTTATGCACAGTTTATGCACCGTTTAGTTCTGAATTCAAGGCTTAGCTGGTTCATGTGGCCTTGGAAAACTAATAAATCACACTTAGCCATGTTCAAATATGGAAGATCGCAGCCCTTTAGCCTCAACAAAGGATGTATAAACATCAAGTCACAAATTTACCTATTTATAAATGTTCATTATTAATATGTAACTGGACTTTAATTAAGCCCCTCATCACATTATCTGATAAACAAAACCTCACTTACAGTATTTTCTAGTCATCATTTTCTGAGCCATCATTTAGATTTCAGAAAAGAGAATAGTTGAGAGAGCAGATCTTCTCCTGGCAAGAGTGGAACTCTATTTGCTTTTAGACTTGGATTCCTTGGTTTCTCTTGAGGATATAGCATCTGACAGTCTGAAAAGTCCTATAGCATTTTCAAGTTACATTAAATTTTGTTAGCCCTTTATAACTGATTAGATCAATAGCACCACTGTTTTCTGAAAATTGTTAATGTGAGTCTATTTGTATCTGAATTTATAATGAAAAGAGAGAAAGAAAATATCAGCATAAGGTAGACACCTCTTTTATAAAAAATTTAGAGTAGGATTATTGTATCCGATTTTATATTTTAACCTCAAACTAATTACTTTGAACTAGACTTCTCTGAATCTATGAAAAACAAGCTTATCTTCAGAAAGGAGTATATGTGGTTAGAGTAATATGCAGTATTAAATAACTTCAAGCTTATTCTAGGGCCATGTGTGTGGCACTGGACATCTGTAACACATGGATAAGGTAAGTTTATTGATAGCTACAATATGAATGATTGCTAGAAACCTTGGCTAGGAGGTCGACATAACCTAGATTAGGTTATATTACTCATGATTGATAGAGGAGGGAATTGGGCACAAGAACCTTCATGTCCAACTACTACTTGATGCTGTTTTAGAGGCTTATCTTTATTTCTTATGACTGTGGGTTGGAAATAAATGCCTGGAAATTTTTCATAGATAGTGACACAAAATGTTCCCATGGCATGGAGAAAGTCATTTCCCCCTTTCTGCTGTTCTATGTGAGTTGTTATGATATATTAAAAGAAAAATCTTCTGAGGAAAGGGGAAATTTCTTACTGTTTGCTTCCTACATGACTTTAGGGCAAGTAACTGAGATGTACAAGGCCATGGTTTGCATAAACCATTCAAGAAGAGAAAGAGATTTATCCCAGAGACTTATTGAAAAGATATAATACTGTATAAATGATCAACAAATGTTTCTTCTTTTCCCTCTGCAATGAATTTCATAACATTTCAGAAATAAAGCAAATATAAGTTTATTTCATAAGAAACAATTTTTGAGAATAAGATGAAAAATAGTTGAAAGAATATTTTGAAGGCTATCTGCAAATGATTTTGAAATTTATACAAAAATTTGAACCAAATTATATCTTCCTAGTATAATTCTATTTTAGTTAAGGTTTCACTGTACTCCAGAAATATATGCATTTATTATAATTAAAACAACAATAGACAGGCTAGTGTGGACGAGGGAAAACCCCAGAGCCCTTAACCCTACAACAAGAAGCCCTGGGGACTAAAGAATGCTGAGAACAGGAAAAATTGTCTTCTCCAGAGACAAGCACATGAACTGATTATCCTATACCTAATGTTCAATATTAAAAACATACAGACAAATAATACTATAGTCTGAGCAGATTGTACTTATGAATTTAGCAATGTATATACATACATAAATATGTATGTATCAAAAATTAATGTAAAACAAGGCTATATGGGGATAGATTATGGGGAGGAAAGTGAGGATGATGTAATTATGTTATAATGTCAAAAACTAAGAGAAATAATAATTAAGAAATCAAAGCATAGCATCCAACACTACCATGCTAAGAACTGGCTGTGTGAGCGCATGCTCCTGGGCAGCTGGTGTGTGAAGAGCTGTGTCGTAGAGAGTATAGACCCGAGAGCTGCGGGAGCACAATGTGAATTTCCAGCTAGAGGGAAGCATTAGCCCTCAGGAAGGCTTTCACACCCCTGTAGCTCGTTTTCTTTCATATTTCAGCGTTGGCTAAAGTCTGCAGCCTATAAAGCAGGCCTGCTGTCTGACACAAGATGCAAGGGATGTTACTCCTCCTTGTCATGTTCGAAGCTTTATTTCTCCTCAAGTACCTAATTTGGCATATTTTAATGTGTCATCAGTTCCTTCTCTTTATGTCCTTAAGTGTGATATGTGCCCCAAACATTATGATTTAATTTAACTCTTCCCGTGGTAATTGTTATTATATTGGATATATATATATACATATATATATGTATATATGGTTATGCTTTTATTTTCTTCAATACATGTGATGACTGTGGTGGTGTATGGCTGTAAACACACATTTCAGGCTAGACTGAGCTAAGAGACTGTGCTTCTAAAAACAGTAATGGCATCTTCAGGAGAAAAGAGTGCATATTTCTCCCTGCTGTATTTTATGTATATCTTCCTATAAATTATACCAACATGCTATTTTGTAACATGGAAATCATTCAGTGTTTCTTATTCTCTTCCACAAATTTTGGTTCTATTAAAACATTATGGAGAATTTACGAATTAATAAATGGGGGATATTATAATGAGTTAATATCTGGAAAGGGAGTTCAATTGTTTTTCTAGGTATAGTTATTTATTTATTAAAAATTTCCACCTCCTCCCCGCCTCCATTTTCCCTCCCCCTTCCCACTTCTCCCTCCCTCTCTAGTCCTAAGAGCAGTCAGGGTTCCCTGCCCCTTGGGAAGTCCAAGGTCCTCCCCACTTCATCCAGGTTTATAAAGGTGAGCATTCAAACAAACCAGGCTCCCACAAAATCAGTCAATGCAGTAGAATCAAAACCCACTGCCATTGTCATTGGCTTCTCAGTCAACCTTCATTGTCAGCCACATTCAGAGTGTCCATTTTGATCACATGCTCCATCACTCCCAGTCCAGCTGGCCTTGGTGAGCTCCCATTAGATCAATCCCACCATCTCAGTGGGTGGATGTACCCCTCATGGTCCTGACTTCCTTGCTCATGTTCTCCCTCCTTCTGCTGCTCATTTGGACCTTGGAAGCTCAGTCCAGTGCTCCAGTGTGAATCTCTGTCTCTATTTCCATCTATCACCAGATGAAGGTCCTATGGTGATATGCAAGATATTCATCATTGTGGCTATGGGACAAGGCCAGTACAGGCACCCTCTCCTCTGCTGCCCAAGGAACAATCTGTTGACAAAAATCCCAGTATATCCAAAGCAATTCTATACAATAAAAGTACTTCCGGAGGCATTACCATCCCTGACTTCAAACTCTATTACAGAGTTACAGTAATGAAAACTGCTTAGTATTGGCACAAAAACAGAAATGTTTACCAATGGAAACGAATCAAAGACCCAGATATTAATCCACAAACCTATGAACACCTGATTTTCGACAAAGGAGTTAAAACTATACAAAGGAAGAAAGAAAGCATCTTTAACAAATGGTGCTGGCATAACTGGATGTCAGCCTGTAGAAGAATGAAAATAGATCCATATCTATCACCATGCACAAAACTCAAGTCCAAATGGATTAAAGACGTAAATATTAATCTGACCACATTGAACCTGATAGAAGAGAAAGTGGGCACAGGAGACCACTTCCTAAGTAGAATCCCAGTAGCACAGACAATAAGAGCAAAAATGAATAAATGGGACCTCCTGAAATTGAGAGGCTTCTGTAAAGCAAAGGACACTGTCATTAAGACAAGGGAGCACAATTTTTAACTCAGAGCATATTCTTGAGGGGTCATAAGTAACCCTGAAATGTGTTCCCTTATAGCCAAGGGGGATATACTTAGAGAACTTAGTCTCTGTACTTCTAAGTTCAAATGTTCCTGGTTCAAATCAAACCCAGTCCCATGCCATTCAGTGTCCACTTCTTTGAATCTCACCAGAGCATCATTTCTTGGTAATGCAAAGAACTGAAAGACTGATCCTATTTTTTTTCCTTCTTAGTGAAACCTTTTTAGTTATTATACATTAAATTTTTACCTATCAGTTCACATATCCAGTGATAATAAAGATATTTGATATATACTTGATCATACTTCAATAAGCACTCTCTAACTTTTTAAATTTTCATTCTAAATAAAGATTGTAAATGGTGCTTAAATAGAATTTCTTTATATATGTCATCAAAGGTACTTATAAAATTCAATACTATATTGAAAATAGCATACCATTCTTTAAATTTATTATTAAGCAAAATTTTATCTGATCAGCCAAATGATGGAAGAGGAGATCCTCTGCTAGCATTCCTCCAGAGCAGCAATAATTTGGCACTCTCCTATAAGGAAAAATGTTTTTTGTTTTTTGTCATAATTGGATGCCAGGTAGGGAACTATAAAGCCCAAACAATCCTCTCAAGAATACACCATAACTCCAACCAAGGGTCATGAATAACTGAAAATAGCCTACACTTCAGGCTGTTTGCTCATCAGAATGTAGAGATAATGTGAGACTGAGTAGGCCATGAAGTTCCCAGTGAAATCAATGTTATCAAATAATCTAGCAAAGGGGCACTAACAAGCAACTTATTAATAAAGATACACTGATCATGAACAATATAATTATGACAAAGTGTAGTGATATGCAGATGAACATATCTGAACAATACAGCAGTTTAAATAAATGCATAAACATAAATATACAAACAAAGTAGTAAAGTTCCAAGCATGATGTTAAACACATGTAATCACAGAACTCAGGAGATTAAGGCAGGAATATCAGCTTGAGCTATACAGGAAGGCCTTAATTTAAAAAAAAATAGCAATCTTAAAGCTCATGAATATATCAGTGGAAATAAAACACTTGATAGATAGCTTTCACAAAAGTTTACCATGTACAGAAAAGAAAGGCAGCATACATGTAGAGAACTAAAATTAACAGCTTAGATGTTTAAAAATACAGCCAAGTTGATCATAAATTCATATATAACCACATACTTGACAAATAGATTTAACAATATTGACTAAAAGTCATAAGCTTAGAGACATTGATACTTAAACAATTTCCTCCAGTGTCATAGGCTATAGTAGTAAAAGTAATAACCAGGGCAGGCCCACCTTGTGCCCTGCAGTCCAGGCAGGCAGATACCACTATCATAGACAGATATGGTGGAGAAACAGGAGAAAGGAAGTAGAGTGGTTTGTGCACTCTTGAGAGAAGTGGAACTGAAGATTCTACAGCAGCGAGGAACAGGCTGATAATGGTAGCCTAGGCTGCCACCTGAGTAGGTGTGATGCTCAGGCCTTTTCTGCACCCGAGGACCAGGTCTGGGTTCTTGGCTCTACTGAAGCTGTGGTCTGTGTTCATGTCTGGGACCGTGTTACCTCTGATGATTGCAGCCAGATGTCCATGGTCTGGGCTAGCACCCGAGGCCATGCTGCTGGGTTTATATTTATCTTAGTGGCCTTCCCTGCCACCAGCGGCCATGTTGTCATCCAGGCCAAGCTGCAGCCAAGGGCCATGTCTCAGTTTGTGGCCCTAATGCAGCTGTGGTTGGTGTTGATGTCAGTGGGACACATTACCATTGGAGGTATGGGAGATGTGATCGCAGTGGCCTGGGCACTAGAAAAGTTGTCCCGTCCCTCTCTAGCTACCTTAGCAGGAGAGCTGTTTCACCTCCAGGGATAACTGGCTTCAGTGGTTTGAGTATTGGCAAGAGGGCCACAACCTGCATGGCCCTGGGAGAACTGCACCCTATCCTACTACCCTTCCTCCACACCAGCCCCACTTCTATGCCCCCACCAGCCACACCAGCCCCACTTCTCTGCCCTCACCATCTGTAATGGAGAAGTGGCAACAATTCTTACCATTGCTTAGGAAAACTGGGTCCTGACCGCCCCCACTTGAGGGGGTGGGACTTCCAGTGGATGCTGGGATTGATACACTCAGCTACTAACCAGATAAATTTGTAGGGCTTGAGTTAGCCTACCCTAATACCTACCTCATCGTTAACCTTCTGGACCAGGTAAAGAAACGGGTCCTGCAGAACCATAGCTGCAGAATCTCCATTCCTGAGAAAAACAACAGGACATTAGAGAGAAGTTTCAGTGACTGTCCTGTATTAATGACATACCAGAAACTAGAGACCTTGAACATGACCAAGACTTAATTACAATGAACATTTGCAATTAAACTGTGCTGTGGGACAATGGTACTTTATTTTGTTACTTGAATTATTTTTAATAAAATGCTGATTGACCAGTAGCCAGGCAGGAAGTATAGGCAGGGCCACCAGGCAGGAAGTAGAGGTGGGGCAATGAGAATGCTGGGAAGATGGAAGTGCAGTCTGCAGTCGTAGAGAAAGGTAACAAACTTTGTGGCTAACATAGACAAGATATATGGGCTAATATAAGTTATAAGAATTGGTTAATAAGTAGAGCCTGAGATACTGGGCCAATCAGTTGATAATTAATATAGACCTCTCTGTGTTTCTTTTGGACTGAATGACTGACTGCAGGACAGGGTGGGACAGAAATCTCTGTCAACAAAACTGTTTTGGCTAAAGGGTATATTGTGTAACAAACCATAGCTCCCAAGGTCACTATGACAATGGAATGTATGATGTATTGGTGGGAAAGGAGAAGAAAGTGTTTTTTTGCCTTTTTATTTATTTATTATTTGCAGGGAGGTGTGGCTCTTCTATTAGAGGGGGTCATGGAAGGACTGGGAAGGAGGTTGGATTGAGGTGCATGATGTGAAATTTCCAAAGAGTCAGTTAAAAATTTATGTTAAAAATTTAAAAAAAAGTAATATCAGAGCAACCTAAAGGCATCCACTTAGATTAATTAGGTAGGTTAGCTTTTTTTGTCAGCTTGGCACTGCCTACAGTCTCCTGACAAAAGCAAACCTTAACTAGGGAACTGTCTCCTGTGGTCATGTCTATGTGGAATTGTTTCAATAGACAAATAATGTAGGAGAGCCCAGCTTACTGTGCAGGATGTCGCCCCTGTCATGGGGTTCTGAACTGTTCAAGGACATTCTTTAAGCATGAGTAAATGATAGAACCAATAAGCAATACTTCCCCCATGGTCTCTGCTTTAGCTTCCATCTCCTTCCTTAAATCCCTGCTTTAACTAATCTTAGTGATGGACTGTTACCTGGAACTCTAAACTGAGATAATCCTGTTGCTCCCAAAGTTGCCTTTAAAGAGAAAGTGTTATTGCATCAATACAAATAAAACTAATACATTACTGGAGCAGAAAAGAAGCCAGAAATGCACACATTCAGTGCTTGTTCCAGTAGGTCTTGAACACTTGAAGCAAAACAAATTGCTGATAAGTCAAGACTTCACGTTAACTAAAGTTCTTCATCTGTCAGCACAGGCCAGACATATGATCTTAGAAAAGAAATTAATTGACTTAAGCAATACGAATAATTCCATTTTGTTTCATTGTTAGCAAACACACTTTTTAATGTGCAAGTAGCCAAAAGGCTCACAAATCTTATGCTATGCAAAATAGAAAACAGGTACTACTCAATTAAAATATACTATACACTTATAGTAAAACTTATTTCTATGCTATCATGGAAAAGATTATTTCTTTTGCTTTCATGCTTTTATGTGAAATACCCTTTAAGCAGAGTAGAAAAAAGAATATCTTTATTTTATTTGAGATTTATAGGCCCAAATCACAAGAATCAATACAAAAAGATCAGGTTTTAAATCACAATTGCAAACGGAAAGTGCTTTAGTAATGCCAACTGAATTTCTATTTACCAATGGATTTTTCAGATGATTTCATCAACCTCTACATTCACATTTAGCAAAAAGATTCTCTTTTAAGAACTGACAAAACTATTTTAGGTAGTCTGACAGAATTTGAGTTGTTTCAGCAAACAAAGATTAAATGATGTATTGTCTGAGTTGCTAATGAGAATAGTATTTTCATTTGAAAACAATCTCAAAACATGAAAATTATCATTATTTTCTTTTGTGTTCTTACAGAGAAATAAAAGTTCAGTTGTGTTGGTGTTTTGATCTGATATTTGTTTTGTTTGGGATCATTTGCATGTCTCATTTCTATGTCTTATTTTAAAAAGTATAGATTCATATATTTTGTCAATATGTTAATTGGGTTATTTGTTTGCCTGCTATTGTTTGAATTTCTTATTTTTGCTATAAATAATACTATATATGTGCATATATAAGAACTTGCTAGCAAAGCTAAAATTGATCTGTACTTTTGAAAATTAGGTTTGCTAATTTAATAACACTTTTGTATTTATTTTCTCTAATAAATTCTGGCTTTAGAACTTTATCATTGTTGTTGGTGGGTTGTTATTGATTTTCTTGCTTTTGCTCTGCTTTTTCATCTGGATCTAAATAATAAATAGAAGTAGAAAATGTGTTCATTTCTGAAACAGCAGAAGAACAATTCTTGTCTATCCTTTTATACGCTTTGTCTGAGTATCACAATAATAGAGTTCAATAAGTAAAATCAGATTCTATGTAAGAAATTGTTTTTCTTTATGTAAGCAACTTCTTACATACAATCTCTTTTTTGTGAACAGCACCAAATTTGAATTGGAGTGTCTACATATTGCAAGTTAAGGTTTTTGGCCATGTCTCTATTAAAGTTTCTGCACAAACTGAATTTTTTTTAAAAAAAAAAAGCACAAAAAACTGCATCTTACTATTTAAAAAATGTCAATACAAATCACAAAAATAAATCTACCTTATTTTCCTGATTTCATTTCTCTATATCTTTCTTTTTGCATGCCAATTCTTTTTCTTTTGAAAGACTAGTTTATAATTTAACACCTTCAAGTCATTAAAAATTTAATGGCTCAATGGTTAAGACAGACAGGTTCTTGGAGCTCACCTAGGTTTGTTTTCAAGACAAAAGTGCCTGCCCCAGTTGTAACACAGGTGTAGTGTAAAACACGTCAGTGGTGCCATGCATACCACTCCACTTTTAAGTCCCTGTTGTCACACTATATTTATAAACTGAGTGTAGGAAGTTTCCAACAGAGGAACAGGCAATGTTGATAGACAGCAAGAAGAAACTTCATTAAAGTGAGATAACAAAGTTTATTTAAAAGTAGCATTTGAAGAGATTCTTTATTTTTAAACATTTAGGAGAAAGGCATACCAGAGGGTAATTCATAAGTATGTTTGTCATATGGAAGCATTGAAATTAACAATTTAACAAATTACATCTTTATCGATTAGTATTAGAATTTCATGAAAGTATTATTAATATATATATATATTTATTATATTAATGTTTATTTAATATGTATACAGTTTTTTGAGACAGGTTTTTCTGTAGCTTTGAAGACTCTCCTAAAACTAGTCCTTGAATACCAGGCTGACCTCAAACTCACACAGATCTGCCTGCCTCTGCCTTCCATGTACTAGGATTAAAGGTCTGTACCCCATTGCCCAGCTATTTATTATATTACTATATATTTTAAAATATAGCATATTTTATTTACATGTTCTTGTAATTTTCTTAAAACTAAATTTTATATTGTCATATAGAATATCCCCTATCCACATGTGTGTATTAAAATATTTAAATTTTATATCAGTATAAATTATAACTGGATAGATAATTAAACTTATTTTTATGAGTATTTAATTTTAATTATTTTATATTAAGGTACATGTTAAGGTATAAAATGACTCATTAGAATTTCTGCAATAATATAAATTCTAGAGCATACATTATGAACTCGTATCAAGTATCCTTATATTTAGAATATGCTAATTAAGTTTGGAATTGACTCATGAGATGAATGTTTAGTTTCAGTTTGTTCCAAGCATCCTCAAGTTCTTTGTGATGCTAACCCCGAAGAAGGTGTTTCACACCCATGCTGTCCAGTTAGTTTATGAAGCTCAAACTCACAGAAAGCTATCATAGTGTCTATCATTCTCACACCCACTTTTGCCTTAACATCGGCTTCTCATTATCAATAACAGAAGTGTTGTCAGTGTTCCAGTGTTAATAGTCTGAAAAAAAACCATGTAATAAAGAAATAAATTCATTAAGTTTAGATGGCAGATCTTGAGTAAGAATGCCAGACTGATGTTCCTGCTATGAGATTTACACACTTATAGTAAAGTGTGGAGATTTGTGAAACTGAAAAAAAAATGTATAAACTACTCAATTGACTGGTTATAAATGATAACTATATGTTCTATAAACAAGAAAACTTGTTTAAATGGCTGCATTCAATACTGTCTATTGTTTCTACATCTGTAAGTATGAACAATATGAAGGATATTAGTTCTCTGTGCAAAAATCTTGAGTCTGCTTCAATAAAATTATCAATGCAAGCACAGTCCTCTCTGGTTCCACCTGGACTATAAAGTCTTTTCTATTTCATTTCATCTATATTTCCCCATCCTTTATGTAAATCTATATAATAAGAACTACAATATTACATTAGTCCGGTGAATATCCTTACATATTTCAGTAATAATGCACAATGTAAAGGTTAAGTTTCCTTGAAGGACCCCCTAACTCAACAGATTTGAACTAATATAAATATTTAAGTCCTCAAAATCTATAAAATAGAGAATGGCTTTATTAAAACGTTAGGACTGTTCCCATGATCCTCAAAGGAATATTAGTAGGACAAAGTATATATAAACTTAAACCAACATCTGTGTTCAATGAGACCCTGTAGATTAGGTCCCCATTGATGGCAAACCATGTTCATTTTGTCCAGATTTTGTGTCTGTAACTAGTTAATATATTATGCAACATCAATCTTTTTTAACTGATGTGTAATATCACTACCCCAAATTCTGTTTGTAGTATAATATGTGTTTGACGGTAGTGAGCACAAGCAGAATCCTGAGCCAACTTTCTACCACTTTTGAGTTACTTAAAGTTGATATCCACTGCAATTCACATCAATGAATAAGGGGCAGATGTTAACATGACAGAAATTAGTAAGAACAATTCATACGTAAAGTAAGAAAGCATTCAAAGTCACTGCATGATTTTTTAAGTGCAAATAAATTTAAGAGTACATTTTTCTTAAGTCTTAGTCCAATTTTTGTATATTACAGAGAACAACATTATTTTATGTTTTTGAAACACTGGAAAATGAAGTTTAATTCTGTCATGGTTCCCTGAAGAAGTTAATAGCCCAGATAAAAGTTTTTAACTAAAATAACTTGTCAGAAAAAAGAACAAACAGAAAACTTATTATATTGTAGTGATTTTTATTCTCACAAAACATCTGCTTTTCAACATGAATGGTAAATTATCATTAATGAATCCATATTTATCAATATTTACTCACCAAAATTTACTCAAAACTGCATAGCAGTAGTTGAAATATTTGATGATCATTCAAAGATATGTTTAGTGAGGAAAAGAACACAGCATGTAATACTCATTGTTAACTAAATTTAATACTTCATTTTCTGTTTCAATTCTCACATCATAAACATTACAGCAAATGGATGACACAAGAGAAAATCATGTTGAAAGAGGTAAAACAGACACAGAAAAATAAATGTGGTATTATGAGCTTTTATAGATGGGTATTTAGTTATTAAATAAATGATAATTAAACTGGAGTCTATTCTCCAGAGGTCATTTGCAGAGAAATAAAATAGCAAATACACATTAATCTCCCTGAGATGGGAAAATAGAATAGATTTTATGGGTGGACTAAGGATGAGGGTAATGAAAATAGGAGGATCAGGTTGGGATGAGGGAGGATGGTGTTGAGGTTGGGAATAAGGGTAGACATAGAATAGAGGGAAATTTGAAGAATGGTCTTTGAATCTACTAAAGTGGAAACTTCCTAAAATATATAAAGGTGATCCTAATGAGATCTCAAAATAATGAGAATTATGGAGTCCCAAATGGTTGCCTCTTGTCACCATATGAAATTTTAAGTGCCAGGATAAGATAATTTATTGACCAAAGGGTGTAAAAAGAGCTTACTCTTACATTTCCCAGCTGCCCAGACCCAAATAATCACACATACAATATATTAATTACAACATTGTTTGACCTATTAGTTCAGGCTTCTTATTAGCTAACTCCTACAACTTAAATTAACCCATTTCTATTATTTTATATTTTATAATAAGGTTCATGGTTTGTTATCCCTTGCTTCTTGGGAAGCTACATGGCATTTCTCTTGAGAAATTTCTACAAGAACTTTAAGTATTTGAAGAAAGAAATTGAAGAAGATACCAGAAAATGGAAAGATCTCTCAAGTTTTTGGATAGGTAGGATCAATGTAATAAAAATGCCAATCCTACCAAAAGCAATCTAGAGATTCAATACAATCCTTACTAAAATGCCAACACAATTCTTCACAGACCTTGAAAGAAAAATAATCAACTTCATATTGAAAAAAAATAGGGTAGCCAAATCAATCATGTACAATAAAGAAACTTCTAGAGGCATCACGATTCCAGACATCAAGTTCTATTATAGAGCTACAGTAATGAAAACAGCTTGGAAATGGCATAAAAATAGACAGGTTGGCCAATGGAATCAAATTGAAGACCTCGTTATTAATCCACACACCTACGAACACCTGATATTTGACAAAGAAGCTAAATTATACAACAAAAAGGAACTTCTTCACAAATGGTGCTGCCATAACTTGATGCCAACATGCCCCATACACAAAACTCAAGTCCAAGTGGATTAAAAACCTCAATATAAATCAGACAAACACTGACCCTGATAGAAGAAAAATTAGAAAGTAGACTTCAATGCATAGATGCAGGAAATCACTTCCTAAATATAACACCAGCAGCACAAATGCTTAGAGCAACAATAAATAAATGAGACCTCCTGAAACTGAGGTCGCCTATAAAGCAAAGGACACAGTCAATAAGACTATATATATGTATATGTATATATATATATACATATATATATATATATATATATATATATATATATATATATATCAGCCTACTGAATGGGAAATTGATGTCGGAGTCCCCTCTGTGTGCTCTGATTACCATTAGTGAACAAAGAAACTGCCTGGCCAGCTGATCGGGCAGAACTTAGGTAGGCAGGGAAGACAGAACTGAATACTGGGAGAAAGAAGAGTGGAATCAGAGAGACACCATGGAGTTGCCAGAATCAGGCATGCTAAATCTTTCCTGGTAAGCCGCTCACATGTGGCAATACATAGATTAATAGAAAGTAGACTAAATCAAGGGGTACGAGTTAGTCAATAAGATGCTAGAGTTCATAGGCTAAGCAGTGATTTAATGAACACAGTTTCTGTGTCGTTATTTCGGATGTAAGATAGCCGGGCAACTGAGCTGAACAAGCAGACCCTATCTTTTCAACATGATCTTCATCAATCCTTCAGTAGACAGAGGATTGATCTCCAAAATATATAAAGAAATCAAGAAACTAAACATCAAAATTCCAAATAATCCAATTTAAAAAATGGGGCACAGAACTAAATAAGCTTATGCTGGAGAGAATGTGGAGTAAGGTGAACACTCCTCCATTGCTAGTGGGAATGTAAAGTTGTATAAGCACTCTTGAAATCAGTATGGCACTTTCTCAGAAAATTGGGAATCATTCTACCTCAGCACCCACCAATATCACTTTTGGTACACTCCTTGCAGTTTGTGTCTATGTTTTTGAGAGCTGTTCTTGGTCTGATCTATACTGTCGCTGTCTGTGTCTCTGGGAGCCACTGAGGTCTCTCTTGGTCCACTCTGTGCAGTCACTGCTTTTGCTTCAGAGATTTTTTTTTTTTGGTCCTATCTGTGTAGTTGCAGACTATGTTTTGGTGTTCATCTCTCGATCCTCTTTCCATGATTTATCTTTCTATGAGCATCTTTTTGGAATTTGGAGCACATTTTACTTTCAAAGACTCACCAGAATGGCCCCTTTGGATGGGCTTTTCTTTAACTGCTGTAAGCACAAATAACCTCCTTTACTTGTCTTTAATTCATATGAATACCAAATATGCATCATTTTGAAAATAAATATTTTTGATTAACTGAATCTTCTTTTTTCAATAGTTTGATTCAAATGAAATTTACCTAAATAAACATATTTTCTCTGAAGACAAAGCAAGCTCTTCTTTTAAAGAATCACCTTCTGTAGCTTGGATTTTTCAGTATAAGATCTGTACACTGTGCCCTGCACCCTATTGTTTTGACATATTGTTACCATCCCCTATCTAGTTCATCAAAGTAATACTATATTTTAATAGAGTTCTAAAGGATCAATGCCTAATTTCACCTATATATTAAAATCCAGAGATAACAATTTTTCTATTTAATAGCAAAACAAAACAAAATATAAGCAAAACCAAAAACAACAAATAAAAGCAAAGTTCAACTTGAAGCTTCCTGTGTGAGGTTTCCATGACTGTCATTCTGTCATTTCATGAAGTATTCTGTGCCCACTAGTATAGAAAAAGGTGAGACAAAATATTTTCAAGTATGTTTCATTTGTTTTACTCAAAACTTGACAATCAAGTATATAATATTTCATGAATTTTTATGACCATTATACTTGTCCTTTGTTATAAATTTCTAAATTGACTAAAATAATGTGTTCATTCATGAGGATATATTTTTGTTTTTTTAATAATTAATAAAATTTAATAACAAGTGAAAATAAACAAAAGGTGGACAGGGAACTAAAGAAGAAAAAATGTAAATAATGGAAAGTAAACACTTTCAATAACATGGCCAGAGGCAGAGAATTAATATCTTGAAAGGTTTTAACAATAAAAACAATTTTTTAAAAACTGTAGACATTACACTGACCTGGCAAGCATTTACCGCAGAAGAATTCATTTACTTATTTACTTATTTATTTATAAAAATTTCCACATCCTCCCCTCCTCCCCATACCCTCCGATTCCCCCGACTCCCTCTCCTCCTCCCTCTCCAGTCCGAAGAGCAGTCAGGGTTTCCTGCTCTGTAGGAAGTTCAAGTTCCTCCCCCCTCCCTCCAGGTCCAGAAAGGTGAGCATCCAAACAGACTAGGATCCCAAAAAGCCAGTACATGCAGACGAAACAAGACCCAGTGCCATTGTCAATGACTTCTCAGTCAGCCCCCATGACAGCCACGTTCAGAGAATCCGGGTTGATCACATGCTCGTTCAGTCCCAGTCCAGCTAGCCTTGGTGAGCTTCATTGGATCAGTCCCATTGTATCAGTGGGTGAACGCATCCCTGGTGGTCCTGACTTCCTTTTTCATGTTCTCCCTCCTTCTGCTCCTCATTTGGACCTTGGGGCCTCGGTCCAGTGCTCCAATGTGGGTCTCCGTCTCTATCTCCTTCCATCGTAGGATGAAGGTTCCCTCTGATCTTGCCTTCCTTGCTCACGTTCTCCCTCCTTCTGCTTCTCATTTGGACCTAGGAAGTTAAGTCCAGTGTTCCAATGTGTGTCTCTGTCTCTACCTCCATCCATCGCCAGATGAAGGTTCTATGGTGGTATGAAAATATTCATCAGTATGGTTATGGGCCAAGGCCAGTTCAGACACCCTCTCCTCTGCTGCTCAGGGGACGAGTTTTAAAATTTATATTTAGGACAAAAAATTCAATATACCTACTTGAGAAAAGTATAGGGTTCCTTCCATGAACTAATATATAGTACTTTATTCAGAATATTTGATAAAAATGAATGGCAAATTCACCAAGAAAATACTTCTGAAGTAAATTATTTTGATGACTCTGAGGGCTCTCAATCTTTATTGCTCCTTAAAACATTGTAGTTATTGTCATTATGTTTCCTGGAAAACTAAAGTTGTAATTTTGGTGCGGATTGCTAAAAGTAATAACAAAATAATATGATTATTGCAAGTGTTAACAATGATTGACAGCCAGCCCTGGATGTTCCCTACTCTATGGATCTGTTAACATTCTTTAAAAAGTGCATGTTGCTGATGTATTTTTGCTATTTATATATGAGCACGTGATCCAACCAGATTCTCTGAATGTGGCCGGATTCTCTGAATGTGGCTGGCCCGGAGTCTTTCTGAGAAGCCATTGACAATGACACTGGGACTAGTTTCCTCTGCATATACTGGATTTTTGGGATCCAGTCTGTTTGGATACTCACCTTCCTGGACCTGGAGGGAGGGGGGAGGAACTTGAACTTCCCACAGGGCTGAAAACCCTGACTGCCCTTAGGGACAAAGAGGGAGGAGGAGAGGAAGGGGGGGGGAGTGGGAGGGTGTTGGGAAGAGGGGCGTAAATGGAAACTTTTATAATTTAATAAAATTACTTTAAAAAAATATATTAATTGTAAATATATCAAATACCTATCTCAGGAAAAATAAAACTAGTTAGATTTTGATTTTCCAAAATCAAGGTAATACTACATTTTTTTATCTCTCCTTTTTTTTGATCTTTAAATAAATCTCTTAAGAAATCATGTTTCAGATCTTATTCTGTGTTTTAGATATAAGAAAGAACACTGTCTCACTATTGTTTGTGTACAGTTAGAGAAACTAAGATTTTAAAGAAATTTTTCATATGTCTTTTTTGTTGTTGTTGTATATACACTTAGATGATCTGCAAAAAGAACCTGTGCTTTAAGATTTAGGTAGAATAAACATAAATCATTGTGAAAATATGGAAAAAACTCCAGGAAATAAATTATATATATATATGTACATATATATATATATATATATGTGTGTGTGTGTGTGTATATCAAAGAAATTATGAGAAATGAAGAATGAACAAAATCTCACCATAGTTTTCTACGATGTTGAATTACTTGATTGAATCTCAGTGCTCAGTGGTCATTTTGTCATTTACTCATTTTCTTTTTTGTGATATATGATGAAGAAAGCTTTTTACAAGATCAAACAAAGGAAATTTGAAAATATTGGTGAAATGATAGCTGAAGAGAAATACTAGTGAAAGAGCTATTTACTTCACTTTCCTGAAAACATCTGACACAGTATGTTACATATCAATACTGATCAATAAAGGCTTTTGCTATAAATTAACCATTGTCACAATGTTTTCATGTTCAATTAATTTATACTGTGCAAAAATTTCTATATTTCAGAAGCAATTAGTGGTAGTGGTAATGTAAAATAATATTTGTGATTAGAAATTTTCAAAAATAATTTAATATAGAACATAATGTAGAGTATTTTAATGTTGAAAGCTTCTATGTAGACATTGAAAAACCTGCAATCATTCATACTAAAGAAATTGCTCTTATAATCCAATATGAAAAATCATATGTTGCTACATATGAAAAAAATACCAAAGAAAGAGATAATCATTGTTGCCTCAGGAGGCATGATAGAAATTTATTTTCACTTTTTATTTCATATCCTTTTAATTTTAAATATTTGCTTATTAATAACTAAGAAACATTATAAATAAGCAATATTAATTAATTTTAAAAAAACGTGGGCAACTTTGTTCAATTATCTATCAAGTTAACTAGTTAAATTCAGTAGTTCATTAGTTTTCTTAAACATTGAGGCTTGGCAGTCGTTACCCACATCTTTAATCCCAACACTCAGAAGGTAGAGGCAGGTGAATCTCTGTGAGTTCCAAGTCAGCCTGATCTAAAGAGCAAGGTTCAAGACAGCTAGGACTGTCACAGAGAGAAAGCCTTGGGGAAAAAAGTAAAGAGAAAGAAAGGAAGGAAGGAAGGAAGGAAGGAAGGAGGGAGGGAGGGAGGGAGGGAGGGAGGGAGGGAGGGAGGGAGGGAGGAAGGAAGGAAGGAAGGAAGGAAGGAAGGAAGGAAGGAAGGAGAAAGAACGAACAAATCAAAGAAACACTAAACACGGGAAGGCATTTTGAGTTTATGAAGGTGAGATATATATTGTTTTCTGCTTTAGCTATTTTTCTGTGACTGTGATAAAATGCTGTGATCAAAGAAACAAAAGAAGCATAATTTATTTCAGATTAGGATTCCAGAAGGTTTAGAAGACATGAAGGCAGGAAACGTAAGGAATGGCGGCAGGACCATGCAGCTGACTAATCACGTTATCCACACACAGGAAGCATAGGGATGAATCAAAAAAGGAGCAAGGACTTAAACACTCAAAACCCTCCTATAGTCATGTTTTGACTGTTTGTTGCACCAAGATTTCCGTACTAAATAATTTTTTTAAATAGCACCTCCAGTGAGGAACCGAGCATTGAAATATCTGAGACTATTATGGACCTTTCTGATGCATGCCACCATTCTCCTTATGGCTTAAATCACATATGCATCAATATTTGACCAATTATCTCCATGACTAAAGAACAGATTACAGCATATGCACATATGAAAAATAGCCTTTTGGTGACTGACAGATTGAATGCACAATGATTATCTCATACAACTTTCATAGAGCTTTTACTATTCCCTAACATATTAGCCAGATATTATAGACTATCTCCCAAATCCCTGGTATAAATCAGATTGAAAAAAGGAAATGTTTGACTAATGATTTCAGAGTTTTAGTCTGTGGCCTCTTTTTCCACTACTGTTGGGTCTGTTGTTACAAGATAGTATTTCATGGTGGGAGACCACCATGCAGAATATTGATTCCTTCAGTGACGCTAGAATATAAAGAAAAGGAGATAAGTGTTCTAATATTCTTTATAAGAGCACAACAAAGGCCTTACATCCTTCTACTTCACCCCTTCCATTTAAGGTTCCCACGCAACCTTTTAGAGATACATGCTGCTGATCCAACCTTTCACAGATAGAAATTATCATACTTGTAGAACCTGGTGAATACAAAACTACCTTTGTAATACAGTATAATGTTTTGCCCCTATGTTTGTGCTAACAGAAGTATAAACAAACCTAATGTGTTTTTGGTGGTTTAAAGGAATACTAATATTCAGTATACTACATAATAATTGATAATTATAAAAATATCTACACCATTTTTATATTTTTATTGTAGTTTTCATTATTATCCTAGAGAATGTTATTTTCACCAATAAAATGTGTTACTGTAAAATATCCTCAGGCATGCCTTTCCCAAGTTCTTCCAAAAGAAGTAATTAAATGATGGCAGAGAACAGTTTTTAGCATGCTGCTATATCTGAAGAAATTTTCATGATATAAAACATGTATTTGAAACGCAGAACTTTGTATGGACCTTGGCTAATATTTGTGTTTCAGACTTTTAACAAAAGAAAATTTATTAAGCAAAGAAAAAAATAGTTTGAAAAGCATCTCTTCGAATGAGAATATATACTATTTTACACAAATAAAAGTATATTTTCAGTTAAATGCCATTACCAATACCCAAAAGTTAATGAAAAAGCATGAAAATATTTAAAAAGACTGTCACTGGAGAATGAAAGACATTAAACCCACATAGACACACTAACTGTCTCACTCAGAACACTTGCCAGTCCTGAAAGCGCCACTCATGGTAAATTCTCAGTAAACACAGAAGAGCATTTTAATTCTTCTTCCTGTATTTTATCATACTTTAGATATATTTCAGTATGTAAGTTCCTATAAATTTATTAGTTTTTAATCTTAAGTACAGTTTCATGTTGTGCAAGTTTTAATGTGGATATGATGGTATGTGTGAAATACATACTGTGTTCTCACAAGAGTCGTATCAATAAGTAATATTGCTCTCACAGTTTGTTTTCTTCCTATAAACCACCATAATAAACTCAGTAGTTCACTAATCTAGATTCAGTGACTCATTTCTTTGGTTTCTTGCTGATATTCCACAGGAAAAGGTCATATAATATAAGAAAGAGCAATTGCAGGACCTTTCAACCGATCCTTGACTTTCCAAAGGGAGAGATCATACTCTAAGGTTTATTGTTATTAGTCAGTCAGGTTGCCACTTGCTCAAGGATTATAACGCACTGTCCAAGAGGAAAGTAAATTTTCCTGTTTTCTGAAATTCTTCTGGTTGTTCATCTATATTCAAACTGTAGAAGTTAGCTTACATAGGATTAATGAATGACAATAAAAACAGAGTTGGCCAGTTTGGCAATTGATTATTTTAGGGCTTTCTTTTTAAAAATCTTGACAAGCATAACCTTAATTCTTTACTCTGTACTCTTCAAAGACAGGAGAACATTTTCATGATAAGGGCAAATTTTTTATCATTTAAAACATTGTATTTCCAAGCTCAGTAATGATAGTTGATTAGCTGAAACAAAACTATAATAAATGTTATTGAAATAATACAAGTACTAAATATTCTAGTTTCGGTTCATTTAAATACAATAGCTATATTCTTTGATTAATGTGTTAAAGGTGAGTGTATATTCTTAAAGTTTGTAGTTTATATATCCTTTGTACAATCTTTTCTGAATTGTTCTATTGAGAGAACATTTCATTGCCAATGAAGAACAGATAATTAAATATGGATATCTTTGAATTCAATAAGTAGGACTTGTAACAAATCAGGAAAATGGATTTTAATTTGCAGTTTCTTTTTGATCTACTATTAATGAAAGTTTCAGTGAATTATCTTCTTAAAGGTCAAATGCTAATTAGGAGTTTCTCATCAGCGTAATTTAGATACGTGGAAAAGTGATGACATTAGCGCTTTGTCTTCTCGAGTTAACACATTTTGTGCTCTGTCTTCTCAGAGATCTAGTGACAATGAAGGCCATTTGTAATATTTAATATTGCTGGTTGCAGAGCACATGCATTCTTTTTAAAAGAGCACACTACGTAGACTTGATCATGATTTCTCCATTTCCCCATGTGACTTCATAATATACCACGAAATTCGTTAAATTTTATAGGGTATTTACAGAACTGCATACTGACTTCTACACTTTAGATAGCATTCACAGTAATTGTTCTTTATAAAACATGTGGTACACAATAATTATTGATCTTAAAATTTTACATTTTTAGATATGGGAATGAATAATTTCTTCTGAACTATTCCCTCATATGTGCTTTATAATTTAAGAATTCATATCATATGGAATTAATTTTGATTTTTGAAAAGCTCATGAGTTTTGAACATGCAATTATTCAAGTTAATGACACTCTAAACAAATATTGTTATTTTAAACAAAATAAATGACATTTTATATGCTGTAATCAATTTTAAATAGTAGAGTCAATATATATATATATATATACATATATATATTGTTTTTAAATAATAAGATGGAGCAATTAGTGTAGAATGCATAAAAAGCATCCAAGCCACTAGAGATATCTTACTTCTACCAAGGCTGGATAACCACAAACTTAGCAGCTTAAACTTCTCTCTCCTCCCATTCTATATTCCTTCTAGTGCTGGAATTAACGATGTGTGACTTTCTAGGACCGGGGTTAAAGGAGAGGCACCACCACCTGGATTTGTTTCTGCCTTGATCTTGTGTTGAGACCTTGATCTAGAGTGACCTTCAACTTGTAGAGATCAATCTTACTCTGTCTCCCAAATCCTGGGATTAAAGGTGTGTGTCACAATTGCCTGACCTGTAGTGGTGTTAGTTTTGCCTCTGGTGTACAGACAAGATATATTTATCAAATATAAATAATACACTACTAGGAATCAGTCCTTATTCAGGACTTTTCTAATTCTGATCAACATTTGAACCCCACTGTTAGCCCAGGATGCTGCTGCTTTTATGATCATCAAATTTTCTTGTATTCATAACAAAGAGATTAGGCAGTTTGATGAAAATCCTTCTACTGCATTGAATGACAGAAAATTCTATAACTTTATCTACGTAACTCTGTGATACTCACAGTTTATAACATATTCTGAAAGCATATTTATCAGCCACAAATCTTCCAAAGCTTCCAAAAGGATTGACCATCCTAAATTCATGGTGATATTCAAGCTTACAATCAAATTATTATTGAAGGCAGGGAAGGAAGATTGTAAGAGCTATAAATAAAGGACATTGCAACCAAACATTATTACTGGACATGACTATGTCACTACACACATGATCAAATAGTGACTGTGTCAGCATACACAAATCCTGCACAGGAAAAAGAAGCCAAAGCCCAAGCATGGACTGAGGAGGAGGTAAAAAGTTGGAAAACCATTGACAGTGGATAGTTTCTGGGGAAGGGAGAGTAAGTTTTCACCAGGGAAGGAGCCCCTATAAATCTAACAATGCTGTAGTAGATAATCATATATTCATGCACAAACAGGCAACACTATTTTGACACAGTTATTTTTTCTTTTGAAAAAGAAAAGGAATACACGAATCTGGGGAAAATGTGAGAGGGTAACAGAACAGTTGAAATATATAAATGGAGAATTATTTGACAAATCACAGTATGTGTATGCATGACATTTTAAACAATAATCTAGTAAATAAAAAATAACTAAAGACATCTGTAAACATTATAATAAATACAAATATGAAAATATTTTCTCAACCAACAATTAATCTTAAATGTAGAATTTCTTCTACTTTATTTGGAATTTGAGAACAATGTACAAATGACAATGGACATGTTTTTTCCTAACTTTCTTCTTTTTAAAATATATGATAAATAAGAATTAACAAAACTTTCTTTGTAGCCAGACAGATGTGTACAGATGTATTTGTATCTTTACCAGGACTATAGAAAAATACTTTCATAAACATCATATTTAGAATAAAGTATATTTTAGAAAGAAAAATACAAAGAATGTGCACACTGTCGAGAAATGTTTTCTGTAATATTTGTGTCATCTTTACCCATTATTATATCAATCACTCTTTATATAATGAAGGATTTCAAAAGCTAGGAAATCAGTTATTATACTGATAAATATTGCTTCTGTTTGAAGTGTTTAAAAAGTTATGTCCTTTTTTTAGTTAAATTTGTTTATCTGTGCTTCTTCATTGGGAAAATATCACAACTTTTTGTATTATAGCTTAACTAATTGGTTCATTGACCTAGTCTACTCTTGTAAACAAACAAGAAAGTGTGTAGTTATGGATTCCAACCAAGGTGATGGATTTAGGAATGATTCCCTAAGAGATTTCATTAGAAATGAAAAGATAAAAAACAGTAAGAATTCAAGCTACAGGGAAAGTTAGGATACCTACATTTGGTCTGAACTTGCAAGATGATGTAGTATACAAATTATACCTGAAATTAATCCCACAGGTCATTAGTTATAGTATGCAAGTATTGCGGGATAAGTCATGAAATAGATTAATTTTTATGACTACAAATGAACTAGATAATCTGATTATCAGTGCTGAATACAAAAGATATATGCCTAAGAATTAAAGTATGCAATCCCAAGGAAAGAACATAGAAAGTTGTTTTGAAATTTCAAAAGGTATTAAAGGGGTAACAAATAGCATCAGGTTCAGGCTCATAACTGGTTTAGTTTTTTTGTTGTGTCAATAAACATAGTATGATTATTTGTTATAAGGAAAAACACACTCTTTAAGAAGGTTGACATGTAAGTATCAGAAAATTAAATGGTCTGATTGGACATTAACATTTAGAGGTAATAAAAGAGCAAATAACTGCCAACAAAAGATACTGGGAAATGTCAATCTTTTACACTATTGTAGCAAAAAATAGAAAAAAAATCATTTTCTCAAACCTAGAAGAGTAAACAGAGCACTAAGATGAGTTTAAGTATCTCAAAATATGTTTCAGCTTGGGTTTTCTTTTGTATTTTTTCTCTTTACTGAATTCAACTTTCTAATTGTGAAATGTCTTCATCATTTCATTTAGTAGTACATTTGTCTTTTATCCCTCATAAGTTAATGCCTATACTTTTACAGTTCACTGAGATGTTTGTTTGTGTCTTTTCTCCCCTCTGGTGGGTTGCTGTGTCCAGCCTTAATGCAGAGGGGAGGGCTTAGTACTGCCCCAATTTAATATGCCAGACATTGTTGACCCACCATGGGAGTACTTACCTGTCAGGTGGAGTGGATGGGTGGTGGGCTGGAGAGGAGGAGGGAGTTCAGGATAACAAGTGAGAGGGAGACCTGCAGTTAAAATGTAGAAATAAAGGAAAAAGCTGGGCAGTGGTGGTATAAGTCACTAATACCAACACTCAGGAATCAGACAAATTTATAATACACAAAGTACTCCAAAAACTAAATATCCAAAGCCTTTCAACTCTTTTTACACTTAACAGTGGAATAACAAACCAGTGTTTTGCTGTATTTTATTAACAATTTGCTTGAGACATGTGACTGCAAAGTATCAGCAAGGTAAACATTTCTTTGCTCTAAGGTTTTAAATGATCTGTTTAGAAACAAAGTTAGCTCTACTCATGATTTTCAGGCAGACAAGTCAAAAGTTAGCAGCATTTTTCTCTTAAAAGCAAAAAAAAAAAAATAAAAGAAATAAAATAACATTTGGTTTGTAGACCCTCCAGTTACTGTTCCTCAAATACAGATGATGTATATAGAAGTATAGCCTTTTCCAATACAATGGCATGAGTGATAAATATTTCAGATGGCACATATATTGCACGATTTTACATTTTATTTGCATATAGTATCACCAATATTATGATACATATATGCATGCAAATACATATATTTGATATTTTTATATGCCAACTAAAAATGTTTTTTTTAAAAACAGGCACCAAAATAAATTTAGCTTATAAGCAATTAGTTCTTATAGTTTCCTAAAGAAACAAACTGATACTTTTGTATACAACAAATACAATTTAAGTGAGCCAATCTCGTCTTTTGTAAATGGATAGTTGATTAATGTCAGTCTTATCAACTTGTAGATTTGGCTCAGGAAAAAGATGAATTACAAACCTGAATAGAAAATATTTGTCCTGTGTAAAAAGGAAAAGATAAAGTCATGCCAGCGGCAGAAAGCACTGCATGTTTTTAATAATCTGGCATGTGGCCTGTAGGCAAGGTGCCAAAAGCAACCAAGAATAAAACAATCTTTTCCCAATTACAATATTGAATTGACCTTACTCTATTGAATTTAATTGAAAGTCTAGTACAATAAAGAATATTACCTTCTTGGATGTTTTTGTTTCAAAAGATAAATAAGTCAAACCTCAAGGTATCTAAAATAGTGGAGAAAGAATTCAAATAGTCATAAAATATTTGGAAAAATTAATAATCTATAAACATTTTATATTATAAAGTTCTTGAGCAGATATTATGTGAATCACCAAAAGGAAATGAATTTTTAAAAGATTTTTAAATTATTTTTAATTTTTGAGCATATTATGCAAATGTACTGTATTTATATTCTTTTTGTCTTTACCCCTCTCTTTCTAACTTTTCCTATATCTCCCATTCTCCTTCAAATTATTACATTCTTATTCTGTTTAGGGTTGCTCTTAAGTACACGTATTTAGGGATAACCACTTGGGATCGGATAGTTTATCTAAAAACTTGTACCAACAGGAGAGTATTCTCTCTTTCTCAGCACTTATTAAATATCCTATTGCTATTCACTTGCACATGAGGTCATGAGGTATGTCTCCTTTCAAGTGGCATGTCAACTTAAGTTGTTGTATTAAGATTTTAGATAGGAAACCCTATGATTGAGATTTCATGAGTAAATCTTCTCTGTTGTATAGAGAATACATTGTAGTAGGCATCCATGTCCTTTGTCTCTAACAGTCTGTCTACTCCATTCTTCTATGTTCTGAATCTTAGGTACAGGCTTGCAGTGTAAACAAAGACAAAAACAGAAATATGTTTCTGCAGACAATTGGTCAGAAATAGCTAATGTGGGGCATTTCCAATTTTGTTTTCATTAATCTTTTTGTTCTTAATTTGTTTCTTATTTTTACCAGAGTTATTTTACTTTGTCCAACTTTGGTGCCATGAGGATCAAACTTGGGACAACAGGCATGGCAGTAAATACCTTTATCCATTGAGCCATCTATTTGAATGATCAATCTATTCCTGTCAAGTAAGTCAAATCAAGTCAGTGTACTAAGCTCATGTGCAAAGGTTTTCTTATGCTTGTTGTTTACCAATCAAAATTTATACATTACAATTTCAAATGGACTATTGACAGAACTTGGTTTTGCTGTTCTGCAGAAAAAATTGAAGCTAAGAAAAGTATCATTCATAATATGGATAGAGAGCAATGGAGAGGAATTAATATCTACTTAGTATGTTTCAACATTGAATACCCAACTATTCCAGGTCCAGAAAGTTGTGTTATTCCATTATGCAAAGCCTTAATAACCCTTTTAATTCTCTGCCTTTCTTATTTTGGTTTATTTTCTTTAGAGATAACACTGATCTTTGGAGACACTCAGTGTAATTTCTTAAAAGGCAGAAGAAAATAGAAAACGCAGAGACTAAACTGATAAAATATAATTTGGAAGAAAATGAAGGGGAATTATCAAATATAATAATATAAGATAAAATATTTCTTTATGACCCTCTACATTTTCTAAATGATCCATGGATAATGTTTATTCATGTCCTTATATGTATATGTCAATGAATTATCAAAAAATAGAAATAAAGAACTATAAAGTATTCCTGTTATTCACATATGACACATACTTACCTAGGATATAGAAATAAACATTGTAAATTACTCAAATATTTAAAAAGGAGAAAATGAATTCTAGCTTAAATAAAATGAACCAGATTATACTTGCAATGTGGGAGAATTTGAATCTATGCAGACTGTCTCAAGAGGCTATGTAAGTTTGCTTTATCTTGGTACTAAGATGCCATCTTATACTCTTGGATCTTCGTTATACTAATAATAGAGAATAATTGAACCTCAGGCACATCATATCTGTGATGATTGACTACTATCTAAGATGTATATTTGAAAATAGTAATAGGTATAATAATTAATTTTCAATAAGTTACTGAATAATTTCCCTAAATGATTACTACCAAAAAAAAAACAGTAAATCAATGCTGTGGAACAATGGTCTGTATCCTGTCAATTATATTTTGAATAAATGCTGATTGGCCAGTATCCAGGCAGGAGGTATAGGCAGGGAGACCAGGCATGAAGTAGAGGTGGGGCAAAGAGAGCAGGAGAATTCTGAGAATAAGAAAGTCTTGGTCGACAGTTGTGCCCAATCAAAGAAGAAGCAAGATGTGATTGCCTCACTGAATAAGGTACCGAGCCACATGGCCAACATAGACAAGAATAATGGGCCAATATAAGTTACGAGAGTTAATAAGAAGTCTGAGTTACTAGACCAATCAGTTTATAATTAATGTAAACCTCTGTGTGATTTCTTTGGGACTTAACGGCTGCAGGACTAGGCAGGTCAGTAAACCTCAGTCAAAAAATCAAGTTAAAAGTGTTTTTTATTATGCTTGTTGATAGAAGATTATTTCAGATTTCAATCCCTAAGTATTGGTTTGATTTTTAAAAAATCTAAAAATTATTTACTTCTTAGATCTGATAAAATAATTTTTGTCATCTTTTAAAGATTGAGTAATAGAATAAAACAGGTAAGGCAGTTTGTTAACTTAGTGCTTAGAAATACAGATTTTAAGCAATTTTACCTCTCCATCAATTATCTCTCCTATTATGGATTTTTTTTTCAGGAATGGGGTGAGTGTTGCTCCAGAAAAAAATCAGAGTCCTGGAAAGAGAATATTGCTTTCTTTATATGAAATTATTGCTAAGTACTAATTCAGTTTTATTACTTATTTTAAAAGAAAATCATCATTTAAGCTATCATGTTCAGCCATTGTTAAGAATAGCAAGTACAATTAGGCACAGATGTAAGTGAATCTTGTATATTCAGTACATTTTATCAGTAATATCTTTGTGTCTATGTAAATATAATTGTATTATCAGGTATCAAAAAACAAAATGGTATAAATGTGACAGGTTCTTTCATATTGATACACATATTTTAAGTGCAAACTTTATGTATCCCAATTATTTTATAGAAACTAATGATTTTCTGAAGAGTTAGAAGAAAATTAAAAGGGTCAAGAAAAACTAATACAATCTTATAGTTGAATAAAGTTTGTGGGAGTATTTGCACTCATACACTTGCACTAAATTTCTACAGTAGTTAATGAAGAATGGTATTATTTCAAGTTAGTTAACTCAAACTAAAAAATGGAATTGTTTAAAAATAGAGAAACCCACACACTCCCAATAAATATGACAAAGCTGGATTGGTTGTATATTCACTTAAAGATAATCTCTCAACTGTAGCTGAATGTGAAGTGAAAAAGTACCTAGATATGCCTTAGGAAAAACCACTTCCAGATGTACTACAATTCTAATGTGAAAGTAAAAACAGCAATTTTCTAAATTAACATAAAGGAAGCAGGCTTAAAATCTTCATATTTTTAACTGGAGTAAAATCAAATCATGAAATTATGTGTATTAGAAAATATACAATCGAGAGGAATATACTCTATACTAAGAACCTATAAAAATCTACATAAACCAATATATTACATAGTAAACAGTGAACAAATATACAACGAAAAGGACCTTTCACTGGTCTGTGAACATACTTGAAGGTGTCCAGCATCTTGAGATGGAAAATTACCGCAAGTGTTCAGTCTCTAGAACAGTATCTTAAAATGGAACATCACTGGGAAACCCCTTTATAACTCAAATGATACAAAAGACACAAAGACAAACTTGCTGGTTTTGTAAAGTGGAAGTTTCAAATTTTTCTCCAAGTTCCATGACTTCACTCATTCTGGGGATTTGGTAATGTTTCTAGTATGAGGCAGAATTCCCTCTTCTTGAGCCAGGCTTAAGGTCAACTAGAAAGCTGTTGGTTATCGCCAATGTACATATGTCATCACTGCATCCTTTGGGTTTTTGGGCCTTGCCTGACATGGTTTTGGATAATGAATGTAATTGCAGGGTAGGATTATGGTTGCTTAAGCCAGAATAATCCTTAACTACAGTCTGAATACTTGTCTTTATATTCACAGATAAATGAAGTACTCACACTTTATCAGAAATCTTATCTTCAGAAAGACCAATTCAGAAAACCAAAACCATCCAAATGCAGGGTAAGCAGAAAAGACTCATAGATACAGTTACCAAACAACTCTAACATCTAAGACTCAGAGATCATTGCAGAAGATGTGTCTTAGAGTCTATGAGTCAGAATATGAGGAAATTGGATGTCAAATTATGTCCTAGCAAACTTGACGCTACACCCATAACGTTCCATCAAAATGAATTCCTAAATATGATCTGAAAATGACAATAGGCATGTCAAAATAGGTGAGGAACAGCCCAAGAGCCTGAATCCTATGACTGTACAAATTAGCATCCATATGTTTCTATAGTTATCTAACTATAGAAGTGAAAGTGTGTCTGATAGAATTGGGAGGGTGGCAAGAAGATACTAGGGAACAACAGCAGAGAAGTTCCTTGTACTCAGACTTCATACTCACCATAAATCTCACACTGTGCTTTGTTCTAAAAATCTTTTATGCAGTAAATTAAGCATTATCACCTGAGAAAACTTCACAGGTAAAATTTTATATTTAACCTAATAAATAGTATAGAGTTAAGTAAATAGTTTAAGTGTGAAGTTTATTATATAGTAATTAAAATCATTCATATAACATTGATTATTCTCTTACTTTTGATAAAATCTAATAGATGCAGAAAGAATATATTCATGGCAAGCGGGAAAAGCAAACATGCTTCATTGACATTTCATTAACTTAATGCCTATTCTTGCTGTTTCATTGCTTTAAAATCCAGAGTATAAAGCAGCAGATACCGTTCATGTGTATAATGATAGTTGTGTCATCAAGCATACCTAAACAAAAAGTTTCTTTCTTATTTCTTCTAGGTTAAAGAAGTCTATTTAGGTGTACATTTTTAACATATACTTAAAATATGTAAGCTAAAGCCCAAGAGAATATAAAATTACTACTCAGATATTTAATATATCACCACTGTAGAATGAAACAAAACTTAGAATGTTTGATTTGAGGCATCTGCATTCAAAGGCCATGTGCTCCATGTTCCCTCAGTATTCTCCCTCCTGAATGAGACATTGGTATTGTGAAGGCAAATGCATCCATCTGTCCAATGTATCCTTGGTTTCAAAAAATTGACTCAGCAAATAAATTTTCCTCCAATTTGACAGCTTTTGCTGAAATCTGAAATTAATAAAGATCTGTGAGACTGGGTGATGAAATTGCTAGGAGTTGTTGGTGCCAAATAGCTCACTTTTGTTCTCAGACTCAGAACAAAATCAGCATCTCGTAAGGTATGAAAATTATTGTTCAGATCTTTAGGAATTCATTAAACACTCTGTATCTCTTTGGTCTATTGTAACAAAATTGCAGAAATTGCGTGATTATAAATGCTAATAACGCAATTCTTACACTTCTGGATGCTAGAATGTACCAGATAAAAAGACTAGCAGTTTCTTCCAGTGTGAAATCGCTTCCTATCTGTCAAAAGTTGCTATTTTCCTGCTTTGCCTTTTAAGGCAATGAGAGGGAATAGCTTTCTCAAAACCTTCTGTAAAGATTTTTGTTAATTTTCACAAGGTCTCCATAGCCACAAAGGAAGAAGTCCAAAGACTCCAACTCTCTCAGTTCTAATATCTTGATGATGAAGAGTTTTGGGAGATCATAAGTCTTCAATATTAATAGTAGTTTTCTTTTCTGAATAAAGAAAACTGAATATATCTCAAAGCTATTTTAAGTGTTTTGCTTCTCTTTAACATAAGATGGGATAATATGCCGGAATTGCTGCATTGAACTACATTCCTCCTTATCCTACCTGGTTTGTTTTAGAGTGGAGGGGAAGATGGCAACAGAAAAGGATTTAATACTACAAAAGGAAAAGACCAACTTCCTGAGTCCAACACATAATATTTGTTACCTTATTGTTATGTATTGTACTTTTAAAAGGTTTATCTATTTTATATCCATCTCTAAACAGTTAAATTACTTTGTCTTTTATATCTCCCATTTTTATTATTAGTTCCATTCTAGATAAATATTCCCTTCATAATGTTCAGAAACAATTGGAGGATATAGTTCAAAGGTGGTGCTTAACCAAAAGGTACAAAGTCTTAGGTTGAATCCCAGAATGACATCAGGGTAGAAAACCACAAAACACAGATATTATCAAATTGAGAGTGCACTGGCAATTTAATATTCAGGCCAGAAATTTTCTGTCTAACTTAACCAATTCACATTCATAGTGTAGTTACATACCTACCTCATCAATTTACCATTCTTTGAGTTAAACACTTCCAAATTTAAGGTCTCTTGTCTTAGTTTAGATTATACCTATACAGTACATTGTCATTTTCTTGACCAACTATAATATTTTTCTATTTTAGGATAAAATAACTGAAAAAAAAACACTAAGGGAAAGGGTTTTTGGTTTAAGGTTTTCATCTTGGTGAGAAGGCCTTGCTGAAAGAGCAGCAAACAACTAGTAACACTGTGTCCACAGTCAGTCAAGAAGCAGAAAAGGATAACAATGGGATTCAGTAAGCTTTTTCTTGTTTTCTTAGTATTCTTACAGAGTCCCAACTGAACAGAATCATATAGTGAGTCTCCTCACCCCAGGTAAAACTTTTGAAGTGCCTTATACACCCAGAAGGGTCCTAGGTTATCATAAATCACATCTTGTTGACTTTGGGTTTCAGTTATTTTATATCCAGAAGATCCTGAACTTAATTCTAGCCGCTTTAAGTTGGAACCTGCTTAGTGTGTCCTGTCCCCACACATTCTAACACTCTTATATGATGTCAGGATAGATTGCCTCTATGATATCTCATATGTCTTTTCAACTCTAACATTAAATGTTTTCTATAGCTACCCTGACAAACTATATAACTCTGTGAGGACTAATAAAGGACCAAGGGTATTAAAAAAAATAAGAATCTGAGATACATTATTATCTGTCTCTTACATGACATTGATTAAATCACTAAATAATTTATAAGTCCATGATCAGGGCCTTATTTCTGGAAACATTAGATATAAGTATAATTGCTAAATAAATTCATATCATAGTTATATCTTTGTGTTGCTATTTTGAAATTGTCACAATTTATTTCTAAACTGAAATAGTATATTTAATAGTTATATTAAATAACAGAATTTTTGTTATATGACTTCAAGGTTTTAGCTAGAAAAATGTTTCTCCTTAATTATATCATGATTTTGTTATTATAGACTATTAAATTATTATTATTAGCCATATTTTCAAATCTCACTTGAAAACAGTATGGTCCTAGGACTTTCACAATATTAGAAGTACCTCTTCATCTTTTTATTGAAAATAGGTTCTTCTTTCATAATTCTAAATCTCCATTACTCCAAATTTCCTCTCTCCCTACTCTGCTAGACTCCTCCCTCCCATCTCCTCATTCACCTAGATCCACTCACCTTCTCATCTTCAGGCAAAAGCATGCTTCCAAGAAAAAATAGCCACACAGGATAGAACAAGATATAAGACTATGCAAAAATCCTTATATTGAGGTGGGAGAGGGCAACATGGTATGAGGAAAGGAATCTCAAAAGCAGGCAAAAGAGTAAGGAACACACCAACACTCACTATTAGGAGTCCCACAAAACATCAAACTAACAGGCATAAGATTTATGCAGAGGACCTAGTGCAGATTCATGCAGATCCTATGGTTGATTTTTTTTCTCAAAGTTTATTAAAATATAAAAGTCTCCATTTCCGCCCCTCCTCCCAACATCCTCCCACTCCCCCCACTCCCTCCCCTCCTCCCTCTCCATCCCCAAGAACAGTCAGGGTCTCCCACCCTGTGGGTAGTTCAAGCTCCTCCCCCCTCCCTCCAGGTCCAGGAAGGTGAGTATCCAAACAGACTGGATCCCAAAAATCCAGTATATGCAGAGGAAACAAGTCCCAGTGTCATTGTCAATGGCTTTTCAGAAAGACTCCAGGCCAGCCACATTCAGAGAATCCGGCCTCATTCAGAGAATCTGGCTGGATCACATGCTCGCTCAGTCCCAGTCAACTGGCCTTGGTAAACTCTCATTAGATCAGTCCCCTTGTATCAGTGGGTGATCGCACCCCTCGCGGTCCTGATTTCCTTTTTCATGTTCTTCCTCCTGCTGCTCCTCATTTGGACCTTGGGGGGCTCAGTCCGGTGCTCCAATGTGGGTCTCCATCTGTATCGCCATCCATCATCGGATGAAGGTTCCCTCTGGTCTTGCCTTCCTTGCTCACGTTCTCTTTCCTTCTGCTTCTCGTTTGGACCTAGGGAGTTAGGTTCAGTGTTCCAATGTGGGTCTCCGTCTCCATCTCCATCCATCGCCAGATGAAGGATCTATGGTGATAAGCAAAATATTCATCAGTATGGTTATGGGCCAAGGCCAGTTCAGGCACCCTCTCCTCTGTCCAGAGAACAATCTGGGGATCTCTCCTTGGACCTGGGATCCCATTTATAATCAAGTCTCTGGGAGCAGGGGAGGAATGGGGAATGCTCGGGGGACTGGGAGGGGGGGAGGGAGGAAGGATAGATATGGGATCAGGGTTGATTTTTTGTTTGTTTGTTTGTTTGTTTTTAATCTGTGAGCCCAAGTGAACCCTGCTTACTTGATTCCATTGACCATGTTTTCCTGATATCCTCCCTCCCGTTTTACTCCTACAATATTTTTTACCCCTCTTTAGAGGAGCTCCCTGATCTCCAAAGTGAGTGATGGGACCTCTATCCCCCTCCTATGTGTGTGTGTGTGTGTGTGTGTGTGTGTGTGTGTGTGTGTGTGTGCATGTGTCTGTGTCTTTGTATCTCTCACTATCTCTGTCTCTCTCTGCTCCATTGTCTCTCTGTCTCTCTCTTCATAATGTCTGGTTTTAGGTCTCTGTACCACTTCCATCTGCTGTTGGAGGAGGCCTCTCTGATGTTGACTGGACAAGGCACTGAACTATGAGTATAGCAAAATATCACTAGGAATCATTTCAATTAATTTTTTTGTAGTTGTTTTCAGTTTTGATGTAGGTTTCCAGGCAATGTAGTCTCTGGTTATTGGTCATCTTGGAAGTGTAGGGCATGGGATTTCTCCTGTCTTATGAGTCTGAAATTAAACCAAACTGTGATTAGTAATTCAGTACTCTTCAAAGCATGAAGTAATTATCCTGCTTAGGCAGGCAACAATGAGTGTGAGGTTCTCCCATTTTGGGTATTGGATTATTTTCTTATAATCTTGCTTGTACATTCTACTATATTCAGTGAATTCTAGGAGACGTATGAAGTGGATCTGACATTTTTGCTCTAAAGATAACTTGAAAGTCATAACTGACATGTGAGATTTTAGCTCACTTAGAGGTAAGTTTCTGTTTTAATCTTATCTTTGCTGCATTTTAAGTTTTCTCTTTTAACTACATGTATTTGAACATTATAAAATTTATACTAACTGTATTCGACAGAGAAAATGGAAACAAAGTATATTCAAATAATAGTTCATATCTGCTCTTTATTAAAAATAAAACTCCTGCCACAGTACATTTTTTGAGTTCTGAATTATACCAAACAGCTCCTTTGTTTTGTCCTTCACTCTCCTCAGAGCTCTCAGTTAATTCTGGGCTCTAATCTTCCTGGCTATGTTATTGAATTTGCGACTTTGATTGTGAGTCATTATACACTCCCCTTAGCCAAGTTCCAGTTTATAATATCTTGCCCTTCATGGTTAGATCAGTTTAAGGATCCAAGTGAAACATGTAAAGTGTTCAATTTGAATACATAAAACAATACAGCAGTAGTTAAAATTGCATGTACCATATAAAAACTATGAGCCTTAAAGTATCACTCCATTAGGAAAGGCCAATTAAAGAACATGGTTCTTGCACTCTTCCCTGACGGTCATTAGAACAAAGGTTTGACAACTAAGATTTTTGCCTGAAATGCTTATATTGTATATTTCTAAAAGGACATTTATACTTTTCATATAATCCCATGTTTTAAAACAGACTGTTAAATATATTTAGATGCTTATATTTATAAAGCATTTAATATAAAAAATATGGAAGAAGTGCTAAAAGTTTTCCCAAAATGCATCCTTAAAATTTCTAGCTTTTCCACAATGTTTCTTACCAAGTTTACATACATTTCTCATTTTCACAAAGCCTACCAAGAGTTCTATAAGTCTATGCACATCCTCATCCCACGTTGGGTCCTTTTAGAATGCTGGGACTACTTTCAGTTTCAAGACTACTTCAGCTCTGGGAGCCTAACTGTATTTGTTTGAGGATGACTGTATCTTCCAGGTTGACTTATATTGACTGCACACTCATATCATTAGAAGTGGCTGAAAAATCTATAAGAGCAGTTAGCTGCTGGTCTTTAGGTACTACAAAAATATACAAAAACTTAAATAACAGGATAGTAAAAATGAATATTTGACTTTGCCCATTTCTTACCTTTACTCTTGATTCCAGAGAATAGTATTTGCTATCTATACAGGTTCTAAGGATATGAGTGTTGAACTCACATTGCTCTAATATTTATATTGATTATTTAATGTAAATAACATTTAACATAGGCATAATATTGCAGTCATTTTACGATGGTTTATTAAGTTGTTTTAAAACAGTATTCAAAATTGCCACTCTTTATGAGAGCAGATTTATTTATTTATTTATTTAGTTAGTTAGTTACCTGTGTGACTTAGAATTGGAATCTTAGAACACTGTGGATATTTTTATTTAAGAAAACTACCTCAAATCAAAAAAGACATTTTCTCTACCAATAATTCTATTACTTAATTTCTAGCTTGTTTATAATTGTTTGGATATATCATCAGTTCCCAAGGAAACATCAATTTACTTGAAATAGCTCTGTCTTAGCTGACACTAGTGCAGATGTATCTAAAATCCTGTTCCTCTGAAGCAGAACCCAGGGCAGGTATCTTCATAGAAGTATTTTCAAAATGCTTTCAAGAGAATGTTTTAAGGAAGTGAATGAAACATAAGTGGGGAAAGATAATATGCAAGGAGATTATGTGAATTAAATGAAGAATAGTCTTATCTAGTGCTATAGGCAGCTCGGAGCAGAGTCCACCTTACAAATAAAGGTAAGTGAGTGCAGACATTGATACAGTGGGTAAGGATGCTTCCTGTGGATGTCTTATATTATGAACCCTAAGTGAAAGGAGAGAACAGACTCCTAAAAGTTGCCTTCGGCCTTCCACAGAGGAACTGCAGGGTGCATGTTCCCCCATCACACATATACACATACCAAACAATATATAAATCAAAATTCAAAGCAAAAACACCTAAAGAAGGTTCCCTGATTCTGGAAGAGGGTACTTGCCTTTGATATATTATCCAAAGATATTCATATTAGCTAAAAGAACATATATATATATATATATATATATATATATATATATATAGCTATATAGCTATATACATTTAGTACCAACACTAGGCGTACATCCTTGTTGTAGTATTAATCTCAGGATGAGAATGTCAGTGCAGTTTCTTAAATATCAGTTACAAGGGAATAAGAAGCAATAAACAGTGAGGTTTATAATTTTCAAAGCCATTTTCCTTAAATGGCATGATTAGAGTCATGACAAATTTAAATATTTAAAATAGAGCTGTGATAATTTACTACCAAAACATCTACAGGTGAATGGAAGAAGGTAGAACCAACATTTTGTTTCACATCTTTTATCTTTATTTCATACATGAATTCCCCACAACTTGTATCAACTAATATCATCTCAATATCAAACAGTTTAATCACACACTCTCCATAAACCAAAGAATGATAAACTGGACTAGCATATAATAACCTACTATATTTTTGCTATAAAACACAATAATCAGAAGTCTGGTTGGACAAATGCTAGTGAAATGCACCATGAAAGAAGAATATGGCTAATAAGTTTTGCTTAAGTATCTGCTCCTAAAACCGAACCTAGAATCACACAAGCAGTTTATTAAATTCTTTTAAGTGTTACATAACTCAGCATATATTGTGTATATGTCAACTATCTTGTTAAGAAATTGATTAACTTAAAATTTTAATCAGTTTGAAATGACTTGGAACATAAGTCATTTGTCCAACTAACTTAATGCAATGATAAAATCATATTAATATTCAATAATGATGATATCTTTAAATACTCAATTTAGATTTTAGACTCAAAATTAGGATAATTGAATATGTAAAAGAAAGTGAAATAGTTCTATTTTGAAACACAGATATAACTTCTTCTAAGGAATACATTTTAAACTTGAATAAATAGATAATGAATATTCTATGATATATATATATATTCTATATGTACTTGCGGGAATTTTGAAAGCTGAGTGCAATAATATAATTCCTATCAAATTATAAGAGAGTCTATGTGTGCAAGGTATTTATACTACATTCTTTTCTTTGAAGCTCACTTTTTTAATAATGACATTATGGTTTACCTTGAGATAATTTAATCAGAAGTATAGAATAATTTGAATAGAGCAAAATTTTGCATATCAAACTTTCCCAATTTCATAGCACGGGTCTGTTTAGCATAGCTTTTTCTACACCTGTGATAACATTGCCAGGTTTTAGCTTTGTTTATAGTGCCATAGGAGTCCACAAAGTCCTGCGTATTCACAGATAAGATGACACATGGTTCAGTATGTTAGAGGGAAGAACTCAACTTGCAGAGAAATAAATTTTTAAATAAGTTTGCACTGGATATTCTTCATATTTTTCCTGCATTCATAAAAATTGCTAACATGTTAGAACCCTTCATTTGACAATAATGAGAAATAACAAAAGGATAGATGTAATTTAAATCAGGTAGGCTTCTTTGTTTTGTTTGGAAATATTTTTTGTACAAGATCCTGATAATTTTGTCTAAATTATTTTACTTCTTTATTTAATTAGGATTATTAAACACTAAACAAATCCATAATTACTCTGAAGAACCATTCCATCAATCTACAGGTGTATTGTAACATTTGGTTTCAAAAATTACATCAATACAACATAGTTTTTTTATTTAAAAATACCAAACAATGTTTTTTTGATCATATTTTCCCTCTCCATTCCTTCCACATTCTTTCCAATTCTGTGTCCATCAAAATTTCTGTTATATTTTCTCTGTGTGTTTAAAAACAAATGATTTTCCAAAAGCAAAAACACATACACACACACACACACATACACGCAAAAACAAACCAATAGAAAACAGAAAGGAAAACAAGCAAAAGACCAAAAAGATAAAATATGTCCAAACAAAGCAAAATGATTCAAAAAAGTCTATAAAAATCCTATTGAGTTTATTATGTTTTGGCCAGTTACTCCAAGGTAATGGGGTGGTTAATATACCCATTGGAGAAAACTTATGTTAATTGCAGTTCACATTTTAGCTATGGGTGTGCTGTGTCCAGCTTTAGCAGCTCTCCACTTGTGGCCTTGTTTTACACAAAGGACAATCATGGATGCTCCAGAGTCAGGGGTTATATTTAAGACTGGGACTGGAGGCCATTTACACTCTACCATGGGCTAGAGCCCCTAGCTACTTCCTCCTCTTAATACTGGAACCCTTTCTTAAACTGCTGTGGACATTTTTCACTCTTCTACGGTTTTGTGAATTTGTATCTTGACAACCAGTCCTATAGTGTCTGGCAGATATGGTTCCCAGGATCTCATTCATCCTCTCCAAATCTTTCAGCTTCCTCTTCCACATTGGTCCTTGAGACTTGAGGGGAGAATTTTGACGAAGATATGATATGTCTGGAGTGTTTATCATGAGCTTTTGTGGGACATGATGCAATTACAGTTTACAGCAATTGATAATTTAGAAGTCAATTCACCAGAGAAATTATTCTCAGATGGAGAAAACCTGGCATGTTGAAATGTCAAGTTCACTAACTCTGAAAACATTCTTTTATCTGTAATGTCACTTATGCAATAACAGCTATGATATCTCCCCATTACTATGCATTTTCCTGTGATATATAGATATATAATCTCACAATATGTAACATATACACATGCATATATATGTAGATATATACATACATATGTATATATACATATATATGTAATCTCATAATTGCATCTCAATCTTATGGTCACATATATCTGTGGATGGCCAGTAATATGACATTAATTTATCTATATAATTTTGATATACAAAAAATAATGCTAGGATATGCTTCATAACTAGATCTATTTGTCCCACAATGACTGTAGATACTTAACTGCCTGATTTGTTCCTTTTGGCTCAGATAACTGCACAAACTTGCTCACTTCACCTCAGAGCAAGTTTAAACTAGACTACAAGCTTTTTGCAAATATATCACAGGTTTAAAATTTTAGAGCTTTGCACAAGTTCAGCATGACAGATGTCCAACCCATGTTGTTACACAAAGCACTCTAAAAAAAGCATGCCAATTCTTCACTTGCCAGTATACTGACAATAAACCTATATCTAAAAGTTTGTCCCTGGGCACTGTGCCTTCTTTCTAGTTACAGTTTTACTCCTCAAACATTGAAACCCTTTTGTTGCCCTGGTAAATAGCTTGGTCCCTTATTCACTTACAATAGGAATGTGATTTTGACCAATGAGAAGTAACTCTTATAATTCTTTTATAGTTTCTATAACCCTGTAAGGAGAGAGAGTTTGGAGGTTTAAAAAAGAAGAAGCTATTAGAAATTAAAACTAGAACAGAAAAATTAGAATAGATGCAGAAGAGACTGATTTGGAAAAGCGCAGAGTGAGAGATTTCATTCATTATCCCTCATACACCCTAATTTAAAAATTTCTTTTTGCTTGCTGTAGCATCGGATCTGAACCCTGAGAAAAAATTTTTTTTTTTTTGGTGGAACCCAAAGGCTCTCATTAATGACATATAAGACTGAGAACTGAAAAACTCTCATTCTTTGCACAGTTTCTGGCTTTGTGTTGCTTTTATTGGTTAATGAATAAATAGCTGCCTTTGCTTGTTGATACGGCAGAGTAGAACTAGGTGGGAAAAACTATACTGAACGCTGGGAGAAAGAAGGCAGACTCAGAGAGAAGCCATGCAGCCTCACAAGGCACAGATGCCAAAACTTTACCATGTTGGCCACAGTCACATGACGATACACAGATTAATGGATAAGGACTAGTTTAAGATGTAAGAATTAGCCAGAAATAAAATTAAGCTCTTGGCCCAACAGTATTGTAACTAATATGGCTACTGTGTGATTATTTTGGGGCTGATCAGCCAGGGACTAACTAGTAGCCTCCTGCTACATTTGTCCAGATGTTAGTTTCCATCAACTACAAGAAAACTTCTATGATGAAAGACAGGTAATAAAGTCCTGTCCTCTTCTATGATCAATATACCATTAGGAGTCATTTTATTGCTATGTACCTTTCTCAGAATAGTAGCATTAAGTTCTCTCTAAGTAAACGCCCTATCTAGTATCAGATTTTGGTAACTTCATCAGTGTGGGGGATGAGTTCCATATCATGGAGTGCTCCTTAAGTCCAATCAGAAAATGTTTGGTTATTCTAAGAACATTAGTGCCATAATTGCTCCAGTATCACACAGGTAGATCTCTGTTGTAGATCACAACACAGGACTGTAATTAGAATACATTGAGGATTACCTTTATGTAATCTTCATTAGCATGCAGAGTACCTCTCAGTAACATGAATGTCAGTGATGTGGAATTACTAGTTAGGCAATATTTTCCATGTTCAATGACATATGTAATGTATTTAGTGAAAAAACCTAAGTACTCAATTCTGAACAGTAACCAATAGCTTTGCCAGTAGCCTGGTTCTTTGCGAGTTTTAATGGCAACACTCTAGGATCAACAACTAAACAAAATGTGTCATTCCTGGAACTAGAGGTTTTACCTGTCGTAAGATGTCTAATTGGGTATTATCTCCCCTTTTATGAGGTGAATGCATTTAGATTCCTTTAATATGTGTGTCAATTGTAGGAAGTTTCGAAATAAGTAGGATTACATGTGAATTGTCAAGTGGCCTTCAGTATTAGTTGTGCCTGTACTTATTCAGTATAAAAAATTCTCTTCTGTGTTCTTCCCTATATAGTCTAATTATATTTTCCCCATTTGAGTCTCAATAGCAATATATTTTATTTCCTGTTCCTTGGAGAACCTTCATTTCCCCAGAGCAATTTACTAAGTACTTAACTGGTGTGGGAGAATTGTCTGTATTCTGTCAATCATATTTTAATAAAACGCTGATTGGCTAGGCACGCAGTATAGGCGGGAAAGCCAGACAGGAAGTAGGGGTGGAGCAAAGAGACTGGGAGTATTCTGGAAGCAGAAGCTCCCTCCGACATTCCTGTGCAGACCACTAAGGAGGCAGCATGTAACCTGTGCTGCTGAGAAAGGTACAGAGCCATGTGCTAACATAGATAGGATAATGGGGTAACATAAGTTATAAGAGCTAATAAGTAGCCTGACCTAATGGGCCAATCAGTTTATAATCTTACGGAGTCCTGTGTGTGATTTTTCCTTTGGGATTTGCTGGCTGCGGGGTACTGGGCAGGACGGAAACCCCAACAAGCCAGCCCCCTCATGTTACACTTAACCTCTATGGTTATTGAACTGTGGCACACGTATTGAAGGTTTAAAAGCTCACATATACATAGAAGAGAAGCCTATTATAGTTGTTTGGGGGACTGGATGACATCATTCAGGAAGACTTTTTTTAACCTCATTCATCTACTTGAGAATGCTACAATTTTATTAACAGATTAATAATGTACATGTACCATATATTTATTATTCATTCATTAATTGGTGGAATCCAGGCTGTTTTCAATTTCTGGCTATTATGAACTAAGCAACAATGAACATGGGTAAGTATCTATGTCAGAGGATGTTGAATTGCTGCATGATCCAAAGAATGGGATATATGGATATTGAATAGATATATTCCTGAACAAGGCAACTCTAATTTACACAGTGGCTGTACAACTTTGCACTCCTACCAGCAATGAATAAATGTTTCCCTTTCTCCACATTCTCAACAGTCGAAACAATCATTTGCTTTGTTAATCTTGGCAATTCTGATTAATAAAAGCAGAAATTTCCATGTGTAAATTTACATTTCTCTGAAGGTCTGAATTTGGAACACTTTAAGAGTGTTTCTTAGTAATTTGTGTTTCATCTTTTGAGATTTCTCTGCTGAGTCCTATGTACCATTATTTTAATTGTGATATTTCTTTCCTATAAATTCTTTTTTTGTAATCCCTTATATATTTATATAATAAGAATCTATAAGATGCAAAATAGTTAAAGATATATTCTCACTTTGTAGCCTATCACTTTGTCCAAATGATGGTCTATTTTGTCATACAAATTCAAAAACTCTCCCAGAACCAAAATAACCAGTCAGAAACTATATTAATTAAAACACTGTTTGGCCTAGTAGCTCTAACATATTGGCTAGCTCTTGCACTTTAATTTAACCCATTTCCAGTATTTTATATTTTACCACGAGTCTTGTGGCCTAACAGCAAGGCTGAAGCATGTCTATCTCTGGAGGCGGCTTCATGGCTTCTTCTGACTCTACCCTTCTTTCCTCCCGCATTTAGTCCACCTTCCACTGCCTACCTAAGTTTTGCCTTGCTATAGGTACAAAGCAATTTCTTTATTCATTAATGGTAAACACAGCACACAGAGGGGACTTCCACATCATATAAAAATTGATGTAATAATTCCTAATTCTCTTAATGAAGCCACTATTACCCTAACACAAAAACCATAAAAGGACATAACACAAAATTTGAGATCAATACCTTTATGAATATTTATGCAAAAAATCATACTAGCTAAAGGAACTTACAAGTAAAGAAAGCTGTAAACTTTGAGTACCAATACCAGGAACACATCCTGCTATGACAGCTATGCAGCCTGGGTCCATTATCTGTGGTCAGGCTGCCATGGGCCCCATTAACACCCTGCAGGCTCACATGACTACAGCAATGAGATGTTTAGGAAGATCCTCCTTGAAGTGTCTTCTTTACAAATGGGCATCTGACACTGAGATACCAGCAGCATTCTACACGGGAAGAGAAACTGATTTGGAGAGAACAGAACTTTACCAGATTCCACTGATGATACAAATTCAAAAAAAATATGTACCACTTAATAAGAAACTTCAAAGTAAATTATTCTTTCAATTTTTCCCATTACATGCACATGAATATTAAGCATGGCAAAAATAAAGTTATTAACCATAAAGTAGTGACAAATAATTGGAGAAATACATACATTTAAACTTATTTCTAACTTTCTTTTATTTTTCTTGAACAATTTTGTTTATTATTTAGCATACCATTCCCGTTCTATTTCTCTCCACTCCTATGTGAACCTCATCCCACCCCTCATCCTTTCCTCAAATAGCTAGGACTTCTTCAAACCTTTCAAGATGAATAGAATATGGCATTTAAAATGTTTTAAGAACTTAGGACTTTTCTTAACAATGAGACACATCTGCTCCTTGAAGTAGATTGACGCTGCCACACAAGATGATGTGCATCAAAAAGGTTGCTTATGAAGTTTGTTAGCCGTTTGGGCAAGAAAATGCTCTTGCCTGGACTGCTTAATGTTATGCAGTATGAACTGAACATAAAATTTCAAAATTTCATGAACAAACAATCCAATAAAAAATGGGGTACAGTCTTAAACAGGGAATTCTGAACAGAGTAATCTAAAATGCCTGAAAGACGCTTAAGGAAAAGAATACATTTCTTGACATATGTATCTAACCCAATAACTTGTTAAATATAATCTACTGACTACTTACAACTATTAACATTACAATGGGGTTTGCTTCACCAAGGCCCTAATCGTTAATATCATAATCTGTTTGCTGGTGTACAGCAAGTCTAAACCCATTAAGAAAAGTTATTACATGTACTTAGAACATAGGTTATACAGTCAGATCTATAATGAGTGACATTTGAACTTAATGAATTCCTAGAATATTTATTAGACTTAGCTTAAGGGTTAGACATATGCATGCAAGTGTGTGTATTATGGGAGCTAAAGCCCTGAGCACTTAGTAAATATAATTGTCTCAATCAATCAGTTATATGTTAGTAATGCTCTTACTGAAAATTAGACCAGTTAATTTATATTTCCTTATCATTCAATTGAACTAATTAGTGCATTCCCATGGTGATGAATTTTCAGCTGATGTTGGTTATCTATCACAGTCGCACTAAAAAGCATGTTAATTGAGAGGGCATGATTCTACTTCAGGTTACTAACAGGCCACTTTTAACATGATTAATTGGCAGTAAATATGATAGATTCCTTCTTCACCACTTCTAAACCCTTGGTGATTGTCTACAGTTGAAGTCAGCAATGCATTGTTTTTACAACTGAACTTTTTCTCACTAATTGTTTAAAACATTTATATATGTGTAGTTATTATACCCTGTTAGAAAAATCTCAAATCTAAACATAGTTTTGTTTCCAAGGAGCATTTTTGGTGGATAATAAAATTGTTTTTAAATTTATACATTTTTTGGTGGCAATAAAATTAGCTTATCCTCAGCATTAATATGTGAGAGAAACAATTAGGAACAGAGACTTCAGCAGGCTTTACTGCCTTCCAATATAAAATGTTTAACATCTCACATTTAAATATAGGTTTTAGATTTTCATTCATAGATCATCGTGAGTATAAACAGCACATGTATTATTGTGTGACATGAGATCTTAATACAAAGTGCTTCCAAATCTTTTTTCATCTGGACAATTGAATATTTAAAATTCTGTTATGTATCAAGAAAACTCTGTTTTATTATATGAACCCCATTTCTCGGCCTCTTACCTGTCTACATATGCATATCAAGCTTAAGGATTTGCTTTATTGAATGAGTTGTATGTGCTTTTGTGTGTGCATGCATGTGTGGCAAACATGGGGAAATAAGAGGAAAACCTTGATTGATATTCATCCACTGTCACCCACCTTTGTAAAAAATATATATATTTATTTATTTTGAGACTGAATCTGGTATCATATAGAAAACCTTAGAAGCTGTGAACCCAAAGGATTTTTTCACCCTAAATGTTACCTTTTCTGCCCTTCTTAGATATTTTTCACAGCAATAAAATGTCTAAGACTAACACATTCTCTCTATCACTTAAACATGTGAAATTATGTAAAATGTTCCTACATGCATTCCACAATACAGTAATCAGTAGTCCCATGTATTTACTGAATACTCGAAAAGCAGTCAATGAAACTAAAAACATGAAATTTAAGTTGTTAGACATGTTTGCAGATTGTTGCTTAAATTCGTTTAATCCCAGCACTCATAAGGCAAAAGCACAAGGACCTCTTGAGTTGGAGGCCAGGCTGGTCTACAAAGTGAGTTCCAGGAGAGTCAAGCTTGCACAGAGAAACACTGTTTCATACAACTAACTAAACAAATGAACAAGATTAAGTTACTGTAAACTTCTAAAGTCATCTCTGTACAGAGATTAAAGCAGAATGGTTTATTTAAGAAACTTTAGCTATCCAGATCTTTTTTACAAAATATGTTTTTATTCTAAACTTGAATTACTTATGTTTTATTTGGTTTGGCTCTTTTTAAAAATAAATAATTGTTTTTATTTTTTTAATGCTATACTTGGTAATATATTTGGCCCAAAATTTGAACATGGACATTGAAAGGAAATTTTAAAGTAATTATACTTTTTCTTTTGAGACTATAATGTAACCACAGTCATAATATGCGTTTATTTTACTGTGTAACTACGGAGTATGTAGACATTGCCAACTAAATGATGCTGAAGCTAGTGTTGACAGGTTAAAAATAGGGTTTATTGCTGCCAACACTTCCAGCTTTTTAAAACATAATTTAGATTTTTGCACATTATGTGAACTCTTCAAATGTTTTAATGTTAGTTATAACTTTTCAAAACACTGTAAAACTGTCTCTATAAAAGATATGGTTTTAATTGAACTTTATCTTTCTTTCATTAAAAAAATAAGTGCTGTGTACTAAATAATTGTATCATATGTTTTTTTTTTTTTTTTATCAGTTCACTTGTTACCAGGCACTAAGCATGAGTATGCAGTATCGCTTAACTAAATTCATTTCTGTTGGGTACCTACCCAGGAATCGTATTTGCTAAATGATATGTCATTTTGTTTCATGGTGTGGGAAGGATGAGTAGTGTTTTCTGCTTACTTATATGTATATTCATATTAGTCATTTTAGCTGGAATTGAATGGAATTTCACCATAATGTTAACGACTTACATTTCCTCATGGTTAAAGCTAGTATTCATTTTTCACAAATTTATTTGACACCTGTTTTACTTTTTCTGATAAGTGTCAGATCACTTGTTTTATTTCCAATTGCATAACTCGACTCTTCCTTAATTATTTTAGTTCTCTGCATATTTTTATCTTAATCCTGTCATGTGAATGCTTGACATCTCTTATTTTTTACATTGTATTTTTCTCTGTTGAATGCTTCTTTTCAAGTACAGAAACCTTTTACAGTGGTATAATCCCATTTGTAGATTCTCACTTTTGATGACCACACCTAAGTTTCATTCAGGAATTAAAATTGTTTTCCACTAGTATTTCAAAATAAGACACAAAAACGACAAGTGTCACAATGTTTTTTCTGATTATAATGTTAGGTATTCCTTTTGGATGATCTGTTACTGGGTGGTGCAGGCTTCTGACTTTTCCTGGGACCCAGGGCTGCCTGCTATGGCAGTTGTGCATCCTGGGTCCCATTCCCCCCCTTCACAAGTACTGATGACAATCATGGGTCCTGCTTGCCTAGGGGCTCAAGCAGATGTGGAATTGGGACCTCAGTACTATGAGCTTACAGACTTTTAGGACACTAACATTTGTATCTATTGCCAGTCTTAAAGCCCTGTAGCTTTGCTCTTTGAGTACAGCCAGATTATAACCCTGTGTGATCTATCTGTAAATGAGAATGATTTTTCTAAGGCCATAAAACACCTCTTTGGTCCCACCTTCAGCGGTATATACATAACCTCTTTTAGATCCCAACCTGTTGCATTTAACTGTAGCTGGTGTTTCTGGTGACTATCACCTGCACTGGCATTTCTAAAACTGTTAAGTTCTATCCTTGCAACTGCACGTTCTTTGGGACTGTAGTCCTACCATACACTTAGAAACCTCAAATATTTTCTATGATCCCTTTTATGTCTTTATAACAATTATCACTTAGGTGATTCTTAAACTAACAAAGCTTACCTGGTAGAGCAAGGTACATTTTTGAGAATAAAAACATTGAGGTATTGCTTTAACACTTTAATAAATATTTTATATATATTTATATATGTACACACACTTTAAGTACTTTAAATACTATATCTCTATATATTTAAACTTTGCTTTGAGAATGGGACATAAATCATCATACAAAAATATCTCCCAATCCAAACTATCTTTGAGATCTGTTCCTGCAGTTTTAACATTATCTTCATCAGAAAAAAGTCACCTGGATTCCTACTTACTAGAATCTAGTGCCATGCTGCAGCAAACTTACATGGACAAACTTATAAGCAAAATAAGCATACCTATTTTTCTTGAGAAATAAATAAAACCAGTTAAAAAGGCAAAGTTTTTAAACCAGAATTAATCTTAAATGGTTAAATATTTAACTTATTTTGTGTTTTTATTCTATACCTCAACCAATAATAATCTTTAACCAAACCCTTTAAATGATGACAGATGTTTATAATCCAGTGTTTCTGAATAACCAAAGCAACTCTGGTGGAAGGAAGTCTGGCTATATTGTAATAACATGGCAGCTTAACACTTATAGTCAGTGTCTTTGACTTATTGTCTTGGTCTATGAAGCCAAGCCTTTTGCTTAGATTTGGCCAGAAGTTGAGGCCAAGGGAACACATCCAACCAGCATGTGAAGGGGCAGGGTGACACAAACCATGGGGAAATAAGATTGTTAACTTTTCCAGTAATAGATTTTCTGTTTTTTTGTTTGTTTGTTTGAAATCCTATTGGGGCACATCTTCCCCATACAAACAAATGTGACTGATAGCCTTGCTACATTTTCACAAAAAGGCTTAAAACATTTGTATTTTCCTAAGTAAATCTCATATATATTCCTTTATTACTGAAAAAAATCTTTGTTGTAAGAATCCCCTTGTTAGTTTCCAGCTGCTTAGCCCTGAAATAACCACACAAAGACTAAATTAATTAAACAAGTTCTTGGCCCATTAGCTTTAGCTTCTTATTGGCTAACTCTTAGATATTAATTTAATCCATCATCATTAATCTATGTTTCACCAGGTGGCAGTGGCTTACTGGGTAAAGTTTCAGTGTCTGTCTCCAGCAGTGCTACATGGCTTCTCTCTAACTCCACTTTTTCTTCCTTCTCTCATCATTCAGTTTAGTTTTCCCTGCCTAGCTAAGTTCTGCCCTACTCTGCTATAGGCTCAAGACTGTTTTTTATTAACCAATGGTATTCACAGCACACAGAGAGAAATCCCGTATTAAATCTTCTTTCATATAATACATCCTAGCCATAGTTTCTTCTTTAACTTCCCCCAGCTTCTCCCCATACCCATCTCCCCCAACTTTACCCTCCCTGCATTGAGACATGGAATATGATGACACATGTGTCACAATTCTAATTAAACACTCTTATAGCCAACCTGGAATAACATACTCAGCAAAACAATCATCTGCTATAATTGAAGGGAAAACACAACAAAAGTTCAAATAAACAAACAAAAAGTTTTGTTAATTAGGGTGTTCTCTCTCTGCCTTTTGATTAGTTTGGATAAGAGTTTGTCTATCTTGTTGATTTTCTCAAAAAACCACCTCTTTGTTTCATTAATTCTTTGTATTGTTTTCTGTATTTCTATTTTGTTGATTTCAGTCCTCAGTTTGATTATTTCCAGTCTTCTACTCCTCCTGGGTGAATCTGCTTCTTTTTTTCTGGAGCTTTCAGGTGTGTTGTAAAGTCACTAATGTGAGCTTTCTCCATTTTCTTTATGTGGGTGTTTAGTGCTATGAAGTTTCCTATTAGCACTGCTTTCATAGTGTCCAATAGGTTTGAATATATTGAGCCTTTATTTTTGTTGAATTCAAGAAAGACAATATTTTTTTAATTTTTTTCTTCCTTGACCCATGGGTGGTTCAATAATTGACTGTTCTGTTTCCATGAGTTTGAATGCTTTCTGATGATAGTATTTTTGTTAAAGTCTAACTTTACTCCATGGTGATCCGATAAGACACAGGTGGTTACTCCAATTTTTTTTTTTTGTATCTGTAGATGTTTGCTTTGTGATGTAAGAGGGTCTTCTTTCTATGTGTTGCTTTCATTGGTTGAATAAAGAAAACTGCCTTGGCCTTTTGATAGGGCAGCCCTTAGGTGGGCGGAGTAGACAGAACAGAATGCTGGGAAGAAGGAAAGTGTGGCAGACACTATGATTCTCTGACCCGAGATGGATGTAGATTAGAATCTTGCTGGTAAGCCAGTCACGTGGTGATTCACAGATTTAATAGAAGTGGGTTAATTAAGATGTGCAAGTTAGCCAATAAGAGGCTAGAGCTAATGGACAAGGGAGTATTTCAATGAATATAGTTTTTTTGTAATTATTTTGGGGGCTACACTAGTCAGGTGGTGGGATGCAGCCTGCTGCTCCTTCCTATCACAGATTGGCTGCCCAATGTGGATGACTAAATCCACTTAAAAACCTGAGAGGGCTGAGAGAGAGAGAGAGAGAGAGAGAGAGAGAGAGAGAGAGAGAATGCGAATTTATCACAGCTTTTTGCTGTTTGCTGGGGCATGCCACAGAGATATTTCCTGATTCAGCAATGGCAGAAAAAAGAAGCTGTGCCGTTTTAAAATGAGGCTTCCTGGGTCCTGCTGCCCAGGTGCAATCTCCAGCTATGGAACATTTGTGGGCTCAGTGTTTGTGTGCCCACTAGGAGTCGGGAATAAATTAGCTGAGACCATGCTCATGGCTCAGGTCTTCCTGCCTGGGTAAGCAGCGGGATCAGGTGTACTAGAAAGTAGCAGTTTTGAGATACCAGTTTCTGGGCTGTACTGCCATGCAATCTCTGTCTGGCTCCTGCAAGAGCCAGAACTTTTATATGGGGTTTTGTGAGTAAAGTGTTAAGGCTTGCTTTATGGCAATGTGAACTCACTGTGTGCCTGGAACTGTGCATGACTCAGGGGCACCAAATGGCTCTGAGGCAGGAGCTGCTCCTCAGTGCTGAAATGTGCTGATCTCAGTCAGGAACTTTCATAATTATCATAATAACAGCACAGTTAGGGTTTAGACTGGGCAGGAAACAGGCGGTACCATATTACCTCTACATGGTGCAACTTAAGTTTTTAAGAAGTGCTTAGCATTTTAAGAAGTACTTCTGGATTACAGATTTGTAATAGGACAGATTCAGACATAAAAGACCTCTAATGGGTCACAGTGTTGGATGGGTGTACATAGACTTGGGAGAGAGAAGAAAAAGAATATAGAGAATAAAGTTAATGCCTTAAAATAAAGTTAATGCATTAAAAAAAGGCTAAAGTCTTTAAGGAGACAGATTACAGATAGTTATAGATTAAAAGAAATAAAGAAAAATAACCCACATAAAAATGGAAAATTCACAGAGAGCCTGGATTCTGTATACTGTGTTTTCTTGAATTATTTTTTTTAATGGTAAGGAGCTGATACAAAGAGACATTTCAATGAATACAGTTTCTGTGTAATTATTTCGGGGGTTAAGCTAGCCAGGTGGCAGACTGTAGCCTGCTGCTCCTTCATACTACAGTTTTGATACTGAGTATGTGATCAATTTTAAAGAAGGTTCCAAGAGATGCTGAGAGGAAGGTATATTCTTTCCTGTTTGGGTGGAATGTTCTATAGATGTCTGCTAAGTCCATTTGATTCATTACATCTGTTCGTTCTCTTATTTCTCTGTTAAATTTCTGTCTGTTTGACCTGTACATTGGCAAGAGAGGAGTGTTGAAATCTCCCACTATTAGTGTGTGAAGTTTGATGTGTGATTTGAGTTTTAATAATGTTTCTTTTACATATATGGGTGATTTATATTAGGGGCATAGATATTCAGAATTGAGTCTTCATCGTATTGATATCAGCATTATTTGTAATAGCCAGAACCTAGAAACAACCTAGATGCCCCTCAACTGAAGAATGGATAAAGAAAGTGTGGCACATTTACACATTAGAGTACTACTCAGTGGTAAAAATCAATGACATCTTGAATTTTGCTGCAAATGGATGGAAGTAGAAAACACTATCCTGAGTGAAATAATCCAGACTCAAAAATATGAATATGTTATGTACTCACTCATTACTGGATTCTAACCATAAACAAAGGACATTGAGCCTATAGTTCATGATCCTAGAGAAGCTAAGTAATAACGTGAACCCAAAGGAAAACATATAGATCCAGCTGGAAATTGGAAGCATACTTGATTGCCTGGTAAAAGTTGGGAGCATGGGGGCAGGGGAAAAGTGAAATGGAGAGGAGGAGAGAATGTGGAGAAGGGGACCGTTGGGGAGAACTTGGGGGAGTGGGATATTTGAGGTGGAGGAAGAATGGATTTGGGAACAGGAAAGGAAATATATTAATTGAGAGAGTCATTTTGGGGTTGGGAAGAGGCTTGGCTCTACAGGTGTTCCCAGGAGTCCATGGGGTGACCCCAGCTAGAACCGTGGGCAGAGGAGGAGAGCATGTCTTAACTAGCCTTGTCCTATAGTCAGACTGATAACTATCTTGAATATCACCATAGAATGTTTCTCCAGCAATTGATGAAAACAGAGACAGAGACCCACATTGGAGTGCTGGACTAAGCTCCCAAGGTCCAGTTGAAGCATAAAGAGGGAGAATATGAGCAAGGAAGTCAGGCCCACAAGGGGTTCACCCACTAAGACAGCGTGCCTGAACAAATGGGAGCTCACCAACTTCATCTGGACTGGGAATGAACAAACATGTGATCAAACTGGTTGCTCTGAATGTGATTTACAGTTGGGGCAAATTGGGGGGGTCAATGACAATGGCACTGCGATTTGTATGTATTGGCTTTTTTGGATCCTATTCTCTTTGGATGCTAATTTCTCCTCAATGAAGTGAGGAGAGCCTTGGACTTCCCACAGGGCTTGTGGCCTTGCCCTCTCTTAGGACTGGAGGGGAGTGGGGGAAGGGAATGGGGGGAGTGGAGGAATGTGGGAGGAGGGGTGGTATGGGAAAATTGTCTGTATTCTGTCAGTCATATTTTAAATAAATGCTGATTGGCCAGACAGAAATTATAGGTGGGAAAAAGCAGACAGGAAGTAGAGGTGGAGCAAAGAGAATGGGAGTATTCTGGGAAGCAGGAAGCTCCCTCTGCCATTCCTGCCCAGATCATCAAAGAAGCAACATGTGAGCTGACAGCTGGAAAAGTTACTAAGTCATGTGGCTAACATAGATAAGAATAATGGGTTAATATAAGCTATAAGAGTTAACAAGAAGCCTGAGCTAAAGGGCCAATAAGTTTATAATCTTATGGAGTCCTGTGTGTGATTTTCTTTGGGACTTGCCAAATGTGGGGTACTGGGTGGGTACTCCAACAAGCCAGTCCTTCATGATGCAGAGGGGAGGAAGTGGGAATTTTGATTGGTATTATTTTTAAAGTAATACTTAAAAGTTTTCATTGATATAAAGCGTAAAAAATAATATCCAGCAAACAAATCAAACCTAAGGAAAAATATAGTAAACATTATTTGGGACTGAAAAGAGGAATGAACAAAGAGAGACTGTCAAGAAATACACATCTTTAATCATTAAAACATAAAATATGACTGAGAACACAAATAATGCCAAATACAGTAACATAATGACCAAAATTAACTCATGCATTTCAATGAACACTCTAAATATCAATGGCCTTAATTATTCAATCAAAAGACACAGAATGACTGAATGATGATATAAAACCATTTATGTGCTGCTTACTGGAAATATGTTCTAGTTTTAAAGATATTTATCACCTTAGAGAAAATTTGAGCAAAAGTATACCAAGCAAATACAATAGGAAACAACCAGGCATTATGATGCTAATAACTCAGAAAGCAAACTGATACACTATAACTAATCAAGAAGGACACTTCATTCCAACCTAGGGGGCAATTAGACATGATGTTACTGTTCTAAATATCTGTACACCACCGATGGTGATCACAATTTTTTTGAAAACCATTGGTTTTAAAGGCACAGATTCATTAATCTATTGTAGGTGATTTCAATACCCAACTTTCCCTGACAGATAATCTAGGCAATAGATAAACAATCTAGGCAAGAGATATAACAGAGTAAATTGACCTTTATTCATGAAATAATTTAACAAGTACATACAAAATACTCCAAAAATTAAAGAATTTACTCAGTACCAAATAGAAACTTTTGCAAATAACACCACATCTAGGAACAACACACTAACTTTTACACATTCAAAGAAGATTGCAATCCCTCCTTGAATGTTATCTGAGCACAATGCAATAAAACACAAATTGACAGTCAAGGAAACCCTCTTTTCAATATACAAACTCAAGAAGATTAAGCTACTAATTACTGAATGATGAATGTGCTAAAACAATTAAGGATTTAAAAAATTTCTGAGAACTAAATTAAGGGAATTTAACTCCCCCAAACCTCTGGTACATATTGAATTCATCTATATGAGGAAAATTTATAGTTTTAAGTTTCTACAGTAAAGTATAAGAAAGAACAAAATTAAATGACTCAATGGGGCTACCATTTTAAAATTTTTGGTGAAATTTAATAGTGATATATGTAAGATGAAACGAATATACATTCATCACAAAATGTTTAGGGGTTTCTATTCCCTATATCCTCATCAATATTTGTTAATGTGCTATTATTTGTCTTTTTTGGATAGCCATTCTGAATGTGGGAATCTCAATGCATTTTTGAGTGTTGTATCTCAAATACCTAAATGTCCAGTATATTTTTTCTTCTCTTCATTGTTTGCATTTTTATATATGAAAATAGTGCATTCAGTTCAATTGCCTGTATATTGATTGGGTTATTGTGCTTTGCTGGTTTTTTTATAGGCCATTATCATTTCCTCGATGCTATTGTTATTCTAGGTGAATACAACTGTTTAGAAATTTAAACCCAATTGAAGAATTTCTTTTATCATTTGCCTTAGTCATGATGTTTTGTGAGAGCAATAGGAAAATAACTAATGAACCCAGACTTGAATTGCAATGATGCATGTGGTGGATTGTGTAATAATGCTCCCCATAGGCTCATGTCTTTGAACACTGACTACTTAGTCATCAGTGATTGGCACTACTTGTGCAGGTTAGGAGGTATGACCTTGTTGGAGTAAAAGTGCCCTTGTTGGAGGAAGCATGTCACCAGGTGGTCTTGGGGATTTCAATAGGCCAAGCCAGGTTCAGTGTCACTCTTCTTGCTGCCTGTGAATGCTGATGTAGAATTCTCATCTACTTATTCATTACCATGTCTTCCTGTGTGCTATCATGCTCCCAGTTGTTGGAGCTGTAACCAACCAACAATTAAATGCTTTCTCTCTCTCTCTCTCTCTCTTTCTTTCTCTCTCTCTCTCTCTCTCTCATGTTAATATTATTTTTAAATTATATTTTTAAAACAATCTTATTTTACATACCAGTCCCAGTTCCCTCTCCCTCCCATCTTCTTGCTCCCCCATCTTCTCTCTACCCCACCTCCATAAACTCCTCAGAGAGAGTTAGGCTTCCCAAGAGAAGACAACAAAGTTCTTGGTTATGGTATTTCTTCCTAGCAATAGTACTATTACTAAGGAAATTCAACATATAATTTCTTGCTATTATATCCTGAGCTACTGTGGTCTGGACAAGAAAAATATTGCCTGTAATAAATCTTAAAATATTCCCTCTACTTTTTTCTTCTAGTAGTATCAAAGTATACTAGTAAAAGTCTTTGGTTGGTTTTGACCTGATGCTTTTGCAGAATGAGCAAAACCCACATAGTTTTCAATCTTCACATGTTATCTGCTTTTTCATCCTGGCTGCCCAGCTAGCTTAGTTCAGAAATAGTCACACAGAAACTGTATTAATTAAATCACTGCTGGGTCCATTAGCTCTTATTGGCTCATGCTTATATTTAGTTAACCCATTTCTATTAATCTGTGTATCTCCACATGGCAGTGGCTTACTGGGTAAAGTTCTAACCAGTGTCTGTCTCAGGTGTATCATCCATGGCTTCTTTCTTTGACTCTGCCTCCTTTCTCCCAGCATGCCATTTAGTTTTCCCTGCCTACCTAAGTTTTGCCTTATCAACAGACCAAGACAGTTTCCTTATTCATTAACCAATGAAGGCAAGACAGAGATAGAAGGACATCCCACATCATTTCCCCTTTTCTTTTTAAACAAAAAGGAAGGCTTTAAAATAGTAAAATTATGTATTACAAAACAGTTACCAAACAGGAATTACAGTTACAATATTTATATCTACTTCATCTTTTATCATTACTAAGGAAAACTATTACAATAAATTCTTCAGCTTTATCAAAGACTACAGAAGGATATTATTACCTAAGTAAACAATAAGTTTATGATAAACAACTTCCAAAATTCTAGAAATGGCAGAGACGTCTCACTGCCTGGACAGTCACACAAAGTTCTTCTGTACTGTTGGGGCATCTATCTTCAGCCTACTGACCCATAGTATCCAACAGACTCTTTATTAAAGCAGGAAATTTCAAAGACAGATATGCCTATATTGGCAGTTTATCTGTCACTTCTGTGTCCTGCAGAATATCTTGCAGACTCTTTCATGAAGCAGCAACCCTGAAGGATGTCTCACCTTTATGAAAGTTCAACAGTCATTTCTCTGTGGGTCCTGCATGTCCAGTTAAACAGTCCAACCAAGAGCATATTCTTGACCAAATGGTTAACCAACTCCATAAGGAGTCTCTTCAATGCCCATCTTCTTTTTGAAGTAGCTTGTGCTGCCAGGAACAGATGTGTCTTACTGTCATAAAAAGTCTTAAGTTTTTAACATCTTAAGTGTGATATTCTGAAAATCTATGAAAGATTTGAAGAATACCTACCTGACCAAAATATATCTTTATTATCTAGAAAATCTAACATGACTACAAGCTTGACTATTATAGATGATTATCTATTAACCGATATTTTTAATTATACAAGGGCAGATATATACATACACAGTATAAAAATTTACTTTAAATTTGTATCAATAAACCAAGATCCATACCAATATGAATTATTTATATCTATATCATATCCCCCTTTAAATGTAAAGAAACATTTATAGACAATATTTGGAAAAATTGACGTAGTTCTGTCCATACTGCTTCCTGCAGTTTGTGGATGCTGTTAATCAGGTCTTTCATGGTATATCCTGTGTGTTAGGTTTATGTCAGTCATCAGTTGGGGAAAGAAATTTTTTGAGGGTATTCATGGCAACCTTTCAGGTGGAAGTGGTCTATCAAATCATATTTGTCTGGAAGTATTCCACAAGTTCTTATCTTCTGTGGAAACAAAAGAAAAACCTCTTTTCCAAGGCAACATACCTTTAGACTTAAATTTTGGAATCAAGATACTTTTAGAACATATATACTGATTTAGCTTAGCAGCCCATACAATGAAATGTTTCTCTGTACTTAGCTCCTTAATTAATACTCAAAAAACTGAAAGAAAACACAGAAATACACATAATTCACACTCTCTGTGAATTTTCCATTTTTATGTGGCTTATTTTTCTTTATTCCTTTTAATATATGACTATCTGCACTATCTCTTTAAAGACTTTACCCTCCCTTTTTTTAAAAAAAGCATTAACTTTATTTTATCACTTTCTATACTCCTTTTCTTTTCTCTTCCAAGCCTACTTATGTTTATCCAACAATGACCCATTTATAGGTCTTTTTCATCTGAATTTGTCTTCACTTTGTATCTGTAATTATTTTCTGATCAGAAGCATTTCTTAAAATACTAAGTAACTTGATATCAGTGGGTGCTGATTCTGCCTCTTTTAGCCTTTAAATATGGTAGAGGTTGTTCATCTCAGCTCTAGGACTGCCAGGTAGGAACAATCCTCATCACCTAAACTCTGGATAGCACCATGCAGCATAAAACCACTTTTTTTCTGAGTAAATGCTAACTCCACCATGCAGCGCACTTCATGGGCTGGAGATATCTCTGTGTATGACAGTGGGAATCTTCCATGCTTTCCTACTTGTGCATGCCTAGTAGATCTGATCCCACCACCTGTTCAGGCTGGGAGCGCAAAGCCATGGCATGATCTCAGCTACTTTCCGCTCAACCTCAATGGCCACACAAACAGCCAGGTCCACGAATGTCTGAGAAGCCATTAATAATGGCACCTGGACTTGTTTCGTCTGCATGTACTGGCTTTTTGGGATTCTAGTCTTTTTGGATGCTCACCTTCCTAGACCTGGAGGGAGGGGGGAGGAACTTGAACTTCCCACAGGGCAGGAAACCCTGACTGCTCTTAAGGATGGAGAGGGAGGAGTAGAGGGAGTGGGGGAGTGGGAAGGTATTGGGAGGAGGGGCGGAAGTGGAAACTTTTATAAATTAATTAAAAAAAAAAGAAATGCTTCATAGCTTGAGTTTTCACTGACAGCACAACCCAGGTAGCTGTGTTTTAAAACTGTGTAGCTTTTTTTCTGCTATGGCTGAATCACGAAACTCTCTCTTAAAGGAGCTGTGGCACACTGCCAGCAAACAGCAAGAAGTTGCGCTAAACTCTATGTTTTTGTATCTAGAATTTCTTTTCAAGCTTTCTCAGGTTTTATGTGGATATAGTCGACCATGTTGGAGCACCAGTTATAGTAGGGCGATCACTTGTTTGTCCCAGCTGTCTGGCTAGCTTAGCCCAGAAATAACCACATAGAAACTGTTTTAAATAAATCACTGCTGGGTCCATTAACTCTAACTTCTTATTGGCTAATTCATTTCTATTAATCTGTATATCGCTGCGTTGCAGTGGCTTACCAGGTAAAGTTCTAACCAGCGTCTTTCTCAAGTGTATCATCCATGGCTTCTCTCTCTGACTCTTCCTTCTTGCTTCCAGCATGCCATTTAGTTTACCCTGCCTACCTAAGTTCTGCCGTATCAACAGGACAAGGCAGTTTCTTTATTCATTACCCAACAAAGCAACACAGAGACCTCCACACTATTCACATACTAATATTAAGCATCCAGTGGCATTACAAAGAGGTTCTTATCTCCAAAGTGAGTTTGATGTTTTTCCTGAGATTCAGATGGCCATGAATATATGAGTTTATGTTAATATCCTCTATTATATTCTGGTGATGCACAATATGTTCTTATGTTCTATGGACCATGATGCTTTTGAGTTTATAACATAACCATTTTGTGTGTGTGTGTGTGTGTGTGTGTGTGTGAGGAAATTGTGATTTATTTTATTTTAAAAATTTAATTAGTAATGTGTTTATATTATTTCCATGCTTCCTGTTTCCCAAACAACCCTTACTGTGGCCCAATCCCTCACTCCTACTCTTGTACTCAGAATAGCTTTAACTAATTGTACTTTAGCTCTTCATGTGAATTTTAGGATTCTTTTCTGCTTCTGTGAAGAATGTTATTGGAGTATAAGGAATATCAAGATTTATTGAGCAGGATATTGGCTGACAAAGTGTAGACAACTAAAATACTATATGATACTAATAAATTGCATGCCATCTATGGCTGAATACATGGATTTTAAAGAACACGTGGCTTTCATGCTTCCTGTAATGGCATATTGTTATTTTTTAAACAAATATGCTAAAATGTGTTTCTTTTAAAAGCCAATGAAGATTTTAGGTTTATAACATGCTATCATCAAATTTTAAGCTTTAAAGTACTTTAAAAATAATGTTTCACAATTTCCCTTCCAATTTCCTGTAGAAAATCCCAATATAACATTTCAAAAAGTAATGTTTACTTTAAATTTACATATCATCTGATAATAAAGAAAATTTTCATTCTTTAAAAAACTTTTTTAAAAGATTCTTTCACATTCAGTACATCCCAAGCACAATTTCCCCTTTCCCACTCTTTCTAGCACCCCACTCCCTATCTACTTCCCAAAACTCATACCCCTTCATTTCCTCTTCAGAAAAGTAGAGGCTGCTAAAAGAGAACAGACAAACAAGACAAAGCAAGACACAATAAGAAAAATCAAAAGACATCTATTAAAGACCAAAACTATAGTTTTATCTTTGATCTAAAATATGAAAATATTACATTTACCAAATCATTAAACTTCCTTAATAACATCTATATAATTTAAGATTCATTCTTCCGTTAACTTTTAACTAGATTCTAATTTCACAAGTATGGCATACTACAGAACAGAAATGTGCTGTGTGGTAACTTTTGCTTTCAAAAAAAAAAAAAAACTAAATCAAAGCCGAGAGCTTGCAGAAATGTAACAATCAGGTAGTAGAATAGTTCTTTGACTTGCACTCTGGATATGTCTTATAAATGAGTTAGCTTTTAAGTACATCCATTGTGATTTTGCAAGCACCTGTTTAATTCATGAAAGAAAAATGTACTTGAACCAGTTTTATTAATTAATGTTGCTAACCAATACTTATTTTGACTGGATTTATATTAATATTCTTTGAAATTTGCTATTTCAGAAGTATGTGTGCATTAAAGGATACTGAGACTCTTTTATTTTTATGAATTTAATAGAAGGCAGGTAGTTTTAATTAGATTCTAAATATGCTTAATATTGAATTTAATAAAGCTTTCAAAAATGCATATCATATTATCTTCCTACATCTGCATGTGTAATGTAGGTTTCCATTGGAAAAGCAGTTTTGTATTAATTATGAATATCTCTTAAATGTATTTTGGAAAATAATTAGGAAACATGATGAAATTTCATTTATTTTTAAAAGCAATAAGCTCTACCAGCTCAATGGTCACTGTATTGAATAACTAAATTTAAAATGATTATATTAGAAATATAAATAAAAAAGGTTAATTTCAAACAAATTTTTACCTGTATCATGGTACCACAGCATGAACCAGAATTACATTATTTCTTTTCTCTCATCTGTTTTCCTTTTTCCCCCCAGACATCAAAACTCAGTAACTAGGGCAGGTCTTCATAATGTTTAGACAATCAGTCTTTTATCCATTAGACCTAGGTTTAGCATATGAAATGCTTCAGTTCATTAAAGAGGCTAACCATTCACATTTTTTATGTAGGGATTATTTGTAAAATGATCAAGCTTAGGGACTGGAGAGAGATGCAAGCACATCGGCGAGTTTATCTGACCTAGACTTTTGTTTTCACTCTAAGTACTAGAAACATATTCAAGTGTGTTGATATGTGACTTTAACTCTATCACATAAAATATAGAGACAAATATAAAAAAATTTCTAGACCATACCGCATCAATAATAGTGTCAGTGAATTTGAATAAAGTGCAACAGAAAAAAAAGACAGACAGTATAACAAGAGTATTGATACTTTATAGCAGTCCTGCAACTCCTTCATGATCAATGAAGTTCAAAGTTTCCTGAGTTCATGGGATCAACTTTCAGAAGAATCAGTCCTTCTCATTTATCTAGTATATTATACTTATTGTCTGAGAACTATGTATATTGCAACTGAGGAATTATTGAAATATTTAAAAATATAAAAAAGACCTAAGGTCATATTATGGGACTAAAAATACTTAGAGAGTGCGTGGGAGAATTAACAGTGAAGACATTAGATTCTATGAGAACAGGGGTGGGTATAGTGGGTGTGAGGTCATGTAGAAGAGCATGTTCCCTCAGTACCAGCGCTCACTTTCTTTCTTGTCATTATGCCTTATATTTCTTTTCTTCATACATATAGTAGCAGCCAGAAGTAAGAATTCATATTTTCTATATTATTTTCTGTTTTGATTTATGTTTCAAACCACAGAAACACTGATCATCATTATGGACTTCTTAAATCCTTATACCATTTGACTTCATGGAGCATTAATCCAACACATTAAGAAATGTTCACTAAGTTTGTGATACTTTTGTACAGAATTTAAAATTTATTTTTATCCTTTAGCAAAAGAAATTTTGTTTCAGGAAAGAGGGATGTAGCCATATAAATGGATACAGCCCATCTACCAATGAGTGGAGCACATGTAAGTTTGAGTAGCAAAAGGCAGGGTAAGTAACTCTTCAAAATCTGTTGTTCTGTTTTTGATCAACATGATCACAAACAAAATCAGTGTTCTGTTTATGAAGAATGACAGCATCATTCTTTCTCTCTAATTCATTTTTTGTCTTTTTCATGGACTGCTGCAGCATCACAAACCTGAATACTCTTTTCAACAACTTCAGATTACTATGAGATAGTGTTCTGGACACAAAACCCAAATTATTTGTGCTTTTTCTTCATCAAATTAATTAAAAGAATGTTGTTGCTGAAATTTTGAAAAATTATTAGAAATATTTGTGGGTTTTGTTTTTTAATGGCTCCTGGTATTTTCGTTTTTCTTTCCTATCAGCTAAACCCTTTAGGAAAGAGATCAGTTTCTCTGCTCAAATGTCTTCATGTACTGTAAACACTTCCTAAATTAGACGGGGAAACGAAAAAAGCATTCCCTGTTTGCATTTTCATGATTCTAACAAAAGCATTTGGAAGTTTTTTGAAAAAAGCTATATTATGGATATTAAAATTGGCATTCTTAATGGGATTTCTTTTATTTGACAAAACACATTGTGTTCCAGGTTAATAATACATTTCAGCAATGTACATAATGCTTTTGGCAGATGTGTGTTCAGTTTCATTGTTTTGATAGTCAGATCCAATTCTTCTGCACTTCATAATCAGTAAATCCCTGCCAAAAGTCAATGCTCTGAATTGCTTTAAAATTCATTCTAATGTACATTTGAATAGAAGAGTTTTTCCTCTTGCTATCAGACTAACCTGTCATGAAAGAAAACTGACTGCCTGGGAGGAAGTCGATTTTAATAGAAAACTTATAATGAACAATGAATGAGGTGAAATAGTTTCCTGCAAAATTTTGAAATGTTTGATTTTGGGGTAGAAAAGAATAGGTCATTGGGGCTATCATCAGCTGAAGTTTTAGGGCATCAAAATTCATGATATCTGAAAGCAAACTTATTATGATGCTTTTAGATATACTGAGTATTTTCTTTATCCAAGAGAAGTTGAGAATTTTCATTTCAGATTCATAAAGAATTGTGTTAGGATTTTGGTTGGTACTGCATTAAATCTGTAGATTGGTTTTGGTGGTAGCCATTTTTGTTGCATCAGTCCTACCAATCCATTACCATGGGAGGTTTTTATCATGGAAGTCTTTCCTTGGCTTGGTTAGATTTACCTGAAGATATTTTATATTATTTGAGAATGTTGTATCTCTGGTTTCTTTTTGGTCCTTTGTCATTTATATATTAATATATGAAGGCGACTGATTTTTTTTTACTTATATATTATATTCTGTCACTTTATTGAAATTGTTTATCAGCTGTTGGAGTTGCATTATGAACTCTTTAGGGCCACTTAGGTTTGTTATCATATCACCTGCTAATAGTGATACTTTGACTTCTTCCTTTTCAGTTTTCATCCATTTGATCTCTTTCAGCAGCCTTATTGCTCTTGCTAAAACTTCAAGTGTCATATTTAATAGATATGGAGAGTGGACTATCTAAACATGTTTCTAGATTTAGTATACTTGCTTTGTATTTCTTTCCACCTGATTTGATGTTAGCTATTGGCTTGCTATAAACTGCCTTTATAAGGCTTTCGTATGTCACTTTTGTATTTAATCTCTCCAGGATTTTTATTTTGAAAGATTGTTGGGTTTTGAAAGGTAATCTTGTGAGGAATCTTAATGGAATCACAAACTTAACTATTATATATGAAAACGAATTAGCTCTACTTTAAATCTTTAGGATATATATCATTCATTAATAGTTTTGTTTTGTTTAAAATCAGGAGATTGAAGGGAGAAATGTATATAAAGAATTAATCATAACCTTTGATCATCAACCAAACCTAACAAGAAGAGTATATCAACCACTAATATTTTTTTTTTGCCTTGTTCTTGTTTTCTGACTTTAAAGAGTTCTGCATTCCACTTTCTGCCTTTCTAAAAGTAGAGTGTCTTCTTGGCTTTTTTACTTCACAGTTATTTAAAAAAAATCTTAATCTAACTTTATTATTTCGAAATCTTTGTTTCAGCTGTAATGCACTCTGAGACTTGAGAGCACATCTTCTGACATTAAGGTTAAAGGAATTTAAACTTTCTGGGCTACTGGAACTCAATTGTTAGTCATTAACTTGAGCTACAAGCCATCTAGCTCCTTAGGTGAGACTCAAAGATCCTGGCTGTGGAGTATATCCTTGCATTGATTTTATTCATCAAAATTCTGTATGTCATTATTATTAGCAAATTAAACAAAAAATAAAGAAAAATTAAGCCAAAATTAAACAATACAGCATAGGGAGGGCTAATCTACTTAACAATCCACAGGTAAAAATGAACAGCACAAGGGGATGTTTCCAAGAGATAAAAATACGATAGTACAGGCAGTAGAGATCGCCCCACATCCATTTATACCATACCAGATAACAGAGAAAGAGAGCCACAGCAAACATGTAAAGGCACAGCAGAAGCAAAACACATTTCGAGTTCTATTGACCCTTGTCTTTACCTAAATGAGATTGACTCATCAGAAAATTCACTTCTGTTGGGATGACACCTGGAAGTTCAATTGCAACTTGCTGCTCCTCTTGCATGGCTAACGGCATTTCTCCTTGTTTCTATTTTATTGATTTTAATCTTCACATTGAATATTTCTTGCCATCTACTCTTGTGGGTATTCCTACTTCTTTTAGTTCTAAGATTTCAGAAATGTTTTTAAGTTGCTAGTATGAAATCTCTCCATGTATTTTTTTGTGTATAGATTCTCATTGCTATACAATGTTCTCTTAGATCTGCTTTCATTGTGTACTATAACTTTAGGGAGAGTGAGTATTTATTTCATTAAATTCTAAAATGTTTTTAATATATTTCTTTATATATATATTATGTCTTGAGTCATCTTTCCTGATTTATATGTGCTTGCAAACTTTCTAATATCTTGTGTTATTGTTAAAATGCTGCTTTAATCTGTGATGGTTTGGTAGGATGCAAGGTGTTATTTTCATTTTCTTGCATCTGTTGAGGTTTGCTTTGTTCCTGAGTATATGATCATTTTTGAAGAAAGTTCTATTAGGTATCAAGAAGATATATTATTTTGAGTTTGGGTAAAATATTCTTAAAATATTCCTTAGGCCTATTTAGTTTAAGCATTTCTTTATTTGGTTTTTGTCTAGATGATCTGTCCTTTGGTGACAGTTGGGTATTGATGTCTCCCACTATCAATATGTAAGTGTGTATATGTGATATAAACTGTAACAATGCTTCTTTTACAAATTTGCTGTCCTTGCGTTGGTGGTTGTTGACTGAGGTTTCTATTCCACCCTGTTGTTCAGTCCTTTGGCCTCAAAGAGTCACACAGAGGTCTACATTAGTTATTAACTAATTGGTCTATTAGCTCATGTTTTTTATTAACTCTTATAACTTATATTAGTCCATAATACTTATCTATGTTAGTCATGTAGCTTGATACCTTTTTCGGTGAGGCAGTCACATCTTGCTTGCTCTGTCTGGGTGATGACTGCAGACTGAAACTTCCCTCTTCCCAGAATTCTCATTGCCCTGTCTTTATTTCCTGCCTGATCACCCTGCCTATACTTCTTATGATTCTGGCTACTGATCAATCAGCATTTATTTAAAATATAATTGACAGGTTACAGAACATTGTCCCACAGCAGGGAACTTTCATGTTAAGGAATGAAATATCCTGTCAAATTTTTCTATGATGAGTTTTTACATCTTTCTCCATCTCTTGATGAGTTTAAGTTTGTTGTCTATTTTATGAGATATTAAAAGTGCTATATCAACTAATTTCTTATGTCCATTTGCTTGAATATCTTTTCCAACTCTTTACCCTGTAGTGTCATCTGTCTAAATTAAAGTGTGTGTGTGTGTTTTGTTGTTGTTTGTTTGTTTTCTGATCAGTAGAGACAGATCCTCTTTGCAAATCTATTCATTTAAAGTGTGTCTTTCTATTGGGAAATTGAAATGCTTTATGTTGAGAGTTATCAATTACTGATAATTTATTATTCCTATTATTGTGCCTGTTGTGCTTTTTTTTGTTGTTATAGGGTTGTATGTGTATATATGTGTGCTTGCTCATGTATGTAATTTTTCCCTTCTTTTGATCTTGTTCCCCTGGGATTACTTATTTCACATATATTCTTGAATGTTGCTAACCTCTTTAGGGTGGAGTTTTCTTTCTTTCACCTTCTGTAGGACAAGATTTGGAGATAGATATTGCTTAAAATTGATGTTATCATAGAGTATCTTACTTTTCTCCATCTAAGACAATTTAAAGATTTTTCTGGGTAGAGTAGTCTCACCTCATACCTGTGGTGTCTTAGAGTATGCAGATTATTTTTCTAGGTAATTCTGTTTTTTTATAGTCTTCACTGAGGAGCTAAATTTAATTCTAATAGTTCTGCCTTTATATAATTGTAACAAGACGGCCGGCTTGTTAGGGTTTCTGTTCCCTCTCAGTACCCCACAGCCGGCAAGTCCCAGAGAAAATCAATCACACAGAGATCTCTATAAGTTATAAAGCTGATTGGTCCATTAGATCAGGCTACTTATTAGCTCTTATAACTTATGTTACCCCATTATCCTTATCTACGTTAGCACATGGCTCAGTACCTTTTCCAGCGGGACAGCATACATCTTTCCTCTCCGGTGGTCTGGGCAGAACTACGGAGGGTGCTCCTGCTTTCCAGAATACTCCCAGTCTCATTTCTCCACCTCTACTTCCTGTCTGGCTTTCCCACCTATACTTCCTGCCTGTCCAATCGGTGTTTTATTAAAATATGATTGACAGAATACAGACAATTATCCCACACCATTTCCCCCTCTTTTTTCTTTAAACAAAGGAAAATACCCATAGTCCATTTGTTGGGAATGTGGGCGTAGTATTTCAGGCTACTTCCTGCTAGTTGGGGCGCTGATGAACTTATGGGTACCGAAAGAAAATTTAGAGTTATAATCAAGTCCTGACTGGAGTATCCTGTGAGTCTTGATCATCTCAGGCAACAGTCTTGAACCTATTCTGGATGTAGAACTCTGTCATCTGGGCCATCTGTTCCTATCGGAGATTTCTCAGGTGGTCTGCCTTTTTCGAACCTGATTTTTCTTAACTCAGAATGAATCCACAGCCTTTCATTTTCTGTGAAAACAAAAGCAAAATCTCTTCTCCAAAGTAGCATACCTTTTGACTTCAATTTTGAAGCCAAGGTATTTTCAAAATATCTATCTTAGATTAATTCAGCAGTATTTATATGCAAATATCTTTTAGCAGCTGGTGCTCCTTCCTCAGCATTCAAACAATTCAAAGAGAGCATAATAGCATACAGTATCAAGATTCTCTGTATATTTTTCATCTTTGTGAAGTTTTATTTTAACCTCTATTTCTTTTATTTTTTACTTTTACTTTTAGAGACAGGTTCTCTGTATATCTTTGTCCTGGAATAACTCTGTAGATCAGGCTGTCCTTTAACTCACAGAGATCCACTTGTCTCTGCTTCCCAAGTGCTGAGATTAAAGATGTGTGCTACAGCACCTTGAACTCACAGAGATCTGTCTGTCTCTGCCTCCCAGGCATTGGGTTTAAAGGTGTGTGCTACCACACCTTGAAGTCACAGAGGTCAATCTACCTCTACCCCTTGAAGTCACAGAGGTCAATTACCTCTGCCTCCCAGGCATTGGGATTAAAGGTGTGTACCACCACACCCTATTTCTCCCTTTCTTTCTTTTTTTATTTTTAATGACTTTAACCTTTAGCCTGCATATATTTTTAACACACTGTAAACCATTTAGAGGTTTTCTTTGTCTTTGAATCTCTCTTTATTGTATATCTCTCTTTTTCTGACCACACAAGTCTTTAAGGAGTGGACTAAAACTGTGGCATTTACGGCTGGAATTAGCCCATTCCTTAGCTTTCCAGCCTCATGGCAGAGGTACAGCCAGAGCCATTTTTATCGTCACAACTCTACAGTGTTTCAAGGTCCCTGCCAACAAGCAAGTTGCAGCATTCTGCTCACAGACCATACTCAGTCGGACTGCCTGCCTGAAAGAGTCAGAGTTTGCCTTGGCAGGATGGCCCAGAAAGCCGGCATTTTAAAACAGCACAGCCTTTTTCCTGCTACTGCTGAAAACCCGAAAAGCATGTGTTCAGCTTTTCATCAACACCGTTTAAGTGTTTCACAGTGGGACCTCTTAAAAAAGCTGCAAGGTTTTGCAGCTAAAGCTGAGTCAGGAAGCCTTTCTTAGATGAGAGCACTTGCTTGCCTCTAGCAAGCAGAGCAGACCTGAGAAATTGCTGCAATCAAGAAAACATGCTTTATTCTATTTTTTCCCAAACTTTCTCAGGCTTTCTGTGGATGCAGTTATCCACGTGGGCACCATATGTAACATGAGGGCCGGCTTGTTGGAGTTTCTGTTCCCGCTCAGTACCCCACAACTGGCAAGTCCCAGAAAAAAATCAACCACACAGAGATTTCTATAAGTTATAAAGCTGATTGGCCCATTAGGTCAGGCTACTTATTAGCTCTTATAACTTATGTTACCCCATTATCCTTATCTATGTTAGCACATGGCTCAGTACCTTTTCCAGTGGGGCAGCTTACATCTTTCCTCTCGGGTGGTCCGGGCAGAACTGCAGAGGGAGCTTCCTGCTTTCCAGAATACTCCCAGTCTCTTTTCTCCATCTCTACTTCCTGTCTGGCTTTCCCGCCTATACTTCCTGCCTGGCCAATCAGCGTTTTATTAAAATATGATTGACAGAATACTGACAATTATCCCACACCATATAATACTTGATCATTTTTGATTGAAAAAATCTTTCTTTGTTCTGTTTATTTAGTGCTTTGATCTCTATGTGGCAAAGAGACTTTCTTTTTTGATTCAACCAATTTGGTGCTTTGGATGATTCTTGTAGCTTTATACTTTATATTTAGGCTAAGATAATTTTCCTCAATGATTTTGTTGAAAATATTTTCTGGGTTTTTGAACTGGGTCTTCTCTCCTTCCTTTGTTCCTATTATGGATTGATCTCTTCATAGTGTTCCAGATTTCCTGGATGTTTTGCCTGTCAGGACATTTATTGATTTAATATTTTCTTCGATCTTTTTATCTATATGTTCTATAATATGATCAATACCTACAATTCTCTCTTCTATCTCTTGTATTTTATTGGTAAAGTTTGCCTCTATAGTTCCTGTTTGCATTTCTAAACCGTTCATTTCCAGAAAACACCCCGTTTCTGTTTTTTTATTGCTTCTATTTCCATTTTCATGTCTTGAATTAGTTTTGTTTCTTCAACCATTTGTTTTTTTTTTAACTGTCTTTAAGGAATTTGTTCATTTACTCTAATTGTTTACTTGTGTCTTCCTAGAACTTTGAAATGAGATTTACTCACTTCCCCTTAACAAACCTCTATTATCTTCACACTGTTAGTTTAATATCTTTTTCCCGTGCTTCATTCATTGGAATATTTAGGGCCTACTCTCATGGGATAGCTGGATTGTAGTGGAGACCTGTTGTTCTGCTTTTATTGACTGTGTTTTTAAACTAAAATAGATGGGTTGATATGATTATTGGTCTAAGTGTTGATTTCTGGGTTGTTTTTTTTTTCTTTTTTTTTGGGCGGGTGCTTTGTTCCTTGGCTTCTGTTTCCACTCTAAATTTTTGAAGTATCATGGGTATGTATTGCCTGTTTTAATGGACTGATCAGCTGATGTGGGAGGATGGGATACATGGATGAGTGTGGTAAGAAGGTTAAGAAGAGTTGGTCTGTTGGATCTACTGGTAATTTGCTGAGAGAAAAGAGAGGCTTCAGCTGATGGTCTGCTGCAGTGCTAGAAAGGAGACTGGGAGATTTGGTTTAATAAAAAGATATATAAGAAAAACACTGCTGGAAGTCCACCTGGTTTTCTGGTAGGTTTGACTTGTGACCAGCAGCAGGTGTCTGCTGAATTTAGAGACATTAATACAGCAACAAATGGGTTGCAGAGTTTAGGAAGGAATGATCTGTGGGGGCCACAAGATATATGTGCAGGGAAATGGAAGGCTGTAGCAAGTGATCTTTTGCAGTAATAGGGACAAGACTGTGAGGTTATTTCTCAAGCTATGGGACATGAACCCCACAGAGGTTGTATATCAGAAAAACTTTGGGTGACTGTCCAGGCAGCAAGTCTCTGTCAATTCTAGAGTTTTGAAAGTCACTTACAATGCACTTCATGTTTACTTAGGTGATATTATATCCTTCTGGAGTCTTTGATGGAGTTAAATGATAGTTATAATTATAGTTTTCATTAGTTATGATAAAACATAAAGTAGATATAAATGTTCTAACTATAATTCTTGCTTAATACCTATCTTGTTATATGTATTTTTACTGCATTAAAGTTGAAATTTTCCTTTTTATTTAAACAGAAAAGGGGAAATGGTGTGGGAAGCTTTTGTGTACATGTGTTACTTTTATTGGTTAATGAATAAAGAAGTTGGCTTGGTCTGTGATGGTGTGGAGTAAAGCTAGGTAGGGAAACCTAAACTGAATGCTGGGCAAAAGAAGGCAGAGTCATAAGATGCCTTGGATCTGCCAGAGGGGAAAGATGTGAGCTGCCAGCTGGAACCTTGAAAGTAGGCCACAAGCCTCATAGTAAAATACAAAATAATGGAAATGGGTTAATTCTGGATATATGAGCTAATTAGCAATATACTTAATCTATTTGCCAAACAGTATTGCAAATAATATCGTATCTGTGTTTATTGCAGGATTGGGTGGAACAGAAACCTCCACCAACACCTCTGATGGTCAGAGATGACATATTAAGAATTTTATATACTTATTCATGCTGTTATTACCTCTGAAATGCCAGCAAATACTCAATACACAAATGAATACAAATAATGTAAATGGAAACCTATAGTTATGAAAATCTATAAGAAATCATGCAAGCAGTAGTATCTTATGGGATACACTCACCATATCTTAGGAAGATGGCAAAGGCATGGGCCTCAAATAATAGGATTACATCAAATGATTGTCTTCAATTAGTCTCAGTGGTGCTACTAAATAGGCTGCAGTTATAGTGACAGTTGGACTGCCTGCCTGCAAGAGTCAGAGTTTGTCCTGGCAGGACATCCCAGAAAGCTGGCATTTTAAAACATCGCAGCTTTTTTCCTGCTAAGGCTGAAAACCCGAAAAGCATGCGTTCAGCTTTTCATCAACACCGTTTAACTGTTTTGTGGCAGGACCTCTTAAAAGAGCTACAAAGTTTTGCAGCTAAAGCTGAGTCAGGAAGCCTCTCTTAGATGAGAATGCTTGCTTGCCTCTAGCAAACAGAGCAGACCTGAGAAATTGCTGCTACCAAGAAACCTTGCATAATGCTGTTATTTTGTTCTAGAATTACTTCTCAAGCTGTCTCAGGCTTTATGCGCCCTCATGTTACAGTCCACAGTGCTGACAATCATACAGCTGTTAAGAAAACCTCTTGAGGGTAGGGACAGGGTTCTGTTCTTATCTTTTCAGGAAAATACTCATCTTCAATGAATCTAAAGTCCTTGGACATCTAGATGCCTAAAGATGAAAAGATAGCTATCCTGAAAAAATTAACAAAGAGAAATAGGACATATGATGCTGTATCATCTGCATGGCAAAATTTGGCTAACTGGAAGTATATACATCTCTACTTAAAAATCAGAGCTGGCTTTAGAGTTGGACATGGCTATCCTTCTCTAAATCCAAGCATGTTGTTAAAAAAAATTCAGAATATTTCTGTCTCATGTCAGAAGCCAACTGGTATAGGAAAGAAAGAAGATAGATTTTATGAAAATATTTTACTTTTCTCCATGCCCATTTTGTCTATTATCATATCTTTCATTAAATATATGTCTATATGAATATTATTTAAGTTTTCAACAATAAACAGTAGATTTCCCTGCAGTAATCTTTGTAGTTTACAGGAAGAAGATGGGGCCCCACAACAATGACTTCACCTGGTTGATATGATGTCATGAGGTTGGTAGCACTACTATGAGACTGATTTTTTTGTACCAACTGTGGAACTGGTGCACCATTTAATAACATTCTGGCCAAAACTCCAAATAAGAACTTCAGAAAAACCCTGTGGACTACTCAGAGACAATTTGCAATTATACAAAACAGCAATTTTGAAATTTAACCATCATTTTACTTTTACAGAATCCCATAGAAAAAACATTGCCCCCATGACAGTTGGAAGCAATTCTAGAAGACTATGTTCTTCCAACATTTTGTCCTCACAGTTAGGGACACCATTTGGGGCGTTGATTTTTGCTTACATAGGTTTAGGGGTTTGGATTAAAATTCATGTAGGCCTTGAGATCTCAAAAAATGGAAAATTGAATGGGATAATGGGTAATTAGTGTGAACTTATTTACCTATAATAATAATAGTTAGTAATAGAATGAATATTTGTAAGCTATTATTTATGAACAATTTACACTGTTATAGTTTCTTGTGTATTGATATAAATTCAAATTTTGTTTGTTATTTCTGTTTACAAATATTTGTACACCTATGCAAGATTGTTTTGTCATATTGTATACATGCATGTTTCTACCTCTGTTTAAGACATTATGTATATTGACACAATTATAAGATATGATTATCATATATATTTATATGTATTATATATTTTTACCTCCAATCAAGATATTTAAACATTGTTTACATTTTGGGGCCATTATTTTTTTTAATGCACAGTTATTTAAGGATTGTTTAACATTCTGATATGAAGTCTTAGTCTTAATGTTATACTGTTACTAAGTATTACAGGTCAATAGTCATTCATGTTTGTTATACTTTTAGTCAGACTAATTAGGTTCTTTAGGTACATAGAGATTGTATTCTTCACAGATAGGTTGATTTAGGAGGTCCTTCTGTATTGATGTTGCTTTCATTGGTTGAATAAAGAAACTGCCTTGGCCTTTTGAAAGGGCAACCGTTAGGTGGGCAGAGTAGACAAAACAGAATGCTGGGAAGAAGAAAAGTGTGTCAGACACCATAAATCTCCAGTCTGAGATGGATGTAGGTTAGATTCTTGCTGGTAAGCCACAGTCATGTAGTGATACACAGATTTAATAGAAATGGGTTAACCAAGTTGTGAGAGTTAGCCAACAAGAGGCTAGAGCTAATGGGCTAGGCAGTATTTGAAATAATACAATTTCTTTATGTTTAATTCAGGGGTTAATCTAGCTGGGCAGTGGGTCGCAGTCTGTTTGTCTCATACTACAACAGGTAACGTTCAACCACTTCTTGAATACAACACCAGTAACAATGACATTGAGATCAACAATTAATAAATGGGACCTCATTAATCTGAAAATATTCAGTCAGGTAAATGACACTTTCAATAAGACAATGGGAAAAGATTTTCACCAATCCCACAACTAACAGAGGATTGATCTCCAAAATGTATAAAGAATTCAAGAAACTAGACATCACCAAACCAAATAATCCTATTTAAAAATGAGTTACTTACTGATGGGGAACCTCCTTTATCCAATGGTCTTGGAGAGGCTGAACCAGATTGGGCATACCTTTGCTTTCAACAAGATGCAGGCCTGCACAGGATCTCTGTCTTGCTCCCCACTCTCACACCTGGATGTTATCTTCCATTCTTGTTCCCCTTTGTGATCTGTGAGTCACCCCTTAAATAAAGAACCCATTATTATACCCTATTCATAGCTAGTATGGGAATACTTCATCTTGCACTTTCCCTTTCATCTGGCCTGCTCCCCTTTATCTGACACATTCCCCTTCAGGGTACAGATCTAACCATGGAAATCTCAGCAGAAAAAGTACAAATAGCCATGAGACACTTAGGCAATAATTCAACATCATTAGCCAACAGGGAAATGCAAATCAAAAAGACTTGGAAATTTCATTTGCACAATTCAGAATGGCTAAGATCAAAAACATTAATGACAATTAATACTAGAGTGGATGTGGAGAAAAGAGAAGGTAGCATGAGTAATAAAAACACAGAGACAGAATTTGGGGATCAGCATGAAAACAAGAAAAGCAAAGCAGTCAAACCACTAGAGAAGTCTTACCTTTACCGAGATTGGGTAAACACAGACTAGAATAAGTCTCTCTCTCCTCACATTTTTTATTCCCTCCAGTGATGGGATTGAAGTCATGACTCCCTGGTATTGGGACTAAAAGTGAGGCACTACCACCTAGATTTGTTTCTGCATTGAACATGTGTAGCCCAAGGTGGCCTAGAGTTCACAGAGATTCATCTCATCTGTCTCTCCAAATCTTGGGAATAAAGGTGTGTGTTAACATTACTTGACCTCTAGTGGCATCAGTTTTGACTATGGTCTTCATGCAAGATATAATAATCAAAATATAAGCAATATACCACTATACTGAACACTCTTCTACTGCTGGTGGGAGTGAAAATTTGTACACTTTACAAATCAATATGGAAATTTCTCAGAATATTGGGCAATCTGCCTTAACACCCAACTATATATATATCCCTGGGGATACACACAGAGAACATTTCATCATACTACAAGGACACTTGCCCAACTATGTTTATAGCAGCTTTATTCATAATAACTAGAAACTGGCAACAACCTAGGAGTCCTTCATCTGAAAAATGCATAAAGAACATGTGGCACATTTACACAACAGAGTATTACTGAGCTGTTAAAAGCAATGGCCTCAGGAAATTTGAAGGCAAGTGGAAGGAGCTAAAAATAATCATCTTGTGTGAAATAATTCAGATCCAGAAAGAGAAACGTTTTATTTACACATTCATAAATGTATATTAGATGTAAAGTAAAGAATAACAAGCTGCAATCCAAAATACCTGAGAGGCTAAGTAACAAAAAGGGCCCCAAGGGGCATTAGGAGGCATGGAATTTCCTGGAAAGGGCCAATAGAAGAGATATCCTGGGTAGACTGAGGGAATGTGAGAGATTGGGTTAGGGAATGGAGAGATTGTAAGAGTAATGAAAGAAATGTCTTGGTTGGGGATCATTTTGCAGTTGTGTAGAAATTTACTGCAGCAGAAACTCCCACAAATCTACAAGGATGATCTCAGCTAAGACTCCTAGCAATAGTGTATGAGTAGCCTGAACTGGTCTCTCCAGAAATCAGCTTGGTAACTATCTTAACTGTCAGCAGAGAGCCTTCATCCAGTGACAGATGGAAACAGATACAGAGATCCACAGCCAAGCACCCTACTGAGTTCTGGGAATTGTGTGGTAAAGAGGAAAGCAGGATCTTACCTGCCACCAGGGTCAAAGTCATCACATGAGAGCATACAAAGAAAAGTAAAGTGAGTTTATAGGAGCTCACAGATTCTGGATTAACAACTAGGGAGCCTGCATGGGACCAAGTTAGACTCTGTGCATATATGTGACAATTGTGTAGCTCGATCTACTTGCAGAACTCCTAGTGGTGGGAGAAAGACTTGTTTCTAATTCTTTGACAGCCTTTCGGTAACCAATTCCGCATACTCTGTTGCCTTGTCCAGCCTTAAGACAAAGGAAGAAGCTTAGTCATACCTCAATTTGATAGGCTATGCATTGTGGACACCCATGAGGAGCCTGCACCCTTCTGAACATTAATAGATACATCACTCATTAATCAAAATATAGTATGTATATGAAAAATAATTTTGTCAATATTATTCAAATATCAATAAAACTAATGATGATTTCAGGAAAAAAGTGGAAATTATGTTTACTACAGAACCTAAATGAAGAAAGAGAAAACTTTTATTTCTTCTTGCATATGCAGATTATAGCTAGGAAGGCATAAAAATATTTACATGATAGAAGCAAAGGTGGATAAAAGTGTAACCACTAAGATACAATGGAAGGGTAAGTGTGCTCCTGACCCGCCACACAAGCCCGGTAAGGGAACACACAATTTTCCCGCCATCCTTATCTCCCTGGGTATTTCAAAGGGGTGGCTTTCCCCCAGCTAAACCCTCTCTCCTCCTACCCCATCCCAGCTTTCAGCCAGGAACCCCTTCCCTTCCTCTCTCCCTTTTTTGGGGCATAAAATCCTCCAACCCAGCCTCTGTGGGTGCTGCTAGGACAGGGTGGTGAGTGCAAATGGGCAGGAGGGAGTTCCTTTGTTTTAATAGCCTGCCTACAGCAAGGTAGGACTGCGGGCAAGGAGATTCCTGGCCAGCAAGGGGCACTAATCCTGTAGCAGAAGACCCAGTGAAGGGAAGAGCCATTGGAGAGCATCTGAAGGAAGAGATGGGCAGGTGCCAAGGCAAGAATTTCTCCAACAATCTGAAAAACAACATGAAAACACAAGATCCCAGAGATCTTACGACAGAAGGATTTGAACACCCTATTCCGGAAAAAGTGGAAAACAGTGTCATTAGAAAAGCACTAGAGTCTCTTAAACAGGGTATGAATATCTCACTTAAAGAAATAGAAGAGAAATATAGCAAAAAGATTGAAGAAATGAGTATATAAATGGAAGAGAAATATAACAAAAAGTTTGAAGAAATGAGTAAATTCATAAACGACACCCTGGGAAACCAAGAAAAAACAATCAACAGGTAATGGAATCAGTTCAGGAATTGAAAACTGAAATGGAGACAATGAAGAAAACACAAACCGAGGGTCGGCTGGATATGGAAAATCTAGGTAAACAAACAGAGACTTCAGGAACAAGCATAACCAATAGAATGCAAGAAATAGAAGAACAAATCTCAGATTATGAAGACATGATAGAGAAAATAAACGCTCTGACCAAAGAAAACAGAAAATCCAACAAATTCTCATCACAAAACATTCAGGAAATCTGGGACATTATAAAAAAAGCAAATCTAAGAATAATAGGGGTAGAAGGAGAAGAATTGCAGATCAAAGGCCCAGAAAATATATTCAACAAAACTATAGAAGAAAACATTCCCAACCTAAAGAATGATATTCCTATGAAGGTTCAAGAAGCATACAGAACACCGAATAGAATGGAACAAAACAAAACATCCCCTTCTCATATAATAGTCATAACACAAAGCATTCAGATTAAAGAAAGGATATTAAGAGCTGTAAAAGAAAAAGGTCATGTAACTTATAAAGGTAAACCTATCAGACTTACACCAGACATCTCTATGGAAACCATGAAAGCCAGAAGGTCCTGGATAGAGGTACTGCAGAAACTAAGAGACCATGGATGCAAGCCCAGACTACTATACCCAGCCAAGCTATTGTTCACTATCAACGGAGAAAACAAAATATTCCAGGATAAAAACAAATTTAAACAATACATAGCTACAAATCCAGCCTTACAGAGAATATTAGAAGGAAAATCACAACCCAAGGAATCCAGCATTCCCAACACTGCCTACAATAACTCAGACATCTAGCAACCCTTAACAAGCACAACTCAAAGAAGGAAAACACATACACTCTACTACCCACCCCCAAATGACCAGAGTCAACAACCACTGGTCATTAATATCACTTAATAATAATGGACTCAATTCACCTATAAAAAGGCACAGACTTAGAGATTGGATACGAAAACAGGATCCAATATTCTGCTGCTTACGAGAAACACACCTCAACCACAAAGACAGACACCTACTCACAGTAAAGGGTTGGGAAAAGGTTTTCCAAGCAATTGGACCTAAGAAACAAGTGGGTGTTGCCATTCTAATATCTAACAAAATCAACGTCAAACTAAAATCAATCAGAAGAGATGGAGATGGACATTTCAAACACATAACAGGAACAATTCATCAGGAAGAAGTCTCAATCCTGAATAACTATGCCACCAATATAAAGACACCTACATATGTAAAAGAAACACTTTTAGAACTCAAGGCAGTCATCAAACCACACACACTAATAGTAGGAGACTTCAACACACCTCTCTCACCAATGGACAGGTTAATCAGTCAGAAACCTAACAGAGAAATAAGAGAATTATTGGAGGTATTGAATCAAATGGACTTTACAGACATCAATAGAACACTCCACCCAAATAAGAAAGAATATACCTTCTTCTCTGCAGCTCATGGAACCTTCTCAAAAATTGACCACATACTCGGTAACAAAGCAAACTTCCACAGATACAAAAAAATATTAGTAACCACCTGTGTCTTGTCAGATCACCATGGATAAAAATTAGAATTCAATAACAATGCTACCCCCAGGAAGCCAAAATTCATGGAAGTTGAACAGTCAACTACTAAATCACCCCTGGGTCAAGGAAGAAATAAAGAAAGCAATTAAAGTCTTCCTTGAATTTAATGAAAATAAAGACTCAACATACTCAAACCTATGGGACACTATGAAAGCAGTGCTAAGAGGAAAGTTCATAGCACTAAGTGCCCAAATAAAGAAAACAGAGAAAGCACATATTGGAGACTTAACAGCACACTTCAAAGCTCCAGAAAAAAAGAAGCTGATTCATCCAGGAGGAGTAGAAGACTGTAAATAATCAAACTGAGGACTGAAATCAACAAAATAGAAACACAGAAAACAATCCAAAAAATCAATGAAACAAAAAGCTGGTTCTTGAAGAAAATCAACAAGATCGACAAACCCCTATCCAAACTAATCAAATGGCAGAGAGAGAACATGCAAATTAATAAGCTCAGAAATGAAAAGGGGGACATAACCACAGACACAGAGGAAATTCAGAGAATCATTAGATCTTACTACAAAAGCCTGTATGCCACAAAATTGGAAAATGTAAAAGAAACGAACATTATTTTAGATAAGTACCATATACCAAAGTTGAACCAAGACCAGGTGAACAATCTAAATAGACCTGTTAGCCGCAAAGAGTTAGAAGCTTTTATCAAAAATCTTCCTTCCAAAAAAAGCCCAGGACCAGATGGTTTCAATGCAGAATTCAACCAGAACTTCCAGGAAGAGCTAATACCTATACTCCTTAATATATTCCACAAGTAGAAACAAAAGACTCATTGCCAAACTTCTTTTATGAAGCTACAGTTACTTTGATACCAAAACCACACAAAGACACAACCAAGAAAGAGAATTACAGGCCAATCTCACTCATGAACATCGACGCGACAATTCTCAATAAAATACTGGCAAACCAAATCCAAGAACACGTTAGAAAAATTGTCCATTATGATCAAGTAGGCTTCATCCCAGAGATGCAGGGCTGGTTCAACATACGCATACAGCTAACATCAAATTGAATAGAGAGAAATTAAAGCCTTTCCACTAAAATCAGGAACAAGACAAGGCTGTCCACTCTCTCCATACCTCTTCAATATAGTGCTTGAAGTTCTAGCAATAGCAATAAGACAACATAAGGGAATCAAGGGGATTCGAATTAGAAAGGATGAAGTTAAACTTTCATTATTTGCAGACGATATCATTGCGTACATAAGCGACCCCAAAAACTCTACCAAAGAACTCCTACAGCGGATAAGCACCTTTAATAATGTGTCAGGATACAAGATCAACTCCAAAAAATCGGTTGCCCTCCTATACACAAAGGGTAATGAAGCAGAGAGGGAAATCAGAGAAACACCACCTTTCACGATAGCCACAAATAGCATAAAATATCTTGGGGTTACTCTAACCAAGGAAGTGAAAGATCTATTTGACAAGAACTTTAAGTCTTTGAAGAAAGAAATTGAGGAGGATACCAGAAAATGGAAAGACCTCCCCTGCTCTTGGATTGGGAGAATCAACATAGTAAAAATAGCAATTCTACCAAAAGAAATCTATAGATTCAGTGCAATCCCCATCAAAATCCCATCAAACTTCTTTACAGACCTTGAGAGAACAATAATCAAGTTTATATGGCAAAACAAAAAACCCAGGATAGCCAAAACAATCTTATACAATAAAGGAACTTCTGGAGGCATAACCATCCCTGACTTCAAACTCTATTATAGAGCTTCAGTATTGAAAACAGCTTGGTATTGGCATAAGAACAGAGAAGTCGACCTATGGAATCGAATAGAAGACCCAGATATTAACCCACAAAACTATGAACACCTAATTTTCGAAAAGGGAGCTAAAGGTGCACAATGGAAGAAGCTAAGCATCTTTAACAAATGGTGCTGGCATAACTGGATGTCAACCTGTAGAAGAATGAAAGTAGATCCATATCTATCACCATGCACAAAAATCAAGTCCAAATGGATTCAAGACATCAACATTAATCTGACCACTTTGAACCTGATAGAAGAGAAAGTGGGAAGTACTCTACAAGATATAGGCACAGGAGACCACTTCCTAAGTAGAACCCCGGTAGCACAGACAATAAGAGAATCAATGAATAAATGGGACCTCCTGAAACTGAGAAGCTTCTGTAAAGCAAAGGACACCATCAGTGAGACAAAAAGTCTACCTTTGGACTGGGAGAAGATCTTCACCAACCCCTCATCAGACAAAGGTCTGATCTCCAAAATATACAAAGAACTCAAGAAACAAGACACCAAAACTCTCTAGTTAACCCAATTAAAAAATGGGGTACTGAACTTAACAGAGAATTCACAACAGATGAACTTCGAATGGCCAGAAGACACTTAAGGTCATGCTCAACCTCCTTAGCAATCAGGGAAATGCAAATCAAAACCACTTTGAGATACCATCTTACACCTGTCAGAATAGCTAGACTCAAAAACACCAATGATAGCCTATGCTGGAGAGGATGTGGAGTGAGGGAAACACTCATCCACTGTTGGTGGGAATGCAAACTTGTACAGCCACTTTGGAAATTAGTGTGGCGGTTTCTCAGGGAACTGGGAGTCAACCTCCCTCAGAACCCAGCAATTCCACTCTTGGGAATATACCCAAGAGATGCCCTACCATACTACAAAAGTATTTGTTCAACTATGTTCATAGCTGCACTATTTGTAATAGCCAGAACCTTGGAAACAACCTAGGTGCCCCTCAATAGAAGAATGTTAAAAAAGGTAAGGAACATATACACATTAGAGTTTTACTCAGCGGTAAAAACAATGACATCTTGAATTTTGCATGCAAATGGATGGAAATAGAAAACGCTTTACTGAGTGATGTAACCCAGACCCAAAAAGATGAATATGGTATGTACTCACTCATAAGTGGATTCTAGCCATAGTTAAAGGTCTTTGAGTCTATAATTCGTGATCGTAGAGAAGCTAAATGAGAAGGTGAACGTGAAGAAAATCATATAGTTATCTTCCTGGATATTAGAAGTACACAAGATTGCCAGGCAAACTTGGATGCACGAGGGTGTGGGGGGTGGAAGTAATGGGAGATTGTTAGGGAGAGGGGAGAAGGGGAGGATTGAGGATGGCTTGGGGGAATGGGAGGGGGGAGGGAGGAAGGATGTTTATGGGAGCAGGGAAGTTTATATCTCAACTAAGGGAGCCATTTTAAGGTTTGCAAGAGACTTGATTCTGGAGGGGTTCCCAGGCCCAAGGAAAGGTCCCCAGATTGTTCCCTGGGCAGCAGAGGAGAGGGTGCCTGAAGTGGCTTTGGCCCATAACCGTACTGATGAATATTTTCCATGTCACCACAGAACCTGCATCTGGCAAAGGATGGAGGTAGAGATAGAGACACATATTGGAACACTGGACTTAACTCCCTAGGTCCAAATGAGAAGCAGAACGAGAGAGAACATGAAAAAGGAAGTCAGGATCGTGAAGGGTGCATTCACCCACTGATACAAGGGGACTAATCGGATGAGAGATCACCAAGGCCAGCTGGACTGGGACTGAACGAGCATGTGACCAAACCGGATTCTCTGAATGTGGCTGACATGGGGGCTTACTGAGAAGCCATTGACAATGGCACTGGGTCTTGTTTTGTCTGCATGTACTGGCTTTTTGAGATCCCAGTCTGTTTGGAGGCTCACCTTCCTGGACCTGGAGGGAGGGGGGAGGAACTTGGACTTCCCACAGGGCAGGAAACCCTGACTGCTCTTGGAATTGGAGAGGGAGGAGGACAGGGAGTGGGGGGAGCGGGAGGGTATTGGGAGGAGGAGAGGAAGTGTAAATTCTTATAATTAAATAAATAAGGAAAAAAAAGTGTAACCACTATAATGAATTGAAAGATAGCACACAGAAATGCCAAAAAATGAGAAAACAGAAAAAGGACAATTGTGCTATGAGAACAGAAAGATTCTAGAGAGGGCAGCAGTCAGCACAGTTGGGTCCAGCCCACTGAGTGTCCTACATCATCAAAGCAAATAGCTCTGGGCCATATGAGAGAACTATCTGAGAATGAACCTTGCAGCAAGACAGCTATCTGTTTCTTTGTGGTTCCTGCTTTTAAACTCATTCCTTGAGTTCAGTGTTGAATCGAAAAGCAATCCTTTCCTTCACACTTTTCTTTTGGTCAGTGTTTTATTATAGCAACTGAGTGGAAGAGTGAACAATGTCTTCTGCCTGTAATTCCATCACATAGGTAGCAAAGACAAGGATTGCTATGAGTTTGGGAGTCATAACTTCCAGTCCAGTTTAGCCACAGAATGAGATCTTCTCTCATAAGACTAAAAGGAGACAGATTCAAGAACAAGAAGAAGATATTGAAGAAGAGGAGAAAGATTATGAAGAGAAAAATCGTGGGTTTTTCAAATTGTGTGCATGCTTTTCTCATGCTTTCATTCTCTGTAGCTAGATTTCACAAGCTAGTATACACATATATCATGTTGGTCATTTATAACTAAGGAGAAAAACTTGACAGTGCTCTATAGGCATACAACTTGGGCCAGTCACCATGATAAAAGTTCAGATTCTAACAGAACTTAAATACTCACAAACAGCTTGAAATGTGGTCTGGAAGCTATTCAATGAGAGAACTAGGCTGAAGCAAGTGAATCTCCTGAGAGGAGCGGTTTCAAGGTTGGCCTGTGAAGTAAGAGATAATACTGATGAATCTTAGCTACAGCAAGTTGGAAAAGCAAACCAAATGCAAGATCTACCCTTGTCAGGAAATATTAAGCCAGATGAATCAGAAAGTGAAGAGAGTCTGAAAGAATTGAATATATATATATCACAGAAACATGGATTTAAGATTGGAAGGGCACTGAACTTGCAGTAAGGGATGAGCTGAGGGACAATATAAAAACACTGTGACAATGCCTCTGCCAAACACTAAAAAGGCACATAATCAGAGAATTGAGTACAAGTGGGGGCTGGGGGGAGGGGAAAACTTGAGCATTTGCCAAATAAAACTAAGCTTCATAAAACCAACTATTTATATTACTATCTATGATAAATGTCCTAGACCAGAATAAGTCATTTTCTTTGATTATCTGTATACAGATCAATGTCCTGATGTGCTGCCTCTCATTTAGCTGTTTCTATGCAATGACAGTAAGGAGGCTAATGCAAAACAGCAGTGGCTGAAAAAAAAATCAAAGCATTGCTCCCTAGAATGGCATTTATATCCTCAAATAATGAGAAAAATGGGAGAGAAAAAACTATATTTAGGCTATTCATTGTCTATTTTTAATTTGTCATATACCTAGAATCATACCAGAGAGACTGAATACACAATGAAGTAAGCTGAAGTACATCCATGAATGAGGAAAAAAAGGGGTTGAGAAAAAAATACATGGGAGCCTATTAGCATAAGAAGGCTTATTTGTGTGGAGGGAAAACACGTCATTAAAGAGTTGGTAGTATAAAGAAAGCTGACTAAGAAAAATCTAAAATGTTGCTAATATATCTATCTACCTATCTCTCTATATACACATACACATATAGGTGTGTGTATATATTATATATAAAGATATCTTAATGAAATCTTTAATATGTATGCCAATTTAAACATTAATGAATTAAAATAGAATATTTTCTATAATACACAGCACAATATATATTACTGTTGTAAGTCTTAGTCTCTAATGATACCAATTTTCTCACTATCAAAATTCATGTGTTGAAGCATTAATCACACTTACCATAAAAATGCGGGCATTTTTGAAACAGGACCTTTCAAATGTTATATGAGGCAGTTATGGAGGAATGCCGCTCTTACCAGCATGATGACTTATAAATAGAGGAGATTTAGACAGAGTGTGAGATCCCAAGATGCCCTCAAGAACTCAGTGGAGAAACCTCTAACTACAACCAAAGGGAGAAACTTGGTGTGAAATAAACCTTTGTGCTTTTCAGTTTTTCAATTTCTGTCATTTAATCTTCAAGAAAATGCATTTCCCTTCCTTATGCAAATGATCCAGTGCTAGAGAAGTAAATAAGTAGGTAAAGTGCTTGATTTACAGCACGGGAGTCTGAGTTTGCAGAACCTGTGACAAGAAAAAATAAAGAAAGAAAATGAAAGAAAAAAGGCTAGAATAAAAAAAGAAAGAAGGAAAGAAAGAGAAGATAATGAGGATTGGAGGGAGGGACTGGGTGAGGAAGGAAGAAACAGAGAAAGAAAGAAAAAAAGGAAGGGAAAACAGAGAGGGGGGAGAGAGGAAGGGAGGGAGGGAAGGAAATCAGGTTTGGTGGCACACACTCATAATCCCAGTACTAGGGTTAACCTCTCTAGCAGGTTAAGTAGGCAAAGTCCAGGGGAATGATTGTAGCCCAACTCAACCTACCTCTACTGGAGCTAGGAAAAAATGTCTGTCTCAATTAAAGAAGGTAAGTGGATCTTAAAGTGTAGACATGTGCACACTCACATGGTCACACATATATACAGATACAAAACATCCTTCATGCTATGGAATTAGGTTATAGCAGACATAAATAATTACAAGAAAATTGAAAATTTTTAAGCATAATAATATTAATTTAGCATATTATTCCCCCAAGTCTCATAATAATACACCTGGTTTGGCTTATTGCCAAAACTTTTAACTTAAATTTTTATTATTTTTTGAATAAGTTAAAGAACAATTTGGAATGTAGACTTTAGGTTTGACAAAAATTAGTTTCATGTGGTTATCCACATCTTTTCTTTCAAAACTTGAGGTTAATATTAAATTGCATAACACTACCAAATTTTGAAGAAATTATTTTATTCTTAGAAAACAATTATATGTTTTTGAATATCAAATTTATTCTTTAGGAGTTAAAACTCATTTTCAATAAATTTATTTATTAAGCAAAGCTAGATACATTGGGAACATTTGTGACAATTAGTATCAGTTATGAACATATTAAAAGTGGTAAACATTTTCTCTGCTGTTCGGCTTACAGTGTTTGTAAAATGCAATGTATATGATTTTATTATTATTGCTCCAAAACTATAAAAATAAAAAAATTATGCAATTTTTACACACACACACACACACACACACACACACACAAACACACGCTTCACTAGTTCATTGCTAGCATTGAGGTAAAATCTGATATAGAAACCTGATAAAGAATACGTGCATTATTACCAAAACAAACCACAGTACCATTTTTTAACTTCCTTTTCTTTTGAGTGTAACTTCTTTTCATCTAACACAACACATTCAAGTTTATATGAATGCATTTAATAATTCCATGCTTTGGTGGAAAATTGCATAACTATTAACACCTGGATTTTGAAAATAAATCCTAATAAAAATAAGCTGAACATACATCTTGTAAAATACTTATACGTAAAATAAATATGTTTACTAACAAAAATAAAGCACATTCTAATATATAAACATTTCATTATTTTTCATTTTAAAATATATAAATAATGATAAAGAAATGATCATGTGATTTTTAGATTCACTAGCTATAAAAATAAAAGCTAAAATGAGGAGAAATTAGGCACTAAAAGGAAATTAACCAGAAAGAATAACACACACTGTTTTAGGTATGCTACAGCTTAAAATCTATAGATGAGCTATGTAATGACTAAATATCTTCACTCAACAATATTATGTGTTGTTTCCACACAACTGAATGTGTAATGTGTTAAGTAATTTTCTTGCATACATTCTTCATTTATTAATATACAGTGGATTAGTATGTTCTATTGGGGAACCATCAAAGCTAATATCCAAGTAATTATATTACATAGTTTGAACATTTCACAACAGCAATGCTAACCAAAATCTCCAGAATCCCTCCTCTGAAATTCTACAAAGGACTGGGGAGAGGAGGTACCTTAGTTTGCCAGCGGGCGAAGAATTACACAAAATGGAATCCTTTTGTTTGGAGATCATTGGAGAACACAAGGTAACCAAATACCATGCTCAGAGTTACAATCACCCAATAATGAGAGTCCAAAGTCTTTTGTCTATGTAGAAAATTGTTCAAGATGAAACTAAAACAAAATATTTTCTGAAGAAAATGCCTGTGAAAATTTGCCTCTGATAAAAAGAATTGGAAGAAATTACTGAGAAATGCTCCTGGATGGAGGGGAATGATGGACTATAGAACAGATCAGCAAGGAGAAAGATCAATAGGAAAGCAAAACCATCATCTGAGTAGATACGTGCCTGTGCTTACATATGGACCTTTCCTTCTATATTATTGACTGAAATAAAAATGACACTGAATTAATAAGAGGCCATGTGGAAGCATCACTTGTTAAAATGAAGCAGAAGCAGTGGATAAAAGAACAAATGGACTCCCACTGTTGAAGAGTTATGCCAGCACTGAAGTAGCCTGATATCATTTGTAGAATATGTAAAATTAGTTACAGATTCTAGTCATAAACTCAAGTAATATCTCCCAGTTTCAATGTAGCATTAGATGCACACATTCAGTAAAGGTTTGAAGTTAATTATAGATGATGTAGGAATAAGTTTTGATAATGCTTAGTTTTAGTAACTACACTTTGCCTACAATGACAAAAGTGTATATGACTGTACTAGACGTTTCAACCACAGACCAGTCAATACATTTTAAAATAAAGAGGTATGGCTTCAGTTTAAATAAAACAAATAAAACAATAGCAGAAATGCTTAATTATCTTTAAAATGGGAAAGAAGGGAAAAAGAATTCCATGTATAACAGCTAATTTGAAATTGCTAGACTTACATTCAATTAAAACAATAATTCTGACATACAATATGCACATTTATCTAACCAACTGGAAGAAACTTTTAGTTTTTCTACTATTAGTAACCATGCTTTTCCTATTTATTTAGATACTCTCACTGTTTAGCACTTGCTAGCTCCAGGCTTAAACCAATATTCCTGCCTCAACTTTTCAAGTGCTGTGATTATAGGTGTACATTTCTGTGAAGCATGACAAACTATTATAGGATAGACAGAAAAAGCAAGATTTCCAAGTGGAGGACTTTAAAAACAAAGATACAGAGAGACTGTAAAGAATGTTTCAGAAGAATATATATATATATATATATATATATATATATATATATATATATGCAAGAAAGTTGAAGTGAATATGCAAGCAAAGATGGTCTCTAATGGGTCAGTAGAGATGAAGTAGTCCATTCCATAAGACAAAAACATTCCTCTTCCTCTTACCTTTGTGATTCCTTAGTTTCCTGTAGTTATGTGTACAGGGTACTAAGAAAAAACAAAATATTTCTTAAGTAAAAAATTTACATACGTAACCAGAAACTTTTTTTCTCTACTTTCAATACCTGATAGTTAGACAAACAACAAGACAGAGGCCCATTATATAAATTGCCATTGATATACTGTGACATTCAATAATTGCCTGGTCACTTTTAAAAATAAACATAGCTACTCCAGAGCAAGGAACAATAAGCCTCAATCAATTTGAAAAGAATCAGTTGTTCATGTAGTAAAACTAAACTAAATATTAAAGCAAAAATATATCTATAAAATCCTCAAATATTTGAGTAGGATGGCCTATATTTCTGTGCAAATATGTCTATGCATAAAATTTGTTAATATTAGAATGTATAAAACCATTCTAAATGAGTATAATGGCAGAGGAGTTTGACTCTGAGTTAGTGTTCTTGCTTGACATGTTCATGAGTATATATTTATTCTTCAATGAAAAAAATAAATTTACTATATAAAGAAATATATAGCATAAAGGAAATCAAAGGTTTGAAACTGGTGGGTATGAACTGTATATATATTCACATCTAAATATAAATATGTATACAATGTGTATTACATACTAATGCACAAAATGAGACTCTTCTGCTTACTGATACATTTATTCCAACAAAATAAATGTAAACACATCCAGAGAAATAATGATACTTGGCAATAGCAATTTAAAAACATTCAGTGATGTTAATCTATTCTGTTTTTTTTTATCAGTATTGGACTATCTCCCAAAATAGGAAGACAAATACTTTTTATACACATATGACCAACACAAATGTTAAATATATCAAATTTAGAACATGAAGGAGACAATACATATAATACTGCACCAAAGAATTCTGAGACACCAGTCTTAAGTTATGTTAATTAGTGTTAATTTCAAAGTCATAGCATGCTAGCAGTTTGTGAATGATAAAGTCAAAATCTTTGCATATTTCTAAATCTAAATAATGTCTCCAAAACGTGTAATTTTCACAGTCCACTAATTTAGCGATTCAGTATAATGACTGCACTTCACAAAGATGTGAAGGGAATAAATTTTGTCTACATCCGTGCTATATCTGTGCTGAATATTTAAATTCATACCATCAGGCACACAAACACTGTGTGTTTTTAAGATGGAGGAAGGCATTGCTTCTCTTTAACATGCTCACCGGGGTTCTTTCTTTATTACACTTGACTTTCAAATTTTCCTTCCTTCTGCCTATTTTGTTTTTCACCATTATTTGGTCTTCTTGTTTTCTGAGATAGGGCTGCCCTGTGTAGCCCAAGCTGACCTACAGTTAGCATTCTATATGCCCTCTCAGTGGTGAGTTTACAGGTTTCTGTTACCATAGTCAAGTAACTTCTTTTTTGAAGAGGCTTCTCACACTCTTCTTGAGAATGTTATTCAGTAAAAATCACAGCAAAAAAAAAGAGTTTTAAAAATCCCTATTAAGAAGGAAGAATGTCATCCACTTAAAAGATCACTGTCCCAACAAGAGTATAGAAATGTATTTGTTCCTTCTCAATGGCTTGATATGATAGCTATAGCAAGTGCATACAACATCACAGATACTAAGATTGTATGTAACACTATGTGAATCACTGTCCGATTTACATACTTTTTCATAGATGAATTTCAGCCTCTTATTACAATATGACCATGTAGTTCTCTGCTTAAATTTGATAATTTGGAAGGCTTTTAATCAACGAACTAGTAATGATATTCCTACACAAAACTACATTTTTTTTTCTTAATAGGGTTATTAAGTATAAAAATGCTAGGTCTTCACACACTCTAATTTGCTATCCCTTGCAACAAAGACATCTATGGATAACACTCTGACACAAACACCCTTTGCCAAAAATGCTAATAACAATTGCTTCTATCTTTCAATGATCAGTGTGAACCGCCAAAATGTTCTGTTTTCTATTGTTAATCATTTTCTGTTTCTACTAGATAGTATTTGGAGTATCTATGATGTAGATAAAACCACCAAACTTTATAACCTCACAACATAGCATTCCCATGCAATTATGATTTCATGATTAAAGAAACTGCACAGAGCACAATAGCTATCATAACAAGTCCATAATGAATGAGCTGAGGCTCTTTATATTGTCTGTGATAACTTCACCAGATCCAGTGTCTGTATTCTATTTGAATTCACTTAATCAACAATTGGTAAAGGCATAACAGACTAGCAGAAGTCACCAGGTCACCTCTCTCCTGGTCAACAGTCTCAAGGTGATTGAACCCTGCACAAGTAGGGATGCTCCTACTGTTAGTATTACAAGATGTCTGTATAAAACTTCAAAATATTCCAGTATGTAGCATTAGAAATCCCACCACATATATGTCCATATATTCTATTGATCAAGTAATTAAGCAAGCAGTTTCAATTTGGTATCCAACACCTACATATAATCTAAAACTTTGTAAATTTCTGACCATGTGAGCCACAGTTATAAGGTATCTATAAGCATTGTAAATCTCCAAGGGAGTGTTATAGAGTTAATTTTACAAGATATCCACCTTGGAAATTTTGGTATGAGATATTACGTAAAAAGAATCATAGGCACTTTCAGACTTGATAAGTGGAAGAAAATGCTCTTTGAACAGACACATTGGAGAGAGTGCCACATCATGAATAAATGTCTTTGTAAACTTCTGGGGAAGAATAAGTTTCTAAAACAAACAGTCCTTCTGAAAGGTAAAATCTCATGTCAATAAGATTTCAAGTGCCCTGGTGTCTTGTAGCCACACTTTGAGAAGTTCTGTAAATGGTAGCAAACTATTTCAAACAAATACAGATTATTGGGAGTCTCATAATGGGGAAAGTGGAAAGAATTCTTGTCATTTTATAACACAGCTAAGTGATGCAGCAGCCACACTGTAGAACACAATGCAATCAAGTCTGTGGACTTGATTATAATCATTGCATTTTATTTCATAAAATTCATGCTGAAATGCTTCTATATGTTGCTGATTTTTCTATATGAAACTTATCTCACTCATTCTAGTTAATGAAATTTCCCACATCAGATAACAATTTAGGATTTCCTATCTTTTCCTTACAACCCACTTACAATCATTGTAGGACTGATCCTAAGTGCAACTATGAGTTGTGTGTGATAAATAAATTACACTGAAAATCGTCTGATAACTTTTGAAACTATCAACAAAACTGGGGATTCCACTAAACATTCAATGAATATGATTCGTAGAACAATTGTAACAAAATGCTTAAGATATAACAACAAAATTAGGGAGATATTTAGGGTCTCAGTGAAACAAATTTAAGTGACAATTGGGAAATAGTAACAGCATGTAAGCAGAATTTTTAAATGTGATATAAATAATCAGTGACATTGGATACTGTTTGTTTTTTACTATGTGTCAAGTTAGGTAAGTTATATCAGCTCATAAAGGGTTGTTTGAGTGAACAACTTTATAGAGTGCATTTGTAGTACATTGTTCACTTGCTCTCATTGTTTGCATATGTGGGAAAATATTTAAGGGCATATTTGACATAATACTGTGTCAAATAGTGTCATCAGGTTTCTGTTTGTTTTCTATTGCTTGTTTTTGTAGTTACATAGTGATTTAGTTTCAACTCCTCTCGGTGAACTTAAATATTTATCTTATACAATGGATGGAATTTGAAAATTAATGGATCTAAGCAATGCAACACATTCCCATTTCAATTTAAGAAGATTTTTTACTCAGAGTTTTTTCCAAGGTTAGTACTCTACAAATTTGTTGAACCTTTATGGCCAAACGATTTGAGTAGCAAAAGAAGCATATGCCTGGGTGGCAAAATGAATTACTTGGCTTTCCCACTGAGAAAATGCTAATCGGATTAGAGAGTTTGAACTCTGTACAAATAGAGTAAAATAAAAAAAAATCATGGTAATAGTCTTGGTCTTTAAAATTTTTATAGTTTAATTTTATAGAACTCAAAATGACAATATTTTTATATTATGTAAGTTAATTTTTCAGTTAATAAAAATTAAGGAAGTCACTTTTAGCTGTTATTTAAGCTCTCTTTTAGTATTTTATGGTTATTCAGTATCATTTTGCTTTTTGCCATTCATTTACTCTCATGCTCAACCATATGAGAGTGTATAAAATTCAGAGAACACATGAAAAACAATATTAATTTGCTAGAGTGTTCTCATGAGAAGAATGAAATATCTTTTATTGATAACTAGGAAAGGGAATGTAATTATAAAAATGTATACACATGCTCCCATATATCTTTGGTTAAGGAGCTAGGCAGAAATAATTACGTGTCTCACAATTCACAAGTGATTTATAAAATTCTCCAATAATATATACAACAGCTAAGATTCTTGTTTGACATTTTCTACTGGAGAATAAAATGATTTTTTTCAGCATGATACAACTTTTCCATTTTCCTTAACAATTTTCAGTTATTAGAAACAGATGGTGTTTTGCTGGTAAACACAATTAATTTACATTTTAGACAATGTGCTTAATTAGAATTGGACTCTATGTCTCACAAGCTTTGCATTTCATTGTTATGTATACAGTTTGTGATTCTGCCAGCTGTCATAAATATACACTTATGTTGTTTTGTTTTTTTAATCATTTTAAAAAGTCTATTCATTGTTATGCATAGCCTGGAGATTAAATAGATTTAAAAATGAGTTTAAAGTTTTTATAAGCATCTAAATTTATCTTTTCATGAAATGCATAGGGTGGGGCTACAGAGAGAGTTCAATAGTTAAGAGCAATTGCTGCTCTTGCAAAAGACCCAGGTTCCAATTGCAGAAGCAATATGGTGCATGACAACTGTCTTTATCCCAGGTCCAAGAGATCTGATGACCTCTTCTGAATTCTGCAAGCACTGATTTGCATATGATGCCCAGAAATACATGCAGACCAACAGTAATGCATAGAAAAATAAAGTAAGCAAATCATAAAAGGCACAGAAATTTCAATGAGCAGACTGAAATATATATCTCTTATTTTTCATTGGTTCAAAAATGGTTTCATTTTTATCTTAAAATTTCTAATGTTTTCTTTGAAATAGACTCCTAAGATCCAAAAAATACATGCTCACAAAACATACCAATAAACATGGAAGTACTCAGATTTTTATTGCATTATATAATTTTTTTTAGTAAAATAGGACTCATTCCCAGGTGTTATAGGTACACAAAGCTATTCAGTAAATTAATTGGTATTTGAAAGTATGTGATTGTGCCTACATGCATATTTTGTAATCATTCATATGCATTTTTCTTCATAGTCATTATTCTCATGTTATAGTCTTACATTAGATAGATAATGACATAAGATACTATAGTTCAAATTAATTAAACTTTAATTTTCTAAGTTTTATCTTCACACTATTTGGAACTGAATTTTCTAAAGAAAAAACTTTCTTTTCACAGGTAACTTAAAAAGGGTTAATTTAACATAAATCATTTTCTTTCTTTTTTCTTTGGATTGGAAAAATGAAATTAAGAGTTGACTACTAGTGACATGTTGGTATTCTCATAGATCAGTGTATGCCTCTTATCATCAGAGAAGTTTCTTTGTGCCGTAGAGTAATTAACACAGAAACCCACAAATGAACAAAGGGGAAGAGACTGAAAGATTTCGGTGCACTTAGTACTAATTGTGTGGTCTTTATCAAATCCCTCAACCCACGAAGCAAGGAACTATGCAGAAGAGGAAACAGAAAGATCATAAGAACTGGAGGAGGTGGAAACATCCTCTTCCAGACACAACAGGCCTAGAACACATGCAAACTCACAGAGGCCTGCAATGCAAACACAAGACCTGCCCAAGTTCACAGCAGATAAAATTCCAGCACTGTGAAGAGAAAATAGACACAAACTCCACCCCATCCAAGAAGATATTTACGTTTGATGAGTGGTAGGAAAGGGGAAAACATTTTTTTCTAAAAGAGTGTCACTGCCTGTATGTGCCATACTCCAGAACAGGTCTCAATGTCAGAAAGTAGTTAGCCACACAAAACAGAAAATTATGTGTATGTGTGTTGCATGCTTTTTGTTTTCTTCTGTGTTTGTGTGTGTGTGCTTGTGTGTAAGTGTGTAAGAGTGTTATTTTTGTTTGTTTAATTTGACCTTTCTTTTTTTGAGAAGTACAGAAAGAACATACAGTTTGGTGGTAAGTATGTGTTGATGATCTGGTTGGACTTGGTAGAAATGACATTAAACTATAGTGCCATTCTTTCTTTTTAAATTTTATTTATTTTAATTTTTGAGAGTATAAACATCAAATTCCCCCTCCTCTTTTCCCCCCAAAACTCTCCATATAGTCCTTGATCGTTTTCAAATCATAGCCTCTCTTTTCATTATTTTTTTACATTTATATATACATATATACATATATTCTTATATTTAACCTCACTCTGCATGATGCTACTTGTATGTATGTTGTATATATTCAAAAAGTAAAGTAAATTATATTTGAAAATTTAAAAGAAAACATTTAAGTAAGTCAATAAACTTAAATATATTCAAATTAAACAACAAATTCTCAAATAATTGCCAAGTCAAAGAAATCACAAAAGAAGACAAGGCCATACCTTGTTGAATGAAAAGATATTTTACAAAAAATAAATGGGTTAACCTAAGATTTGGCTCCAAGGTAATTATACCTATATGCTCTAACATTGAAAATGGAAAAATTAAAACATTCAGTGGAAGTAGAAAACAGGTTGAACTGTGGGAATTGCTACCCCGAGTTATATCTCCCTGTCCCCATTTGAGGTGCTTATCTGCAAAGAATCTTAACTTTCCTCTGCTCCTGGAGTTGGATGAGGAAGTTTGAGTGCACGTGACTATTCCTTGATCCCTGCTGGGGTCAGGTGACAGTCCCTACTTGGGACAGGTGAAGGTGGAGTGCATGTGATCAGTCCTTGACCCCTACTGGGGTCAGGAAAGAGTTCCTCCTTGGGTCAGGTGACAGTCCCTTCGTAGCCCCCTCCCCATTTGGTGCCATGGTATAAAAGCTAGCCCCAGCAGAACAATAAAGGAGCTGCTGTTTTACCTCAACCTCGTGCTCTGTGGATTTTATTCAACCTGGACACCCTCCGCCGAGACTCGTGGTTCCAGACGTGCTGGCGCGGTAATTGGAGGTTCCACCGAGATCGGAAAGGTGAGGAAAGTGGACTGGGTCATCCTGTAGCCGGCCAGGATGTATTGGGGATTAAGATATAATTAAAAAATAAGAAAAACTTAAGATAATTAAGAGATAAGAGATAATTAAGAAATGGGGAATACCCCGGGTAAATCAGAGTTAACGAGGTTGTTGAAAGAAACAGCTGTAAAGACTAAGACTTTGGATGATTTTCTTAAAACGACAGAAACTTGGAGTCCCTGGTTCATCACCAGTGGAGCCCTCAATATTTCTGAGTGGGAACAGGTTCGCGGGGATCTTCAAGAAACTTTGAGAAAGGAGGGGCCTGAAGTCCTGCCTATTGCCATGTTCTCCCTTTGGAGACTGATCAGGGATGCTTTGCTTACAGAGAAAGTCCGGGTTAAGCAGGCTTTAAAAGCAACTAAGCTAGCTCAGCCCGGTAAGGTAGAGGAGCGAAGGATTAAAAAAAAAAAGCCTCCAGACAGGGAGGGGCAAATGAGTCATGGGACAGAGTTTCCTCTTAGAATTTAGGGGCTCGTCCCAAGCTCACAATTTTCACCTACTGGTGTTTTTTGGCAAGGGGGACTCATTTCTTGGTTACATTTACCTGCTTCCCCTAAGAAGGTAGTGATCCCATATTATAAAATGGTGCTACAGCTTCTATGGAAGGCATATGATTTTAGTTTACAAGTTTTTGGCAGGATCCCAAATAAATTTCTAATCCCTTATCAAAAAGAGAAAATAACAAGGCTACAGAGGGTTCAAGATGGATGGACCTTGTTCATCGCAACCACTGGAGACAATTTTGATAACCATTATCCTGATTCTCGTTTAATTTCATTTTTTAAGAATCATCCTGTTATCTTTCCAAAAATTATTAAAACTTCCCCCCTTAAGGGAGTGCGTTCAGTGTTTACTGATGGTTCTTCCAAGGGCTATGCAGTGGTGGTCTCTGGTTCAATTAAAGAAAAGCAGCCCTTAGGTCCGATTTCTGCCCAAGCTACAGAACTTACAGCCTGCCTTATGGCATTTTCTCTTTTCAAGGATCAACCCTTCAATTTGTATACTGATAGTATATATGTGACAGAAATTGTTGGGCCATTGGAAACCTCGCCATATATATTACCTACCTCTCAGGTTTTCCACCTTTTGGTTCAGCTGCAAAGTCTTATATGCCAGAGTGTTTCCTGCCTTTGTTGGCCATATTCGGGCCCATACTAATCTGCCAGGGCCCTTGGCAGAGGGAAATAAGCTTGCAGATTCCCTCACCCGCCCAATGGCATTGTTCCTTTCTGAGGAACAACGAGCCCGTCATCTTCATGAAAAGTATCATTTAAATGCCTCTTCTCTAAAGTTTCACTCTGGCTGTACTCTAGCTACAGCTACTCAAATCACATCCCAATGTCCAGCTTGTGCTCCATTTCATAATGCCCCCAATGAAGGTGTTAATCCTCGAGGCCTCCGTCCTAAACACCTTTGGCAGATGGATATTACCCATTTGTCTAAAGCTGGCAGACTTAAATTTTTACATGTTTCTGTAGACACTTATTCCAAGGTAATTTATGCCTCCCTACATTCAGGAGAAAAGATTAAGGACGTTGTTGCTCATTGTCTACAGGCTTTTGCTTATATGGGCATTCCAGATTTTCTTAAAACAGACAATGGACCAGCTTATACCAGCCAAAGGTTTGCAAAATTTTGCCAAAAACATCAAATTACACATACCTTTGGAATTCCACATAATCCCACAGGACAGGCCGTAGTGGAGCGCACGCATGCTACCCTTAAACAATTTTTTTGTAAAATAAAGAAGGGGGAGTATATCACCTCCCCAAATACCCAGTTATCTACAATTTTATACATTTTAAATTTTTTAACAGTAGATAAACAAGGTCTATCAGCAATGGAGAGACATTGGCAGAAACCTTCCCAATCTGGGTTGGGTTAGATGGAAGGATAGTATCACAGGACAGTGGCAGTCACCCACACCCATGTTGGCTAGGGTGAGGGGCGCCGTTTGCGTTTTCCCTCCAGGAACCAAAAAACCCATCTGGGTGCCGGAGCGGAATGTTCGGCCAGTGGAGCCAGGCCCTACTGGTCCTGACAATATGGATTCAAGTGAAGAACATCGAGGGAGCCCTGAGATGGGCACTGGTGAGGAATCCACCCATACTGATGCCAGTAAGTAAAGTAAGCTCTGTTTTTCCATCCTTTTATTCCACCAATTATACTTTGGGAGTTCCTGCAGCAAATATAGCGTTAGAAAGATCTTCATTGGGTAATTTAACGTTTGATATATCTCATGCCCTCTGCTTCCGGAAGATTAGTAATATTTCAGAGATGCCTAGTATCTCTCTTTCTGGACCATGCGTGGTCCTTAGTAATTATTCTCTGGGAGACTTTTCTTCTGATTCTTCTGGGCATCCTTGTTTTGGATTGAGAGATATCTTTTACCCAATAAATTTTAAAAGAAATGTTTCTGGACTTCCAACTCCTCCGAGACCCAGCTCCCTTATGTTGGAAGACGCCACAATCCTTCAGATTGTACTTACCATTATCTTGGGGAAATTGTGCTCCCAAGAAACCATGGAAATTGGAGGGAGATCAATATTTATGGTGGTTTGGTCACCGACCTACCTCTAAAAACTCCTTGAGAGGGGCCTTTGGTTACTCTTATAGAAATCCAAATATGCCAGGAGTTTCACCTACGTTTGCAGGCATGTTTCTCTGTGGCCCTCGTGCATGCACAGATATTAGGCCTTTAGCCCTTCAAAGGGGCTTGACTTTCAATGCTATAGCCAGATGGAACACATCAGACATCTTTGAAACATCCCTCCAGATTAACTATGCAGCAGGAATGAATTTCTCTATTGTCAGTCTGGCTTGTGTTCTGCCTCCCTTTATGTTTGTCTCCTTTAATGGGTCGGTCGGGGAGGATGGTGTCCTTGATTGTTCTTCCAGCTCCTGCTTTTTGAGCAACTGCTGGTCCCCGACTGATGAGTCTGTGCTGATGGTGAGAATTCCTGCTCTGGTTCCCCTGGTGGTAAAAGACCCACATGATGGACGAGAGCTTATCTTGTATCGAGAGAGAAGAGACTTCGAAATCACCGCCGCAGTCATCGCAGCCATCGCCATATCAGCCATAGCTGCCACCGTTGCGGGAATCACCGTGTCCCAGAATGCAGCGACTGCAGAGACTGTTAACACTCTTGCTGCCCGTGTTACCCAGGCCTTAGAGACTCAAAATACCATGGACTCACATATTCAATTAGGGATGCTAAATTTAAATCAACAAACAGCCTTATTGCAGGAATAGATTAATGTGTTGTGGATGGTGCAACAAGCTTCTTGTTCTCATTTCTATCATTCTGCCTGTGTGACCCTTATGAAAGTGAAAAATGTGTCCTTTGAGGTGCAACGCCTTAATGCTTACCTTAGAGGGCCTTGGAATGATTCCTTTGTAAACTTTACCCACTCTTTGGTACATGAGATTATTGCAGTTAATGAAACCCATGTTAACCCTATATCTGCTGAGGGATGGTGGAATGCCATGGCCCAGATTGGTGGTTGGGCACAGCGATGGGGAGGTGCCTTGTCCCTGGGGATCTTGGGACTAGTAGGGGTAGCAGTAGGTCTGCTCCTCTTAAAACGACTTCTAAACACCTTCACCAAGACTGAGCTTGTCCACCGTCAGGTGTTACTCAGTCTGGCCCATGACTCTCCCGGAAGTCATGAGGTATGGCTGCAGATGCTGAAAAAATGAGGGTCTCCAAGGACGGGCAACCTGTGGGGTGACCCTCCCGCCTAAGACAGGGTATCGGGGGCCCAGTGACGGGTAAGGGAAGGTACTTCCCTTGCAGGACCTAAGACAGAACCCCTCATTATAAAATAAAGTTGGGGGAATTGTGGGAATTGCTACCCCGAGTTATATCTCCCTGCCCCCATTTGAGGTGCTTATCTGCAAAGAATCTTAACTTCCCTCTGCTCCTGGAGTTGGATGAGGAAGTTTGAGTGCACGTGACTATTCCTTGATCCCTGCTGGGGTCAGGTGACAGTCCCTACTTGGGACAGGTGAAGGTGGAGTGCATGTGATCAGTCCTTGACCCCTACTGGGGTCAGGAAAGAGTTCCTCCTTGGGTCAGGTGACAGTCCCTTCGTAGCCCCCTCCCCATTTGGTGCCATGGTATAAAAGCTAGCCCCAGCAGAACAATAAAGAAGCTGCTGTTTCACCTCAACCTCGTGCTCTGTGGATTTTATTCAACCTGGACACCCTCCGCCGAGACTCGTGGTTCCAGACCGTGCTGGCGCAGTATTGAACAAAGTATGAAGATTAAATAAACATACTATAAGTGTAATAAAAGCCAATGAAATTAAAATTGTAGGAGAATGTACAGAATTTAGAGTCAATAATCTAATTTAAACTAAAGGAAGATTGAAACTGTGAAATCTTAAGTAAGAATGGGAATTTCTTGTATCGCAGATCTAAATAATTAAACAAATACAAGAACATAGCAAACAGTGCAATGAAACAAGATATACTAGATAAATGGATGAAGTTGAAGCAATATTAAAACTGACTGATGATTACAAGATAAGAAAGACTTAAAAAGTAAAGCTATTAGATTAATAATTAAACAATTGCCTGAAGCAGCATGCCTGTCCTCCCATGACTGTGGAAGTTCAGCCAGGGAATAAATGAGTTCACAGTTATCCTAGGCTATGTGGTCAGGCCTGTCTAAATTAATAGCTGTAGAGGACCACAACCACATTCGCCATTGCAAGATGGCGCTGACATCCGGTTCCCCCGCCCAGTGAACAGGATAATACGCATGTGTTGGCAAATTTCCAACGCTGTAGTCCCTGCCTCTCCCGAGGCGTCATCTGGGATGATGGGCAGCTGACCAATCTGAGAGTGACACGTCCGAGGCGGGGACTGTTTCCTATATAAGGGCTGGGTTCGCCTCGCTCTGGGTCTCCGCCATGTCGGCTTATGCTCTCACTCTCAAGATGCATTAAAAGGCTGTTCTGCAGAAGGATCCTACGTGCCCTGCGTCGTTCTTGCTGGCGAGACAGTAGCGCGGGACATCTGGTGCCGAATCCCTCGGGACACTGAGGGACCCTGACAACTGCTCGCACCGCCGGAGACCCCTTGGACACAAGGAGGATTCAGAACTGCAGGTCTGTATACTCAGAGAGATATGGCTTTTCCTGGATTTTTCGGTTTTGGGCTTGACTTGTTTCCGCATTGGGAAGGTTTCGTAGGGGCCTTGCTACCTCTTTTAGTAGTCCTCTTATTTTTCGCCAAAGACTGCTTAAAAGACGAATCCTGCCAGGCGGTTGCTGCAACGGAGGAAGTCCAGGATAGCATTTCAGAAACTGAGTACAGTGAGAGGTTAGGTGCGCGCACAGTCTCAAATAAGGAAAAAGGACCCTCCAGTGGTTTTAAGAAAATAAGAATGGGGGAGAAGACTGATTTACAAGGTCGAAAGATTTCTGGAACCAACAATAAGAAAAAAGGAAAGGACAGTAGTTTATATCCTCTGCAGGAGCTTGAAGCTCTGCAAATTGAAAGTGACCATGAAAGGGAGCATGAAAGTTCTGGCTCCGAAGAAGAGGTAGAAGAACTAGATACAGAGGAGGAGGCAGAATTAACCAGCAGTAGGGCCATGAGGTCATCCCAAAGGGCCCATCTGCCTCCTTATGTACTCATGTGTCATGAGGACTTACAGGTCCTAAGGGAAGCCTACCCATTGCTCATTAAGAGTTTACAGCTATGGGGTCTTCAAATAGCCGCTGAGAAGGTCCAGATTACAGACACTGGCCAATTCTTAGGTTCTGTTATTCTTCCTGAAAAGATTCTACCACAAAAAATAAAAATTTATAGGGACGATTTGCGAACATTAAATGATTTCCAAAAGTTGTTAGGAGATATTAATTGGCTGTGACCATTTTTAAAAATCCCCTCTGCTGATTTGAAGCCATTGTTTGATATCTTGGAAGGGGATACTCATATTACCTTCCCTCGGGCCTTGACGCCGGCAGCAGAAGCAGCCTTATTACTAGTGGAGGAATCCATTAAGGAGGCACAGCTGTGCCGTATTGATGAAACTCAACCATTTGTTCTATGTGTGTTTAAAACAAGAAAGCTACCCACTGCTGTGTTATGGCAGGATGGACCGTTACTGTGGATCCATCCGCATGCTTCTCCTAACAAAAGTATTGATTGGTATCCAGCTGCTATAGCTCAAATTGCCCTTAAAGGCTTTAAAATGTCTGTTAGTCATTTTGGTAAGCATCCAGCGGTTATGATAGTTCCCTATACCTCCTTTCAGATACAAACTTTGGCCGCCACCTCTGACGATTGGGCAATTTTGGTTACTACCTTTTCAGGAAAAATTGATAATCATTATCCCAAACACCCTCTGCTGCAGTTTGCTACATGTCATCCCATTGTGTTTCCCCGAGTTATGTCTTCTGCCCCGCTAAAAGACGGGGTGATGGTGTATACAGATGGCTCCAAAAATGGTGTGGGAGCCTATGTTGTGGATTCTAAAATATATACAAAGAACTTTTCTGCCACCTCACCCCAGGTGGTGGAATGTATGGTGGTTTTAGAGGTTCTTCAAAAATTTCATTGTCCTCTTAATATTGTTTCTGATTCTGCCTATGTGGTTAATGCTGTTAAATTATTAGAGACCGCTGGAATTATAAAACCTACTAGTACAGTGGCAGCTCTTTTCCAGAGGATACAGGACTGTTTACTAAATAGGAGAGCTCCATTTTTTATCACACACATAAGAGCACATTCGGGGCTCCCGGGCCCCATGAGTTTAGGTAATGATCTGGCTGATCGTGCTACGCAGCTTGCTGCGGTAGCTCTTGCCTCCCCGTTACAGACCGCTAAAACCTTTCATGATAATTTTCATGTTACAGCTGAAACCCTGCGTAAACGTTTTTCTCTTACCAGAAAGGAGGCTCGTGATATTGTAACCCAATGTCACAATTGTTGCCAGTTTCTCCCTGTCAGACACACTGGTGTAAACCCCAGAGGGATTGCGCCTTTGCAAATATGGCAGATGGATGTGACTCATATCACTGCCTTTGGAAAACTTCAGTATGTGCATGTGTCAATTGACACATGCTCTGGCGTTATTCATGCCACACCACTTACAGGAGAAAAAGCCTCTTATGTCATTCAACATTGTCTTGAGGCATGGAGTGCTTGGGGCAAGCCCACATCTTTAAAGACGGATAATGGGCCTGCCTATACTTCTCAAAAGTTTAAACAATTTTTTGCACAGATGCAAGTCACACACATTACAGGCCTGCCTTATAACCCCCAGGGGCAAGGCATTGTAGAGCGAGCACATCGCACACTCAAATCTTATCTACTTAAACAAAAAGGGGGAATATTGAAGGAATTACCCCCGACACCAAGAGTAGCCATTGCCATGGCTCTGTTCACTATAAATTTTTTAAATCTGGACGATAATGGCCAGAATGCTGCAACACGACATAGTTCGGATCCGCAGCGGCCCAAGGATTTGGTTATATGGAAAGATGTGTTTTCTAATGAATGGAAAGGCCCGGATCCCATCCTATTGAGATCCAGGGGAGCTGTTTGTGTGTTCCCACAGGACCAGGAAAATCCATTCTGGGTGCCAGAAAGACTGACCCGAACGGTGAGGGGTGACCCACAACACGCGGACTCGCCTGAAGATTTGGCTTCTGTTCCTCCTACCATTTTGCGGATGGATGACAACGGTTACGAAGGAGCAGCGATGGGGGATACTCTCAGCCTTCCTGAAGCCGACACCAGTCAGCCATAGAGTGGCAGTGTTTCCTCGTCTTTTTTTTTATTTTACAACCAATAAGACTCTGGGGCTCCCCTACCTTCTATTTATAAGCTTATTGGGTGGGGGTGGGAATGTTTGGAACAGCCCTATGCTGAGGATCAGTGTTTCTCCTCTGGATGGTCTGCTGACTCAAATCCCAAAGTCGTAGGGACAAAGTGTGGTTATTGCACAAGCGCTGGCTGCCCTGGAACAGGGAACCTCTACTGATGTGGTTATCTATGCTGAAGCAGTAAGGTTTATGCCAACCAGCTCCTGCACCCCTAGGACACCTCTGTCCATTGCACAGGGTGGAGTGCTTGGCTTAGCTAGCCCTGAAGGTTGTCGAGCTAAAGAGCATCGCACAGAGAATGGCCCTCTCTGAGAGATATGTCGCCCTGCATAAGGGTTTCCTGCCTTATATTCCCTTTCCCAGAAAAATGGCAGAGGGCAGGCCGGATAAGTTCCAGGTGTCATGAACCTAGGGGCAGATTCCATGCAAGCCCATTATAATGTTTTCCACTTTGGGAAGTGCGACCTCTATCTCTGCCTTCTGAGGGAGTTGCCTTTCTGCAAAGAAGTAAAAAAAGGGGGAGATGTAGAGGACCGCAACCACATTCGCCATTGCAAGATGGCGCTGACATCCGGTTCCCCCGCCCGGTGAACAGGATAATGCGCATGTGTTGGCAAATTTCCAACGCTGTAGTCCCTGCCTCTCCCGAGGCGTCATCTGGGATGATGGGCAGCTGACCAATCTGAGAGTGACACGTCCGAGGCGGGGACTGTTTCCTATATAAGGGCTGGGTTCGCCTCGCTCTGGGTCTCCGCCATGTCGGCTTATGCTCTCGCTCTCAAGATGCATTAAAAGGCTGTTCTGCAGAAGGATCCTACGTGCCCTGCATCGTTCTTGCTGGCGAGACAGTAGCGCGGGACAAATAGCAATGATAATGATGATGGCGATTATGATGATGATAAATAAAACAATATAACACACTTTTAAATAGAAAATGTTTCTAACAAGAAACGTATAGAAAAGTGTAAATTCATAATTAATTCAAAAATTTTAAAGAAGTAGCATCACATTGCCTTTAATCTATCACAAAAAATGAAAAAGAAAGTAAAAGGCAAATACATCAAACCAAAAAAAATTACATCTGTAATAGGCACATGACTCAGTTTGAAGAAAAATATGAAGTGATGTTACACATAATTAGATAAAAATCTTATATAAAGATCGACTCATTTCACAGCAAGTTAGGAATATGACCAAAAAGTTCATTAGCAAAAATTCATATATTTATATATTAATTACTTTAAATAATAAATAACTAATAATGATATTTTTAGTTAAATGCAGATATATCACATTTAATTATGTGTTTGATGTACTTGGGGATAAAATATACCATAAATGATATCCATAGAAAAGAAAAATCTATAAAAACATTTTAAATTTGCTACATTAGAAGTCAACTGAACTAAGATTTATATTGACAAATTGCATCTGCTTCAAATGTGTGTCCTCCTCATCTTCCCATGCTGTGAGACACTTGACCTCAAATGAGAACTTTTCAAACTGATAAGTAACACTCATTTATGATATTGCCTCCTGGTAGCTATCTATCTTCTCTTGATTAGTTCTGGAATTCTAACTTACATCTAAGATTATATATAAGTTACCCTTCAACTTTGTGTGTGGTAATTGAATATTATGAAATTAATATACATGTTAATATTGATTAATTTGAAAATATCCTAATCTAAGACCCATACTCATCACACCAAATTTTGTATAACTCGCTTGATATTAAATACATTAAATAAACAAATTCACAGTGAAAAGATATTAGTGGAAAATGAGACTGGGTTTGATAAAATTTTATAATTAGATTAGTGTAATGGTTATAAAAATTTGTGTATACATAGGATGCATTGGATCATAACTTTTATGAGGGTGACTGTATTATGAGTATACAATAGAGCTCTAATTGTGAATCCCAATGTTTCAAGTATTTATATTCTTTGGCAGTAATACTTATTTTCAAATTATTTGCATTTGTGGAGAAATTAATAGAATTTAGAACTACAAAGAGCAATCAAATAATTCAACAATAAACCAATGCTAAGTCAGATATTTTCTTTATCAATTGTGGCTTTTCCTACTATTTTTTTCTGTTTAGCAAAATTGCCTGAAAGTTCATCATAATTCACTGTGTGGTGTGAATGCTTGGTCAAATTATGTAAGTTGTGCATAATTTAATTTCCATCTCTGAAATACAAGAAAATTCTAACAAAGTCTCAACATATAGAAAATAAGACTTGAGATATAGTTCAGTTGAATCAATGTTCTCTAGATTCATCAGAAGAACTTGATGTAAGATTCCATAGCATATAAACTGGATATAAGGTTGCACAATTAATTTAATTCCAAAACTCAGAAAATGAGGGAAAAAAGATCAAAAATTCAAGGTCATTCTTTGATACTAGTAATTTCATGGTAAGTCTGGGATACATATCATACTTTCTCAAATAACCAATAAAAATAATAAATAACATCTGATTAGGGACTATGTCATTGTTAATGTTATTACACTTATAATCATACATACAATACAGATATTTACATAGAATTATTTGTATACATATTAGAATATGTGGTTGATGTTATAAACTGTGATATAGTCATAACTTAATGAAGATTTATAAAGTTATTAGATTTTTTTCACTTAGTATACCTCAAGTAAAATTTTATACTCTTATTTCATTTTTCATGGCCATGATTGATAAAAAGTTCTAAGTAGAACTAATACAAAGGTAGTAAAATTACAACTAAACTTTATGTGCAAATTGCAAAACAATAGGTACATACATTTTTAATTAAAGATATATGTGAAATGTTTAAAACTTCTTTTGGAAAATATTTTATCATATTAAAATAAAATATATTTTTACACTTAAGTACTCATAGTTAACTACATGACCATCTGTAAAAATAATCTATCTTATTTTCTATGACCATACACCTACAAAAATATATTAATCTTTGAAACTAAGACCCTTTATTTATAGTGCATTACTAATCACATTTGAATTTAGGTATGTATTTTTTTTTACTTTAGTATATTTTGGTAGAAAAACATTGTATTTAGAAAAGACTTAATAAAATATTCATAGTAACTCACACATTTGTATTCATTGGTTCCTTTGTAACTGATTCATGGGAATTAAAAATATTATAAAATAATATTAAATAGGAAAAAATAATTAAAATTTTGAATATTTATCACTCAACTAAACAATATTTTCTTGTAATATTTTGATGTAATATCATTTCAAAGATTTAATATAACCCATCATTGTTCAATTTTTACATTTGAAACAAAATACAAATATTAATTTTCTCTTCTATATACGTGACTCTGTTTTTGTTAAGATAATAGACAAATGAACAAGAAAGTAATCTGAATTAAAGGAGATTTGTCAAAGTGATTTTGAACCTGAAAAAAAATCCAAATCACCATAGATATTTTTCTCTGAAGAGGCTACTGAAGTTATCACACATGAGGAAATTGTTTCTAAGGGGAACAGATTTATCTAGAACATTACTAAATTGACTAAAGAACCATGGAGGTTAAGTTCCCTCTTAACACAATTGTTATTTCATTGACTAGTGTTATAAGAGGCGGGAGTCAGAGCCCAAGGACACAGAAACAATTACCCTCTGCTTGGAGCAGAGCAAGATGCTCTGTGCAGACTTGATTCTGGAATAAATCATTGGAATAGTGTGTGCAACAGTATAGATCCACTGTTTGAAACTAAATCTATCATCTGTGCTTTTCCTACTGACAGAAATTTAATATGCAGAGAACAAAGCCCCTGCCATCGCTGCTCACTAGGGATTATGTTAGTCATTGTCATATTTTTTTGTTTAAATAATATCCAACTTTGAGTAAGATGATACATGTTAATGTAGTGATGTCCCAAATAACAATTGCTAATTTTGTAATATTACCATGCTTTTTCTCTTAGTAATTACTGTTTTAAATCTAATACTGAACCACAGAAATAAACATAATTTTGGAGTCTAAATTTTGTTGCAAACCCTATTTCACAAAAATAAAATGACCATTATAAGAAGTTACAGTATTTGCTGCAATTAGTCCAAATGAGAGAAGCTAAGCAGCTCAGGTGTTTGGACATTAGAGATAATGCACTTCCCATTTACTCTTATTATTTAAGGGATCATATCAGACAAGAAGTCTGTTATAAACCATAAAGATTTCTCAGGTCTTTAAATTTGCTTTGCATTCACATATAATTTCCTTCTCCCATTTTGTGTGCCCTACTTCTTTGATCACAAAAGCACAGCTGTAACAAAAACCTTGCCTCTGAGTCTTAAGAGTTCACTCTTCGGCTCTTCAGGCTTCCTTAGGATAGTCATTCAAAATCTGTATTCCCACCCAACTTCCTTTATAGAGTTCAGATGACAAAACAGACTGCATATTTAAAAAGAAAAGATGTTACAATGAAATAAACACACACACACATGCCTTCCTTACTGCCTACACACACACACACACACACACACACACACACACGAACACAAACACTCTTAATATATCTTTCATGGGGGAAACATACAGAAAAATAAGAGTCAAGATGAATTTGTGCCATTGTAATTCTTTATAAGCTTGTCATTTTAAATTATTCATTTAAGAAAGAAATAATAGACATTTTATTTTAATTCCATGTACAGAATAAAGCAGTCAAGCTCATTCTGAATCATGTAAAGATGGAAATAACTGAGCTATCCTTAAATTCTGGATAGTACCTCATATAGATATTTGCAATGTTTTTATTTGATAATAAGTAACATAAAAGTTTCATCACTCATTGGTGGTTCTTAGGATTAATATATATAATAACCAAAATACAGTTAGTCCATGCTCCGAAGAAACAAGATAACAAGCAGGGCTGAAATATAGATTCATGGATTTCTCTAGATTGAGGTTTTTTTTTTAATTGATTTTGTTGAGCTCTACATTTTTCTCTGCTCACCTCCCTGCCTCTACTCTCCTCTTCTACCCTCTCCCATCACCATGCTCCCAATTTTATCATGAGACCTTGTATTTTTCTACTTCCTATGTAGATTAGATCCATGTATGTCTTTTTTAGGGTTCTTATTGTTGTCTGTGTTCTCTAGGATTGTGAACTGTAGGCTGGTTTTCATTGCTTTATGTCTGAAAGCTACTTATGATTGAGAACATCTGATATTTGTCCTTCTGGGTCTGGGTTCCCTCACTCAATATGATGTTTTCTAGATCCATCCATTCACCTGCAAATTTCAAGGTGCCATTATTTTTTTCTGCTGTATAGTACTCTATTGTGTAAATGTACCATATTTTCCTTATCCATTCTTCAGTCAAAGGGCATTAGGTTGTTTCCAGGTTCTAGCTATAACACTGATGTTATGAACATAGTTGAGCACGTGTTCTTGTGATACAATTTCTCAGAAAATTGGAAAACAACCTAACTCAAGATCCAGCAATATCACTTTTGGGTTTATACTCAAAGGATGTTTTTGAGTTTTAAAGAGTTGAGAGAGTATATCTTGTAACAAGTTATACTAAGAATTTATAGTCACTTCCCTTTGCTAGAAGGCTACTGATTTTACAACATACAACATTTAAAGCCCATCATGTAAGACATACATTTACAAATAATGTAAATGTTTCTGTGCAACTTAAAAGCAGTTTCACTAACATCACTAGTGATCCTCATGGTCTTAGCACTTTTCTTTTTTACTCATAGACCTCCCTTTCCTTATAGACTCCTCCAGACCTTCTAATAAAAAGAAACCCTAAGAATTCCCTTAATAAATAATAAATTTTAAAAACTTGCTCTTCTCAAGTGCTGACTCTGAGTCTGGTAGATCTCTGAAATCATTAAATACTTAAAACATTAAATAACTTAACAATGGTAACAATAATTTGGATTTGGACATGCTGTCACTGCCAAGTTAGAGATGAAGAAATTACAAAAATAGAAAAAAAAATAAAAGAAAATAAAAAAAGTTTTTCAAAAACCTCATTACCTCAAAACATCTAAGCTTCAAGTTCCTTTTAGCAATGAGTAGTCTTATCTTGCATCATAACTAGAGTAAAATACTAGATTATCCCTTTTCCTCTAGGCTCTTAGACCAGAAATTTTAGCTCAAACTGATTCTATTAAAGTAATGTCACAAGCATAGAACTTTACTTATACCTTATATTATAAAGTAGCACAAAATTTATATAAAGCTTTTAACCAATGACCACTTCTCCAGTACTTACAATAGAATTTGTAATATTGTCAGCCTATAATAAGCTCTGCACATAGGCAAGTAAATTAAGGAGAAGCCATTTTTGTACAGCCTTTTGAATATCAAAGTAATAGAACCAATTAGGGGCAGTTTGATAAAGGATGTAATTTCATTTTAAAAGATGGATTATTGCCCTTTTAAATGATATTCAAGTGACAAGGCTTCATGAAGAATGATATTATTAATTATGTCAATCCTTTTAAAACATACCCAAAGAAAAACTCTATGTTTCACAAAGTATATCCAGTTCAGGACAAAACTGTAACCTTAGCTCTAAAAATTTAATTATATTTGAATTTGAGTATTGGTTTCATTGACAACTGAGAAATGCTCATTTAACTTTGCAGAGTCTCAGAATTCTGCCTGGCTGTGTAAATGACAGGCACCACAGTGGGCCTCAAGGTCTCTTCAGATCATTGTAGTGTGATAAGGTAAAGGCTGTAATAGATTGGTAGAATGAAGTTAATACAGAGAAATATACCAGTGATCACAAATTTATGCAAACCTTTAAAGAGGGATGATCAAAAGACATCCCACAGTAGCTTAAAATTAAATATAATAAAAGGTTATTTATTTAGGGGTAGAATCCAGATCACAGTACTCAGCTCAGCAGGGAATCCAGCAGCCTGAAGAGAGGGGGAGCATGTTCCTTACAATGGTATTTATTGTAACTTGAAGGCTACTGTCTGAAGGAGTTTGTTACGGTAAATCTTTTCCTGTGTTCATGTTCCTAAAAACATGTTCACTATAGAAATGAAAATCTGGAAAACTGTGTCTGCAGACATCACGATATGGTCAGAGTCTTAAGACTTTAAGGAGTCAGGTCTCTACTTCCATCATGTAGGCCACAGGGATTCAACTCAGGTTCGCAGCCTCAGTAGTAGTTCTTTACCAAGTGAATCATCTCTTTGTCGCAGAAATAATATTTTATTTCAATCTATACTATGACTCCTACAATTGTACTGGTGCTTTAGATAAAATTTAAGATAGAATTGTTCCAACAGATAAGAAAAAACTGCCTAAACATTTCAGACTATATTTCCCATTCTTTGTTAGGATATACCTAAGAAAGCTGTGGAGGATGCAGATGTGAAAAGGATAAGAAGTGTGTCTGTGACATAAACAATTGTATGTAGAGGATATATTTAATTTTAAGGTACCACATGATTTAAACATACATCACAAGACAACACAGCTTTTCCCTCATTCAGTCATGCATTCTCTTCAATCTCTTCAATCCTTATTCTGTACAAGAGGTTCTTTTTTAAAATATGAGTAAGCATAACCTTCTTTATGTTTCCTCTTGAATACGAAATTATGACTTTTGCAGAAATTAATTGTAATTTAGCATAGTGAGGTGGGGTTTAAATTAACATTACAATGGACCCTACTGAGAAGAGATTATAACATCTATGTGCCTTCTACAATCAAAGGCTAACATTGGGGCACTCAACCATATCTGTAGCTTTGCTTTTATGTTATTTATCAATACCGTAAATAATTGAAACTTTAGGGATAAAATGATTAATAAACAATATTCTAATGGAAATATTTCTAGGAATTTGAAGAATCAACTCAAATATCTAAAAAAGTTAAAATTCTAATTAATATAACATACAAAAATTATTATAAATACTGCCATTAATTAATTAACCTGCCATTATTTTAAAACCATTAAAATTGTTTTAACCATGTAATTGGAGTCTAAATAAAATAAAAATCATGTAAATACCTATAAATATGGTCATTAATACAATATAAGCATTTATCACATTTTTTTATTTTGAATATAATAGAATATCAACATTCTCTTAGATGACCCATGCAAAGCAAACATCATAAACTGCAAATAATTCCTTTTCAAATAAGATCATGAAACCAACTATGAATAAAGACAAGGAAAAATGTAAAATTTCTTTGTTTATAGTTTACTTAAAAATAATAGTCAGAAAAAAGTATTTTTAATTCAGAAAAAAATTCTAAGTATATATAGTTAAATACTAATCATGACATTCTGTAATAGATGGTCACTGAATTAATGAATTTATACAATAAAAAAGATGCGGACAGAAACAAAAACTTGCAAGATTTTATATAAACATAAAAATAATAACATAAATTACTGAAAACAATACAGCTATGCTAAGTATTCAGGGGAAATGGTACTGAATACCAAACTTTACTTAAAATAAATCTAAGAAGAGCAAAAATATTCATAATTGCATCTTCGATATCAAATCAAAATCATTTTTACAGTTTTTTTAAAGCAGTGAAATTATTTTGTAAAAACTTAATTGGGCCAAAGAAAACATTATTTTACCATTCATGTTAACGTAAATAAAATTGCTATTAAAACGAGACATTTTAAATATGATTATATTTTATCTTTTTTTATTTTTTTTTGTAATTTTATTAAATTATAAAAGTTTCCATTTCTGCCCCTCCTCCCACCACCCTCCCACTCCCCGCACTCCCTCTCCTCCTCCCTCTCCATCCCTAAGAGCAGTCAGGGTTTCCTGCCCAGTGGGATGTTCAAGTTCCTCCCCGTTCCCTCCAGGTCCAGGAAGGTGAGTGTCCAGACGGACTGGATCCACAAAATCCAGTATATGCAGAGGAAACAAGTCCCGGTGCCATTGTCAATGGCTTTTCAGAAAGACTCCAGCCAGCCACATTCAGAGAATCTGCTTGCATTGCGTCCTCGTTCAGTCCCAGTCCAACTGGCCTTGGTAAACTCTCATTAGATTCGTCCCCTTGTATCAGTGGGTGATCACATCCCTCGCAGTCCTTATTTCCTTTTTCATTTTATTCCTCCTTCTACTCCTCATTTGGACCTTGGGGGGCTCAGTCCGGTGCTCCAATGTGGGTCTCCATCTGTATCGCCATCCATCGTGGAATGAAGGTTCTCTCTGATCTTGCCATCTTTGCTCACTTTCTCTTTCCTTCTGCTTCTCCTTTGGACCTAGGGAGTTAAGTTCAGTGTTACGATGTGGGTCTCTGTCTCTATCTCCATCCATCGCCAGATGAAGGTTCTATGGTGAAAAGCATAATATTCATCAGTATGGTTATGGGCCTAGGCCGTTTCAGGCACCCTCTCTTCTGTCCAGAGAACAGTCTGGGGATCTCCTTGGACCTGTGATCCCATTTATAATCAAGTCTCCTGTAAACCCTAAGATGACTCTCTTAGTTGAAATATATTCTTCCCTGATCTCATATCCATCCTTCCTCTCTCCCCCCATCCCAGTCCACCTAGCTTTCCCCATTCCTCCCTTACTCCCTTCTCTCTAACCCTCTCCCCTTCCAAACACCATTCCACCCCCCCATGCACCCGAGGTTACCTGGGACTCTTGTCTATTTCCAATCTCCAGGCAGATAGCTACATGATTTTCATCAGGTTCACCTTCTTATTTAGCTTCTCTAGGATCACGAATAATAGGCTCAAAGACCTTTAATTGTGGTTAGAATCCACATATGAGTGAATACATATTATATTCCTCTTTTTGGGTCTGGCTTACCTCACTCAGTAAAGCGTTTTCTATTTCCATCCATTTGCATGCAAAACTCAAGATGTCATTGTTTTTTACCGCTGAGTAGAACTCTAATGTGTATATGTTCCACACCTTTATTAACCATTCTTCTATTGAGGGACACCTAGGTTGTTTCCAGGTTCCGGCTATTACAAATAGTGCTGCTATGAACATAGTTGAACAAATGCTTTTGTGGTATGATAGGAAATCTCTTGGGTATATTCCCAAGAGTGGAATTGCTGGGTCCTGAGGGAGGTTGACTCCCAGTTTCCTGAGAAACCACCACACTGATTTCCACAGTGGCTGCACATGTTTGCATTCCCACCAACAATGGATGAGTGTTCCCCTCATTCCACATCCTCTCCAGCATAGGCTATCATTGGTGTTTTTGAGTTTGGCTATTCTGACAGGTGTAAGATGATATCTCAAAGTTGTTTTGATTTGCATTTCCCTGATCGCTAAGGAGGTTGAGTATGACCTTAAGTGCCTTTTGGCCATTTGGAGTTCATCTGTTGTGATTTCTCTGTTCAGTTCAGTACCCCATTTTTTAATTGGGTTAATTAGAGTTTTAGTATCTAGTTTCTTGAGTTCTTTGTATATTTTGGAGATCAGACCTTTGTCTGATGAGGGATTTGTGAAGATCTTCTCCGAATTGGAAGATAGCCTTTTGGTCTTACTGACAGTGTCCTTTGCTTTACAGAAGCTTCTCAGTTTCAGTAGGTCCCATTTATTCATTGCTTCTCTTATTGTCTGAGCTCCTGGGGTTCTGCTTAGGAACTGGTCTCCTGTGTCTATATCTTGTAGACTACTTCCCACTTTCTCTTCTATCAGGTTCAAAGTGGTTGGATTAATGTTGATGTCTTTAATCCATTTGGACCTGAGTTTTGTGCATGGTGATAGATATGGATCTATTTTCATTCTTCTACAGGTTGACATCCAGTTATGCCAGCACCATTTGTTAAACATGCTTTCCTTCTTCCATTGTATGCCTTTAGCTCCCTTGTCAAATATCAGGTGTTCATACGTTTGTGGGTTAATACCCGGGTCTTCTATTCGATTCCATAGGTCGACTTCTCTGTTGTTATGCCAATACCAAGCTGTTTTCAATACTGTTGCTCTGTAATAGAGTTTGAAGTCAGGGATGGTAATGACTCCAGAAGTCCCTTTATTGTATAAGATTGTTTTGGCTATCCTGGGTTTTTTGTTTTTCCATTTAAACTTGATTATTGTTCTCTCAAGGTCTGTGAAGAAGTCTGGGAATTGCGTTGAATCTATAGATTGCTTTTGGTAGAATTGCCATTTTTACTATGTCTATTCTCCCAATCCAAGAACAGGGGAGGTCTTTCGATTTTCTGGTATCCTCCTCAATTTCTTTCTTCAAGGACTTAAAGTTCTTGTCAAATAGGTCTTTCACTTCCCTGGTTAGAGTTACCCCAAGATATTTTATGCTGTTTGTGGCTATCATGAAAGGTGATGTTTCTCTGATTTCCCTCTCTGCTTCTTTATCCTTTGTGTATAGGAGGGCAACCGATTTTTTGGAGTTGATCTTGTATCCTGCCACATTACTAAAGGTGTTTATCAATTGTAGAAGTTCTTAGGTAGAGTTTTTGGGGCCGCTTATGTACACTATCATATCGTCAGCAAATAACGAAAGTTTAACTTCATCCTTTCCAATTCGAATCCCCTTGATCCCCTTATGTTGTCTTATTGCTCTTGCTAGGACATCAAGCACTATATTGAAGAGGTATGGAGAGAGTGGACAGCCTTGTCGTGTTCCTGATTTTAGTGGAATGGCTTTGAGTTTCTCTCTGTTCAATTTGATGTTAGCTGTCGGCTTACTATATACTGCTTTTATTATATTTAGGTATGATCCTCGTATACCCAACTCTCCAACACCTTTATAATAAAGGGGTGTTGAATTTTGTCCAACGCTTTTTCAGCATCCAATGAAATGATCATATGTTTTTTTTTCTTTCAGTTTATTTATATGATGGATTACATTGATAGATTTGCGTATGTTGAACCAGCCCTGCATCTCTGGGATGAAGCCTACTTGATCATAATGGATAATTTTTCTAATGTATTCTTGGATTCAGTTTGCCAGTATTTTATTGAGTATTTTGGCGTCAATGTTCATGAGTGAGATTGGTCTGTAATTCTCTTTCTTGGTTGTGTCTTTGTGTGGTTTTGGTATCAGGGTAACTGTAGCTTCATAAAAAGAGTTTGGCAATGATTCTTCTGTTTCTTTATTGTGAAATACATTAAGGAGTATAGGTATTAGCTCTTCCTGGAAGTTCTGGTAGAATTATGCATTGAAACCTTGTGGTCCTGGGCTTTTTTTTGGTGGGGAGGTTTTTGATAACAGCTTCTAATTCTTCGCGACTAACAGGTCTATTTAGATTGTTCACTTGCTCTTGATTTAACTTTGGTAAATGGTATTTATTTAAAAACCAATCCATTTCTTGTACATTTTCCAACTTTGTGGCATATAAACTCTCGTAGTAAGATCTAATGATTCTCTGAATTTCCACTGTGTCTGTTGTTATGTCCCCCTTTTCATTTCTGATCTTATTAATTTGAGTGTTCTCTCTCTGCCGTTTGATTAGTTTGGCTAGGGGTTTGTCAATCTTGTTGATTTTCTCCAAGAACCAACTTTTTGTTTCGTTGATTTTTTGGATTGTTTTCTGTGTTTCATTTTGTTGATTTCAGCCCTCAGTTTGATTATTTCCAATCTTCTACTCCTCCTGGGAGAGTCTGCTTCTTTTTTTTTCCAGAGCTTTTAGGTGTGCTGTTAAGTCTCCAATATATGCTTTCTCCGTTTTCTTTAATTGGGCACTTAGAGCTATGAACTTTCCTCTTAGAACTGCTTTCATAGTGTCCCATAGGTTTGAGAATGTTGTGTCTTTATTTTCATTAAATTCAAGGAAGACTTTAATTTCTTTCTTTATTTCTTCCTTGACCCAAGGATGATTCAGTAGTTTACTGTTCAACTTCCACGCATTTGTAGGCTTTCTGGAATTCGAATTGTTATTGAATTCTAACTTTATTCCGTGGTGATCCGACAGGACACAGGTGATTACTAATATTTTCTTGTATCTGTGTAAGTTTGATTTGTTACCGAGTATGTGGTCAATTTTCGAGAAGTTCCATGAGCTGCAGAGAAGAAGGTATATTCTTTCCTTATTGGGTAGAATGTTCTATAGATATCTGTTATGTCCATTTGATTCATTACCTCTAACAATTCTCTTATTTCTCTGTTGAGTTTCTGTTTGATTGATTTGTCCATTGGTGAGAGAGGTGTGTTGAAGTCTCCTACTATTAGTGTGTGTGGTTTGATGACTGCCTTGAGTTCTAAAAGTTTTTCTTTTACATAAGTGGGTGCTTTTATATTAGGGGCATAGATATTCAGGACTGAGACTTTCTCCTGATTAATTGTTCCTGTTAAGAGTATGAAATGTCCATCTCCATCTCTTCTGATTGATTGTAGTTTGAAGTCAATTTTGTTGGAGATTAGAATGGCCACATCAGCTTGTTTCTTAGGTCCGTTTGCTTGGAAAACCTTTTCCTAACCCTTTACTCTGAGTAGATGTCTATCTCTGTGGTTGAGGTGTGTTTCTTGTAAACAGCAGAATGTTGGATCCTGTTTTCTTATCCAGTCTCTAAGTCTGTGCCTTTTTATAGGTGAGTTGAGTCCATTAATATTAAGTGATATTAATGACCAGTGGTTGTTGATTCCATTTATTATTTGTGTGTGTGTGTGTGTGTGTGTGTGTGTGTAATAGAGTTTGTGTGTTTCTCTTCTTTGAGTTGTGGTTGTGAAGGGTTGCTAGATGTCTGGGTTATTGTAGGCAGTGATGGCAATATTGGATTCCTTGGGTTGCGATTTTCCTTCTATTACTTTCTGTAGGGCTGGATTTGTGGCTACGAATTGTTTAAATTTATTTTTATCCTGGAATATTTTGTTTTCTCCGTTGATAGTGAATGATAGCTTGGCTGGGTATAGTAGTCTGGGTTTGCATCCATGGTCTCTTAGTTTCTGCAGTACCTCTATCCAGGATCTTCTGGCTTTCATGGTTTCCATAGAGAAGTCTGGTGTAAGCCTGATAGGTTTACCTTTATAAGTCACCTGACCTTTTTCCTTTGTGGCTCTTAATATTTCTTCTTTAATCTGGATGTTTTTTGTTTTGATTATTATATGGCGAGGGGACTTTTTTTTTTTAAATCCAGTCTATTCGGCGTTCTGTATGCTTCTTGAACCTTCATAGGAATATCGTTCTTTAGATTGGGAAAGTTTTCTTCTATAATTTTGTTAAATATATATTCTGGGCCTTTGATCTGCAGTTCTTCTCCTTCTTCAATCCCTATTATTCTTAGATTTGGTTTTTTTATTGTGTCCCAGATTTCCTGAATGTTTTGTGAAGAGAATTTGTTGGATTTGCCATTTTCTTTGACCAGAACATTTATTTTCTCTATAGTATCTTCAGAATCTGAGATTCGTTCTTCTATCTCTTGTATTCTATTGGTTATGCTTGATTCTGTAGTCTCCGTTCGTTTACCTAGGTTTTCCATATCCAGCAGGTTCTCATTTTGTGTTTTCTTCATTGCCTCCATTTCAGTTTTCAATTCTTGGACTGTTTCCTTTACTTGTTTGATTGTTTTTTCTTGGTTTCTCAGGGTATCATTCATGGATTTACTTATTTCTTCAAACTTTTTTGTTATATTTCTCATCCATTTCTGTACTCATTTCTTCAAACTTTTTGTTATACTTCTTGACCTATTCTTTAAGGGAGTTATTCATATCCTGTTTAAGGGACTCTATTGCTTTCATAATGGCACTTTTTTCCACTTCATCTGGGTTAGAGTGTTCAAGTCCTTCTGTTGTAGGGTCGTTGGGATCTGGTGTTTTCATGTTGTTTTTCAGATTGTTGGAGGAGGTCTTGCCTTGGTGTCTGCCCATCTCTTACTTCAAATGCTCTCTATTGGAACTTCTGGTAGCGGGTCAGTTTCCCTTGTTGGGCAGGGAGTTCACTGATAGAATGCCTACCTTTCCTCAGGCAGGCTATTGAAGCACAGGCACTCCCTCTTTCCGGGATGCGCTTACAGAGCAGGCCCAGTATGCAAGGCAGCTGAGCTGTGGAAATTTTATGGCCCCAGTGGGAGGGGAGAAATATAGAAATCTGTACCTGGATGGAAGCTGGGATGGCAGGCGGGAGAGCTTAAAAGGGTGGAACCAGCACTGCAGGTTGACCTGGGAGTCTGTGGGGTCAGGGAAAGTCTGAGCTCCTCCTCGCAGGGCCCCTGCCGCGGGCCAGAAGCAAACTCACCCCTCCAATGGCCCTCTGGCTGGAGGCTGGGATGGCTGGTGGGGGCGCTAGCAGGGTGAAGCCAGCAGAGCAGGGTGACCTGGGAGTCTATGGGGTCGGGGAAAGTCCTAGCTCCTCCTCGCCAGGCCCCTGCCACGGGCCCGAAGCAAACTCACCCCTCCGATGTATTTTTATCTTTTTTATTACTGATTTGTATAGAGCTTTGCATTTTTCTCTGCTCCCCTCCCTGCCTCTCTCCTCGCCTCTTCAACCTTCACCTAAGGTCCCTATGCTCCTATTTAACACAGGAGATCTTGTCTTTTTCTACTTACTGTGTAGATTAGATATATGTAAGTCTCTCTTAGTGTCCTCATTGTTGTCTAAGTTCTCTGGGATTGTAGTTTGTCAGCTGATTTTCTTTGCTTTATGCTGAAAAACCACCTATGAGTGAGTACATGTGATAATTGTCTTTCTGTGTCTGTGTTACCTCACTCAAAATAATGTTTTCTAGTCCATCCATTTTCCTGAAAAATTCACGATGTCATTATTTTTTTCTGCTGTGTCATACTCCATTGTGTAAATGTACCACATTTTCTTTTTCCATTCTTCAGTCGAGGGACATTTAGGTTGTTTCCAGATTCTGCCTATGACAAACAATGCTGCTATGAACATAGTTGAGCACATGTCCTTGTGGCACTATTGAGCATCCTTTGGATATTTACCCAAAAGTTGTATTACTGGGTCTTGAAGAAGATTGTTTTCTAATTTTCTGAGAAATCGCCACACTGACATCCAAAGGGGCTGTACCAGCTTGCATTCCCACCAACAATCCTGAAGTGTTCCCCTTTTCCCACAACTTTTCCAGCATAAGTTGTCATCAGTGTTTTTGATCTTGGCCATTCTTACAGGTATAAGATGGAATTCCACAGTTGCTTTAATTTGTATTTCTCTGATGACTAAGGATGTTGAACATTTCCTTAAGTGTCTTTCAACCATTTTAGATTCCTCTGTTGAGAGTTCTCTGTTTAGGTCTGTACTCCATTTTTTTTATTGGATTATGTGTTCTTTTGATGACAAATTTCTTGAGGTATATGTATATTTTGGAGATCAGACCTCTTTCTGATGTGGAGTTAGTGAACATCTTTTCCCATTCTGTAGGCTGTCATTTTGTCTTGTTGATGATATTCTTTGCTTTACAGAAGCTTTTCAGTTTCAGGAGGACCCATTTATTGTTTCTCTCAGTGTCTGTGCTGCTGGGGTTATATTTAGGAAGTGATCTCCTGTGCCAATGCGTTCAAGTGTATTTCCCACTTTCTCTTCTATAAGGTTCAATGTGGCTGGTTTTATGTTGAGGTCTTTGACCCATTTGGACTTGAGTTTTGTGCATGGTGAGAGATATGGGTCTATTTTCATTTTTCCACAGGTTGATATCCAGTTGTGTCAGCACCATTTGTTTAATATGCTTTCTTTTTTACATTTGATATTTTTTCTTCTTCGTCAAAAATAAGGTGGTCAAAGGAGTGTGGAATACTATCCTGGTCTTCTATTGTCTTCTATTGGTCCTCCTGTCTGTTCTTATGTCAATATCAGGCTGTTTTCAGTACAGTAGCTCTGCAGTAGAGTTTGAAGTTAGGGATTGTGATGCCTCCAGAAGTTCTATTATTGTATAGGATTGTTTTGACTATCCTGGGTTTTGTTGCTTTTCTATAGGAAGTTGAGTACTGTTCTTTTGAGGTCAGTGAAGAATTTTGCTGGGATTTAATGTACATTGCATTGAATCTGTAGATTGTTTTTGGTAAGATTGCAATTTTTACTATGTTAATTCTGTCTACCCAAAAGCATGGAAGATCTTTCCACATTCTGGTGTTTTCTTCAATTTCTTTCTTTAAAGATTTAAAGTTCTTATCATACAAGTCTTTCAATTGTAGAGTTACTTCAAAATATTTTATGCAATTTGTGACTATTGTGAATTGTGTTGTTTCTCTGGTTTCCCCAAAAATCTACCAAGGAATGGGATCTTGTGGTAATGTAACAGATATTTCCCCAATTTCTAGACAGTTTTGCAGTTTATAGGTTTTCTTTTCAAGAGACATTTCAATCCATACGCAAGTTATTGTCCAGGAGTGTTAGATGAAGGGAGAAATATCTTAAAAGACCGAAATATAGTGTATCCAAGTCACCCAGTCATGAAGAGGAAAAGAAGAGATGGAATGCCTTACTTTATATATAAGTCTTTTTCTTGATCTCATCTAATTATTTGGAAAACACTTTTATTCTCTCATATATCCATCAGAAACACAAAAATAGCTCCTCAGCATTTATGAAAACTGAACGTTATCAGTACCATTATGCCAAAGTTTATGCCAAAGGTCATCCATATTTAAAAATTTATGTAGGAGAGTTTTATGTATTTCTGTTGCTTTCATTGGCTAATTAATAAAGAAACTGCTTGGCCTGATATGTCAGAACATAGGTGGGTGGAGTAGACAGAACAGAATGCTGGGAAGAAGTGAAGTGAGGTATTTGCCATGACTCTCCTCTCTGAGACAGCCACAGGTTAGAATCCTCCTGGTAAACCACCACCTCGTGGTGCTACACAGATTACTAGAAAAGGGTTAGATTAATATGTAAGAGTTAGCCAATAAGAGGCTACAGATAATTAGCCAGGCAGTGTTTAAAAGAATACAGTTTCCATGTAATTATTTCGGGTGTAAGCTAGCCAGGATCGGGGTTCCCGCCCGCCTTTCCCCCCGCTCCTCACCAGTACAGATTGGATCTCAATGTGATGGACTAAATCCACTTAAAAACCTGAGAGGGCTTAAAAAGGAGAGAGAGAGAGAGAGAGAGAGAGAGAGAGAGAGAGAGAGAGAGAGAGTTTAACACAGCTTTTTGCTGTTTGTGGGTAGCTTGCCACTAATAAATTTTCCTGACTCAGCAGCAGGAAAAAACTGGCTGTTTTAAAATGCTGGCCTTCTGGGCTATGCTGCCATCAGGATCTCTGTCTGGCTCCTGCGGGAGACAGAGCTTTTGAATGGAGCACTTGGAGTAAAATGCCAGCTTGCTTGATGGCGATGTGGACTTGCTGTATGCCTGGAACTGTGCGCGACTCAGGGGCACCAAATGGCTGAGGCAGGAGCAGCTCTGGCTCTGCTCTGCCTGCTCAACTGTGCTGAACTCAGGCAGAAACTATCATAATTACCATAATAACAGCGCAGTTAAGATTTAGACTGGGCAGGAAACAGGTGGTACTGTATTACCCCTATGTGACTCATGCTAGTTTTTAAGAAGGGCTTAGCATTTTAAGAACTGCTCCTGGACAGTTAAGAAGTACAGATTCACAATAGGACAGATTCAGACATAAAAGACCTCTAAATGGGTCACAGTGTTGGATGAGTGTATGTAGGCTTGGAAGAGAGAAGAAAAAGAATATAGAAAATAATAATAATAATAATAATAATAATAATAATGATAATAATGCCTTAAAAAAGGGGTAAAGTCTTTAAAGAGACAGAGTACAGATAGCTATAGATTTAAAAAAAAATAAAGAAAAATAAGCCACGTAAAAATGGAAAAGTCACAGAGAGTCTGGATTATGTACACTGTGTTTTCTTTAAAATTTTTGACTGTGAAGGAGCTAAATACAGAGAGACATTTCATTGTATGGGTTGCTAGGCTAAACCACCATGTATATTATCATAAGGATATTATGACCTCAGAATTTGGATCTAAGGATATGATACTTTGGAAAGCAATTCTCCTTTGGTTTTCACAGAGGATGAGATCCTGTGGATTGCTTCTATCCCAATATGGTATGATAGACCACGTCCTTCTGAAAGGTCACTGTGAACACCCTCAAGAAATTACTTTGCTCAACTGCTGACTGAGATGAATCTAGCACAGAGGTTATACCATGAAAGACCTGATTAACAGTGCCCCCATATAGCAGGAAGAAGTTTGGAGAGAATTAACTTCACCCATATTCCCAAATATTGTTGATAAATGTTCATTTACATTTAAAAGGGGATATGATATAGATATGAACAATTTGCAGTGGTATGGATTTTAGGTAAATTTTTTATATGTATATGTATTTCTGGTATTGATTAAGGTATTGTGATTATGTAGTTCATTTATTAATGTAATGTTTAATTATGAAATATAGGTTGTTAATGGATAATGATTGATAATAGTCAAGCTTGTAGTCATGTTAGTTAGATTTTCTAGATGTGCATAGATATATTTCAGATAGGCATTCATCATATCTTTCAAAAACTACAGAATATGGCATTTTAATGTTTTAATAATTTAGGGCTTTTAATGACAATGAGACATGTCTGCTCCTGGCATCAACAATCTACTTCAAGAGGAAGATGGGCATCGAAGAGGCTCCTTATGAAATTTGATAGCCATTTGGACAAGAAACTGTTCTTGCCTGGACTGATGCATAAACTGGACACAAAGAACCTGCAGAGAGAGGACTGCTAAACTTGCGTAAAGGTGAGATGGTCTTTTGGAGTTCCAGATTCATGAAAAAGTCTGTGAGACATTCTGCAGGACACAGCAGATAGTGACTGAACTGTCTTTGAAATTTCCTGCTTCATGGAAAAGTGCTGGATACTATAGGCCTGAAGGCTGAAGATGGATGCCCCAGTGGTACAAAAGAACTTTGGGTGACTGTACAGGCAGCGAGAGGTCTCTGTCATTTCTAGAGATTGGAAGTTGTTTATTTCTTGTTTGCTAAGATAATATTATATCCTTCTGGAGTCTTTGATGGAGTTGAAGAATGGTTGGTTATAGTTATATTTTTCCTTAGTGATGATAAAAGATAAAATAGATATAAATATTGTGATTGTAATTCTTGCTTTATAATTGTTTTGCTATATGTAATTTTACTATGTTAAAATGAAAGCCTTTCTTTTTTGTTTAAACAGAAAAATGGGAAATGATGTAGGAGAGTCTTATGTATTCTCTTGCTTTCATTGGCTTAATTAATAAAGAAACTGCTTGGCCTGTGAGGTCAGAACATAGGTGGGTGGAGTAGACAGAACAGAATGCTGGGAAGAAGGGAAGTGAGGTAGTCGCCATGACTCTCCTCTCGAAGACAGCCAAAGGTTAGAATCCTCCTGGTAAGCCACTACCTCGTGGTGCTACACAGATTACTAGAAATGGGTTAGATCAATATGTAAGAGTTAGCCAATAAGAGGCTACAGATAATTGGCCAGGCATTGTTTAAAAGAATATAGTTTCCATGTAATTATTTTGGGCATAAACTAGCCGGGATCTGGGTGGGAATGTGGCCCACCTTTCCGCTGCTCCTCACCACTACAGATTTCCCAAGTCCATAATTTATCATTACATGGATGACAATTTATTATCTGATTCAAATAAAGATACTTTGGAAACCTAATGCCTAGGTGGGGATTACAAATTGCCCCTGAAAAGATTCAAATAGGAGATTCTATTAATTACCTAGGTTACAGAATAGGATTAGAGAAAATTTGAACGCAAAAGGCACAAATTAGGAGAGACCGGTTACAGACTCTTAATGACTTCCAAAGATTGTTAGGAGACATTTCCAGTCTATGATCAGCTGTTGGGTTAACACCTGATCTAATAGTCCATTTAAACAAAACCTTAGATGGTGATAAAGATTTGAATAGTCCCAGAAAATTGACAGTTGAAACAGAAAAGGAACTGACAATGATTGAGGAAAAATTACAGGAGGCACATGTGGATAGGGTGAACCCGAATCTTAGTTTCAACCTAGTCATATTGCCTTCCAGAATTTCTCCTACACGGATTTTAATGCAGAGGGAAGATATTATTTTAGAGTGGATATTTATACCTCTTAAACCAAGTAAAAAATTAAAAACTTACGTAGAAAAAGTCTCTGAATTAATTATAAAATGTAAACTGAGACTTTGACAACCAGCAGGTATAGACCCAGCAGAAATTATAGTGCCTTTTACTACTGAGTAAATAAGAAAGCTATGGGAAGATAATGAACCATGGCAAAGAACTTGTGCTAATTTTTTGGGAGAAATTAACAGCAACTATGCCAAAAGTGATAGACTTAACCTCATAAAGAGAACTTCTTGGATTTTTCCTAGAATTGTACGTGATGCTCCAATAACTGGAGCCCGGATATTTTATACCGATGCAAATAAATCAGGGAAAGCAGGTTATAAATCGGAAGAATTGAGTAAGGTGGAACAAAGCCTTTATAATTCTGTCCAGAAGGCAGAATTATATGCCATTCTTATGGTGCTAAGGGATTTTAAGAACCTCTTAATATAGTTACAGATTCACAATATGCAGAAAGAGTTATCTTGTATATTGAAAACACTGAATTCATACCAGATGACACAGAGTTGACTTCATTGTTTATCCAGGTACAGGACATAATTAGGAATAGGCATTGTCCAATGTACATAACACACATCCGGTCCCATACCGGTCTGCCTGGCCCTCTAGCACAAGGTAATGCTGAAATTGACCAATTATTGATTGGAAGTGTGTTGCATGCCTCAGAATTTCATAAAAAAACATCACGTCAATAGTAAAGGCTTAAAGAAAGAGTTTTCCATTACATGGCAACAAGCCAAGGACATTATAAAGAGATGTCCTACTTGTTCTTTCTACAATCAAACACCGTTGCCTGCAGGGAGTAACCAAAAGGGTGCTCAAAGGAATGAAATCTGGCAGATGGATGTGTTCCACTTTATGGAATTTGGTAAATTAAAATATGTACACCACACCATAGACACGTATTCAGGTTTTCAATGGGCAACTGCCCTGAGCTCAGAAAAGGCTGATTTGGTAATCAAACATTTATTGGAAGTTAAGGCCATCATGGGTATACCTGCACAAATAAAGACAGACAATGATCCAGCATATGTATCTAAGAAAATGAAATGCTTTTTTGATTATTATAATATAAAACACATTACAGGTATACCAAATAACCCTACAGGTCAGGCAGTTATAGAAAGATCAAATCGTACTATAAAGGATATGCTGAACAAACAGAAAGGGAAGAAAGATACCCCCAAAAATAGATTGCATAATGCTTTATTAACCTCAAATTTTCTTAATGCTAATGAGAAAGGAACAATAGCAGCAGAGAGGCATTGGATAATGGAAAAAACTTCTGAACTAAAACAACCTGTTTATTTCAAAGATGTGCTGACCTCTCAATGGAAGTCAGGAGATGTGCTACATTGGGGAAGGAGTTTTGCTCTTGTTTCGACAGGAGAAGAAAAATTGTGGATACCATCAAAATTAATAAAGGTTCGATTTGAAGAGGAGAAACCTTTTGGAAAGGAGAAATGACAGCCCATCTACGATGATGATATTCATACAGGTGGTAAGAAAAATATATAGAATGGGGGCAGGGTTCTGTTCTCATCTCTACAAGAAAACACTCATCTTTGAAAAATTCAAAGGACCCTGGATATTTGAATACTGACAGATGGAAAAATAACTGCCCAATAGGGACTATCAAGAAAACTGAATAGATTCTGTAAGTAAAATATACTAAATCATATTTCTAAATTTATAGAGCTGGTTTAGGAGTTGGACTCTGGCTCAGTCACTCTCTAATTCCAAGCCTGTTGTTAAAAGAAAAACCCAGAGTTTCTGGAGTTTCTGTCTCATGTCAAGAGCCATGATATGGAACAGAAAGAAATATGAGTTTAGAAAACATCTTTACTTTTCTTCATATCTATCATACCTTTCATTAAATATATCTATCATGCCTTTCATTGAATATATGTATGGCTGTATATGTCTATATTATTAATGTTTAAGTTTTCCATAATGAACAATGAGTTTTTCCTGCAGTGAAATTTCCAGGAAGTTTCCAGGAAGAAGATGGGGCCCCATAACAACAACTCCACCTGGTTGATATGATGTCATGATACTGATAATGCTACTACAAGACCTGTTTTGGGTACCAGCTGCACAAGATGGTTCCAACTTGGTTAGCTGAAATGGTGCACATCATGTACAACATTCTGGCCAGACATCCACAAAATACTCAGAGACTATTTGCAATTTTAAAAGACATTGATCTTGAAATTTAACCATCATTTTACTTTCACAGGATCCCCCAGAAAGAATGTCGCCCCCATGACAGCTGGAAGTAATTCTAGAAAACGACTTCCCCTCTCCCAGTAAAGTTTGTCCTTGGGTTTAGGGACATCATTTAGGGGTTCGTTATAATTAGTATACGGTTGAGGGTTGGGGGAGGAATTTTATAAGTGCAGGAATCTTTAAAAAAAAAAGAGGGATAATTGGATTATGGGATAATAGATTTGTACTTGTGAGTTATTGTTTTTAGACAAATATATTGGTATCGATTCTTATATATTGATACAAAGTTAAATTATGTTGACTATTGAATGCATGCATGCTTCTACCTCTGTTTAAAACATTTTTATGTATTGATATATATATACTGTATTGATATATATATATTTACCATATTGTAATGTATACTTGCACATTTTTTATATTTGGAGGTCATATTGTCCTCATTTATTGCACAGTTGTTTATTGTCTCTGTCTTTAAGTTAGATAGGTATTGAGAATTATATAGATCAGTAGTCATCCAAGTTTGTCATTTATAACTAGAATAATCAGGTTCTTTAGATACATAGAGATTATATTCAGTATAGATAGATAATCTTCAACCTCTTCAAAGAGCTGTAGAAAATGGCCTTTAATCTAATTCAGAGTTCTGTGGTAGTGAAACACAATCGCTCTTGGCAACACCGATCTATTCCCGAGAGAATGTTGAGCACCACAGACACTCCCCTGGAGTCTTTCTTCTTGGCAGAACTGGCCTTTGGGTAAAGAAATGTCCATACCTCAACTACTGACAGAGTTCCAGAGTATCCGTAAATGGATAAAACAGGACTGTCATATCCTGCCAAGACAGGGTAAGATAGTTTTGAAAAGTTTCTTGCCTTTGAAAATGGCATGTCAGTTACGTTAGGCCTTAGCCAAAGTTGGTTGCTTCAACGTTTCAAACGTGACTTTGGGTGTTTGCCCAGGGAGCCAGTTGTCTCTGTGATTTGTTACATGTTCTGGAAGTTGTTTGATTGCACTTCCTAATTACTCAGGCAACCTTATTTCCCTTCTCAGATCTTCGATGGGGTTGAAGATTATATAAATGTAGTTACTTTCTTCTCATGACTTGGTCAAGTTATTTATTATACAAGACTTAAGCTAGTTAGAATAGGATATTTGTACTTATTATATATAATTTCATAGGTTTGTATTTATTGTATATAATTTTGTAGTAGGTTTAGAACTCTCTTACTTAAACAAAAGGGGGAGATGCTGCGGGAGCTCCTTCTGCTCTTTCAGCCAATAGCCGTTGGGGCGTGGTCTCTCTCTCTTTAAAAATGCAGCTGCTGTCCTCCACTCTCTCTCTGTCTTAAAGCTCTGCTTCCGGCTCCGAGACCCCTTTCCTGATCGCTCAGAGGGGCTGGTGTCTGGGACAGTAATCTGTAAGTTTTTCCTCTTTGAATAAATAACCATTCCATTAATCATAATTCCAAACTGGTGTGGGATTGTTTGTGACTTACGCCTTCAAAAAATAATTCTTACAAGATGATTAAAAAGTTTTTGATACTTTTAACTAAATAAATACAGTTTTATAAGTCAAAGTAAAAAGTAAATCCATCCTGAAAGAAAATAAAGTAAAAGGATATTGGCTTGGAGAAATAATTATCTTAAATATTTGAATATCACAGCTGTCATCTATAATTTTTTTCAAAAAGCAAATTCTACTGATGATTTTTAAGTTCCACAATTTTAAGAAAACGCTATTGAAGGCTACATTGTACCTCACATGAATTTATATAAGATGGATTATGACACATTCCATGAAATTATGAGAAAAGTATGTTATAATTTTTCAATGATATTATTGTTATTGATTAATTTGATTGTATACAACCTCAGGAGATAAACAATTTACTGACTGTCAATGTAACTTTTTAACAACTTTGTCTCCCTGGAATATTTTCAGATACAGAGAGAGTTGTATCAAAATGCAAAAATTTAAAAGTTTTACTATTTGGCCTAAATCTTTCTTAGCAGAACATATTTTGGAACATATTTGAAAAACAAGTAGGTATAATTTTTTAACTTATTCTCAAAAGTCTAATAAGTTTGCTAATAATTTATGAGGAAGTAATTCATTAATTCAAGTAGTTTTTAACCAAAACTAAATTTGAAGATGATTAGAAAAGATAACTAGATATATAGTCTGCATCATTGTACAAACAAATAAATGCAGTTCTTTGTGAAATCAGGTAAAGAAACATATAGTGGAAGGAAGTCTGATATATTTTAGACAGTTTTTGAGAAACAATGTTTAATATGTTGGAAACTTGAGGAATTGTGACCCTCCACAATTTCTTTGAGATGAATATTATTTGTGAAACTTATATTTCTCATTAAAAAGACAACAAAAATTTAAAAGATAAAATTGGTGAATTTGTAGCAATGACTAATTAGCTACCTTTTGAGAGATCTCCTGGGTATAGGAAGTCTTTGATTTGATTTGATTTTTTTAGGCACAAATAATTTAGATTGCTTCCTTTTTGCACATAGCTAGGATATAATTAAAATAGATAATTAGGGAAAAGTAATTGCTGAGTTCTCTCAGTTTTTGCACATCATTAAAGACTATATAAATAAGTCTAAATTGACTTAGAATGTACAGTAGATAGTTAAAGCCATCCTGAGATGAAAAATTAAGAACTTTCTTTTATCCTTTATGTTCAATATCCACTAAATCTTAGTATTTTCTTTATATTTTTTGAAGCAGTGTTTATATATGTCAGACAGGTGCTGGTCTGAAACTCAGTGTGTTCATTTGGCTGAACTGGACCTCACAGAGATCTACTTGCCTCTGCATTCTGAGTGATAAGAATAAAGGCATAGGCACCAAACCCATTCTATCTATCATTTGTGAGAACAAGGAGGTATTTTTTCTTAGGTTGTTTTTAATGACTACATTGTAAAAATTCCTATTACTGACATTTCTCTGAGGTAAGTGTAGACAAGTAAATGATCACATCTATGTGTTGTACCCAAACTATATGATTTACAATTTCTATGACATAAAATCAAAGAACCTAACTGACTACTGATGGTCATGGGTCATGGACCCTAAAAAGAATCTACTACTGAACAATTCCTAAATCAGTAAAAATTCATACTGCTTTTAAAATATTTATTCTTATACCCACAGATATATTTAGCTTTAGTTCTTCCTCAAAGAAGCTTCTTTTGACAGAAAATGGAAAACACTACAGCAAGAAATAATTGGTAAAAATAGAAAAACTAACAGAGTAAACTAATACGTCTAAAACAGAACTCTACACTCAAAGCTCAGAGAACGACGCTGAAGAAAGAGGGAAGCAGAAGGTTGTAAGAGCCAGAGGACCAGGATATCTATTGTTATACAGTCTCATTTACAGGTGACAGGGAAATTTCAATAATGGAATATTAAAAATATGGTTAGTTAAACAAGACTAGAACAATGATTTCACCAGCTGACATAAATATATCCAGCAAAGCTTGCATTCACCATTGATGGAGAAAACAAAATATTCCAGGACAAAAACAGATTTAAACAATACGTTGCCACAGACCCAGCCTGAAAGAAAATACTAGAAGGAAAATCAGAAACCAAGGAAGTCAACAACACCCATAATAACACAAGCATCTGACAACCCTCCACCACCACAACTCAAAGAAGGGAAACACACAAACTCTACCATCAGAAAAAAATAATCAGAGTTAACAACCACTGGTCATTAATATCACTTAATATCAATGGACTCAATTCACCTATAAAAGGGCACAGGTTAAGAGAATGGATACGAAATCAGGATCCAACATTTTACTGCTTACAAGAGACACACCTCAAACTTAAAGAAAGACACTACCTCAGAGTAAAGGGGTGGAAAAAGGTTTTCCAATCAAACGGACCAAGAAACAAGTGGGTGTGGCTATACTAATATCTAACAAAATTGATTTCAAACTAAAATCAATCAGAAGAGATGGAAATGGACACTTTATACTCATAACAGGAACAATTCATCAGGAGGAAGTCTCTATCCTGAATATCTATGCCCCTAATATAAAGCCACCCACTTATGTAAAAGAAACATTACTAGAACTCAAAGCATACATCAAACCACAAGCACTAATAGTAAGAGATTTCAACACTCCTCTCTCACCAATGGACAGATCAACCAGACAAAAACTTAACAGAGAAATAAGAGAACTATTAGAGGTAATGAACCAAATGGACCTAACAGACATCTATAAAACAATCCACCCAAATAGAAAAGAATATACCTTCTTCTCAGCATCTCATGGAACCTTCTCAAAAACTGATCACATAATTGGTAACAAAGCAAACATCCATAGTTACAAAGAAATTGTAGTAACCACCTGTGTACTATTGGATCACCATGGAATAAAGCTAGAATTCAACAACAATTCTAACCCCAGAAAGCCTAAAAACTCATGGAAATTGAACAGTCAACTACTGAACCACCCCAGGATCAAGGAAAAAATAAAGAAAGAAATTAAAGTTTTCCTTGAATTTAATGAAAACAAAGAAACATCATACCCAAACCTATGGGACACTATGAAAGCAGTGCTAAGAGGAAAGTTCATAGCACTAAGTGCCCACATAAAGAAAACGGAGAAAGCACACATTAGAGACTTAACAGCACACCTGAAAGCTCTAGAAAAAAATGAAGTATATTCACCCAGGAGGAGTAGAAGACTGGAAATAATCAAATTGAGGGCTGAAATAAACAAAATAGAAACATGGGAAACAATTCAAAGGAAAAAAAAAAGCTGGTTCCTGGAGAAAATCAACAAGATTGGCAAACCCCTAGCCAAACTAATCAAAAGGCAGAGAGAGAACACACAAATTAACAAGATCAGAAATGAAAAGGGGGACATAACCACAGACACAGAGGAAATTCAGAGAAACATTAGATCTTACTACAAAAGTTTGTATTCCACAAAATTGGAAAATGTGAAAGAAATGAACACTTTTTAAGATAAGTACCATATACCAAAATTAAATCAAGAGCGGGTGGACAGTTTAAATAGACCTGTAAGTTGCGAGGAAATAGAAACTGTCATCAGAAACCTCTCTATCAAAGAAAGCCCTGGACCAGATGGTTTCAATGCAGAATTCTACCAGAACTTCCAAGAGGAGCTAATACCTATACTCCTTAAAGTGTTTCACTAAATAGAAACAGAAGAGTCATTGCCAAACTCCTTTTATGAAGCTACAGTCACCCTGATATCAAAACCACACAAAGACTTAACCGATAAAGAAAATTACAGACCAATCTTACTCATGAACATCGTTACAAAAATTCTCAATAAAATATTGACAAACCAAATCCAAGAACACATCCAAAAAATTACACATTATGATTAAGTAGGCTTCATCCCAGAGAGGCAGGGCTGGTTCAATATATGAAAATCTATCATTGTAATCCATCATATAAATAAACTGAAAGAAAAAAAAACATATGATCATTTCATTAGATGCTAAAAAAGCTTTTGACAAAATTAAACACCCCTTTATGATAAAGGTCTTGGGGAGATTAGGGTTACAAGGTTCACTCCTAAATATAATAAAAGCAATATACAGCAAGCCGACAGCTAACATCAAATTGAATGGAGAGAAACTCAAAGCCATTCCACTAAAATGAGGAACAAGACAAGGCTGTCCACTCTCTCCATACCACTTTAATATAGTGCTTGAAGTTCTATCAATAGCAATAAGACAACATAAGGAAATCAAGGGGATTCGAATTGGAAAGGAAGAAGTCAAACTTCCGTCATTTGCAGATGGCATGATAGTGTATGTAAGTGACCCCAAAAACTCTACCAAAGAACTCCTAAAGCTGATAAACACCTTTAGCAATGTGGCAGGATACAAGATCAACTCCAAAAACTCAGTTGCCTTCCTATACACAAAAAACAAAGAAGCTGAGGTGGAAATCAGAGAAACATCACCTTTCATGATAGCCAAAAACGGCATAAACTATCTTGGGGTAACTCTAACCAAGGAAGTGAAAGATCTATTTGACAAGAAATTTAAGTCTTTGAAGAAAGAAACTGAAGAGGATACCAGAAAATGGAAGGATCTCCCTTGCTTTTAGATTGGTAGGATCAACATAGTAAAATGGCAATTCTACCAAAAGCAATTTATAGATTCAATGCAATCCCCATCAAAATCCCAACAAAATTCTTCACAGACCTTGAGAGAACAATAATCAACTTTATATGGAAAAACAAAAGATCCAGGATAGCCAAAACAATCCTATACAATAAAAGTACTTCAAGAGGCATTACCATACCTGACTTCAAACTCTCTTACAGAGCTACAGTAATGAAAACAGCTTGGTATTGGCACAAAAACAGGGATGTTGACCAATGGAATCAAATCGAAGACCCAGATATTAATCCACAAACCTATGAACACCAGAATTTTGACAAAGGAGCTAAAATTATACAATGGAATTTTCAAAAGGTGACTCACTTAGTTGAAGAACTACAATCTATGAATGTCTTCCCAGAAAATAGGATTTCTCGTCTCCAGGGATAAGATGACTAATCATTTATCCATCCCTAGCAGTCGGCTTAAAACATAAAATTTAAAGATATTGTATATTAATATATGTACTATATATATATTATGCATCAGTAGTAAAGTAAATGGGCTCAATACTCTACCTCTATCTATCTATCTATCTATCTATCTATCTATCTATCTATCTATCTATCTATGTATCTATCTATTATCTATTTATCTATCTATCATCTATCTATCTATCACAGGTATAGATATAGAGAGAGATAGAAAGAGATATAGATAGCTGTAGATAAAGTTTATATTTATATACATATGTATATATACATATGTATATAACAAGATGTCTGGAAACACATATAGGAATATTTCAAAAAGTAAACATACTAATTTAAGAGTAAAGAGGACTTGAGAGGTTCCAGCATGGAACGCAGGAGGGTTGAAAATGATGAATGTACTCTACATGAAACTCTGCCAAAAAGCCCTTTTCCTATTTTGACAGAGATATCCTTAATTAAGTGGGAAGAAAAGTTAAAGTGACTACTTTCTGATTCAGGTTTAAAACAGCAGCAACTGACCTACAGGTTTTCTAAGAGAAGAAAAAGGGGAGGTCTCTATTAGAATGGACTAACATGTGGTTCTAAAGAAAATAGGGGATGAGAGAGAAGGGGCAAGGGGCAGGAATATTTGTTCTGGAGGGACAAATGACTGCCACTGTATAGAGAGGAGACAGACCATAATTTTTAAAAAGATAAGATGCTAAGAAAAAAAACTCTGTAGAATATTACTATTCTGTAGAAACTAGATTCTCTGAAATAAATTACCTATAATAGGATGATTTCACAGAATTTGCTCACAAATCAGTCACCATAATCAGTATCATAAACAAACACATTGAATTTGGAACAAATTTTCATATGAATTATATGATTACTTTATGGATAATCTTTCCACTTTCATGTTTTATTTTCTTCACCATTGACACATGCTTTCTTTCACATAGGTACAGAAAGACCAACCAGAAAATAGGATTTTCCTAAGTTCAATGTTTTAAGTTTTTTAGAAAAATTAAAAAGTGTTTAGGAAGCAACAAGTTATACTAAAAAAAATATTTAGAACAAAATTTAGTTTACTAGAATGGTGTCATATACTATAAAAATTAGTTTTTAATGATTTATAATAAAGAGGTGTACACTATAAAAGAAAGAGATGTAAAGCAGAGCTAAGAAAATTAACTGCATAAAATTATTTTAAAACATTATTAAATTAATTTTAATTTTTAACGATTCTATTAAATATGATCTATCACAGTTTTTTATATTGTTGTGAAAAGTCACCATGGTCATGGCTACTCTTGTAAAATAAAACATGAAAATGAGATAGTGGCTTACATTTCAGAAATTGAGTTGATTATCATGGAGGGGTACATTGTGGCTTGCAGACAGACATGCTGCTAAAGGAATAGCTTAGAGTCCTACAACTTGAAGGAACAGGAAGCAATCTGATGGTCACAAAGAAGGAAGCTTGATCAAAAAAGACCATAAAGCCCATGATCAAATAACATATTTCTTCCAACATGGCCATGCCTCCTAATAATGCCACTTCCTTTAAGAACCATTTTCTTTCAAAATATCTCATAATTCCAGGGTATGTTTGAAGTTAATATTTAAGGAGATAAAGAAATTATATATTTTTAAGAATCTATGAAGCAAAAGTCAAATAGGAGATTGTTCTGTGAGACATCATACAAAAATATAAAATCTCCAACATTATTGTAGGCATGGAAAGGATGAAATGGACAGTGTTGTGAATGCTAAATTTCATTTCCTTTAACAAATGTTGGAACTATTCCCTGTGGATGAGAATAATCATCTTTCAGTTAATTTACTGGGCTTTCAACTAGAGAGACGTTCATGTCTTGTTAGTTCTCAGACTACTAAACTTATAGAATATATGCTTCTCTGTGGCTTATCTACAATGATTAACAATGAGTTTCAAAAGATATTTACCCAATACATCATTATATGCATTTTATTGTAGAAGCAATTTACCTTTGTTCAACATTTTAAATTTCTGATTTAACCAGTCTGTATTAAGGGAGATACATGCAGAACAAATTATAGTTTTACTGATATGATTTCTATTCAGTAAAAATATGTTGATATGTTATCATCTTATAATTTTTTAATTTCATATGTGTGTTAAATATCACTGTATAAACACACATATATATGCCTGTGTGTGTGGTATATAGCAATATGCTTGAAGTGAATTATTAACCACATTTTCTTATTTATTTATAGAAAATTACAAGATAAACTCACAATTTTCTATAAGTACTGTTTGACAATATTTTACACTGAAGGATTTGCTATATTAAAAAAATCTTATCAATGAGTCACCAAATAGGTTATGGTTTTTCTATTAAAATATAATACCTGGAAATACTATATCCCTTTTAGCTTGGACAAAAATACTAATGTTCTCACAAACACATTAAGTTAATAAAAAAACTATTTTAAGATGCACTTCTCCAGTAACATCACCATCTTTATGTGTCTGTGACAATAAAATTAAAATAATGCACTTAGTCACACTTTTAGTAAGCCTCTATATTAACACAAGAATTAATATGAAAAATGGAAGATTACTATGCTATAACATACTTGGCATTAGTTGCAGAAACTCTAATTTCCAAAGTAGTTAGAAAAATCACAACTTAAAATTAATATGCAACCCATAATAAATCTAATTCATTGAAACCTGAAGAAAGCATTTTGAACATTAATCAGAAAAATATTTTCCTCTTGACCTGAGGACAAATTCCAATAAGTTTTGTATTATACTAAGCATATAAAACCACTTAATTTCAAAATTGATTCCTTTAGTACTCTCTAGTATCATAAAGAAAATTTGCATTTCAAAATATGTTTCTAAAAGAAAATTGAAGAATGATAAAAAAAAGTCATCAGTGGCCAAACTGCAGAGAATGAAATACCATATTATAAAGAAAATTTAAAAACTTTGTCTGACTCTCTTTTCTTTCCAGAATTCAATATAATATCAATTTCTAGATTTTTTTCGTTCTCCCAATCACTCCAGTATCTTTCTTCTTTGAATTTGTTATATTCAGAGCCTTATATTAGGTATTCTTCTATTGTATTAGATGAATAGAGGTTTGAGACTTTTGTTTTATTTTCATTTTCATAAATAACACTCACTCTCCTGCCACACTGAAAGCTCTAGAGACATGCCCACTGCATTGAACGACTGGTCTTATCTTCATTATTCTAAGAATTGAACTCTTCTTTTGAGTGTTTCTTCATGTGAAAAATTGCAGTGGTCATTTGTAAAACAAATTTGTTTCTTTATCAAACTAAAACAATAGAGGTTACTCTATTATTCAGCAAATGCATATTTATCTCAAGTTGTCTTATCACATTACTGATGCTGAAAGGTACTTTCCTAGGACATGATTATATGCATTATAGCAGAGACAATATATAATGCAGGAGCATGAAAAAATTAAAAACAGGTCATGGGCATGGTGTTAAACACATTTCCCATTGAACCCATATTCTCCTTCCTCAGAAAAATTTACATTTGTAGAACAAAGAAACTATCTTTCTTTGTGCTGTATTTCTATGAATGGTGAAAGACATGAAAACTCTGAGCAGAAAGATTTATTTTCTGACTTCAATAAAATATTATATACTAATATTATATAATATATTTATAATAGAATTAGTTTTCCCCTGTGGGTGAAAGTGATACAAGTTTTACTCTATCATATTATAGATAATTGAAAACTTTTAAAGTTCATAATTTTTCATTTGTGAATAAAAGTATTTCATGGAATAAATCAATCTAGATTGAACTAATTACCACCATGGGACTCAAGAGTCAAATAAAATAGATATTTATATTAAGTGTTGTCTGTGGCTAAATATAAAACAAAAATCACCACCACACCAAAAAAAAAGCACTCATTATCTGATGTATGGGTGTAAAAAGGTAAGCTTTGAAAAAAAATAAGAATCTTAATCTCTCCCCAGGTTCTTTACAGCACTGGGGAATCTATCTTTGGCTTAAATGTGTAGCATATTTGATAGACATTCTTGTGAAACAATGAGTTTTGAAAAATATCCTACCTTGTCTTGACAAAGTTTGACAGTCACCTCTCTTGTGTCATTCTTGTCCAGTTGACATAACAAAAATTAAAATCCATACAGGGTATCTTCAATGCCCATCATCTTTTCTAGATCACATTGGTGCTTCCAGAAGAAAATGGGTCTTGCTGTCATGAAAATTCAAAGAAATTAAAACATTTTAAATGCCATATTCCTAAGGTCTTTGAAATGCTTGAAGGCTATCTGTCTGAAATATATCTTTGTATATTTAAAAAACACATCTAACAGATAATCTAACTTATATAACTTATCAAGTTTTATCTAACTATAAGTTTGACTTATTAAGTTATTATAGATGACTAACTATATTTTTGTAAATTTATAATTTTGACTGGCAAACCTTACATTTTTAATTGACCTATATAAATAAAATACCTTAAACAAGAGTAAAAATATAACTACAGTATAATAAAATTGACATTAAATGTGTATCAGTAAACTAAAACCCATCCCAACGTAAATATTTTGAGATAGATTTAGTAATCCATTGTTTTATTCTATTCTTTTTCATATTTTTTTCTTTTTTTGAAAGAGAAAACAATATTTTTTCATTTTATATACCAATCCCAATTCCTCCTCCCTCCCCTTCACCTATTCCTTCCACCTAATCCTGTACCATATTCACCCTCAGAGAGAACCATTGGTTAAGGTCCAAGGCTCTCCCTACTATATCTAGGCTGAACAAGGTATCTATCCAAAGAGAATAGGTTCCCCAAAAGTCAGTGCATGCCGTAGGGATAACTGCTTTATTATATTTCTTTATCATACCCCAGTTATTCCTTTAGATTGACTATGACCAATAACAATTTATAAACGGCCCCTTAAATGAAGGAAATACTTATAAATAATATTTGGAAAATTTGTATGTAGTTTTCTAGACTACTTCCTTCTGATTGGTGAATACTGGTGACCTTTGAGGGATCCTGAGAAAATTTAGAATTATACTTAAGTTTTTACTAAAGTATTTTGTGATAGCAGTCTTGAATCTGTTATGTATCTAGATCTCAGAGGAAACTGCAACAGAGACACTCTGAAATATTGAATCATCTGGGCTACATATTCCCATTGTAGATTTTTCAGGGTGGTCTTCCTCAATCATACCATATTAACTTGGCAGGAATTTATAGCCTCTTATTTCCCATGGAAGCCAAAGCAAAACCTCTCTTTCCCAAAGTAATATTTTAAAAATATATAGGTTGATTTAATTTAGTAGCTTTAACAATTAAATGTCTCTCAGCATTTAGCACATTAACAGTCAAAAATCCAAAGAAACACAATAATATACTTAGTAAACCAGACTCTCTTATGTTTCATCTGTACATGACTTCTTATAAACATTTTTTTATTACTGTAGCTCTGTAATAGAGTTTGATATCAAAGATAGTAATGCCTCTGGAAGTTCCTTTATTGTATAGGATTGTTTGGGCTATCTTGTTTTTTTGTTTGCTTGTTTTGTTTTTCCATATAAAGTTAATTATTGTTCTCTCCATGTCTGTGAAGATTTTTGTTGGGATGTTGAGTGGGATGGCATTGAATCTATAGATTGCCTTTGGTAGGATTGCCATTTTTACTATGTTGATCCTACCAATCCAAGAGCATGGGAGATCTTTCCATTTTCTGGTATCCTCTTCAATTTCTTTCTTCAAAAACTTAAAGTTCTTGTCAAATAGGTCTTTCACTTCTTTGTTTAGTGTTACCCCAAGATACTTTATGCTATTTGTGGCTATTGTGAAAGGTGATGTTTCTCTGATTGTCTTCTCAGCTTCTTTATCCTTTGTGTATAGGAGGGCTATTGATTTTTTTGAATTGATCTTGTATCCTGCCACATCACTGAAAGTATTTATCAGCTGTAGGAGTTCTGTGGTAGAGTTTTGGGGGTCACTTATGTACACTATCATATCATCTGCAAATAACAAAAGTTTGACTTCTTCCTTTTCAATTAGAATCCCCTTGATCTCCTTATGTTGTCTTATTGCTATGCTAGCTGGACTGGAACTGAAAGATCATGGGATCAAACTGGACCCTCTGAATATGGCTGAATTTGGGGCATACTGAGGGGTCAATGATAATGGTACTGGGATTTGTCTCTACTGCATGTACTGACTTTTTGGGATCCTATTCTCTTTAGATGCATACCTTCCTAAGCCTGGATGTAGAGGGGACGACTTTGGACTTCCCACAGGGCAGGGTAACTTGCCCACTTTTAGGACTGGAGGGGGTGTGAAGAGGGTGTGTGTGGGGGAGCAGGAGGGAAGTGGGAGGAGGGGAGGAAGTGAAAATTTTGATTGGTATTATTTATAAAGTAATAAAAGTAAATAAATTTTTATGACTATCTCTTTTTTCAATGATTTTTATTTTATCTTTAAATGAATATTTTAATCTATGACTATCTCTATCCTTTTATCTATCTTTCCCAAGCCTATGAACATTTTTTAAAACACACTGTGATCCATTTAGAGGTCTTTTTGTCTAAATATGTCCTTATTATATATCTGCATTATTTTTTTGATCACATGAGATGAATCCTAACCCTGTTTGTATTGCTCAGCTTAGTGAATGTGGCTAGCACAGGGCAGTTCAAGTTCTCTGAGTAGCTATTCTAATGGCTGAGGTAGCAGCAAGAGTCATGTTCACTGCCCTAACTCTGGGAAGTAGTTGTTCCACACTGCCTCCAAGCAGCCCACAGTCCACAATCAAATATTCCACAAAAGGACCTCCCAAAAAACCCACCATGCCATCTGTAAGAACCAGGAAGTTGCTTTGCAAAGGAGCTGTGCCTCTGTTGTCACCAGCATACAAAGACTATTGGAAAAAAGATGATTACAAAGAAGTTTTTGTTTGTTTGTTTGTTTGTTTGTTTGTTTGTTGTTTGTTTGGTGTGTGTGTGTGTGTGTGTGTGTGTGTGTGTGTGTGTGTGTGTGTTTGGAACCACTTTTTAAAAAAGCTTTTTAGGTCTTATGTAGATCCATGCATGACAGTGTGTGCCGTATGTAAATAGAGGTTTCTCTGTTTGGTCTGTCCTGCAGCTATTTCTAAATAATTACTCAGAGGCTTAATAATAATGATAGAATGTTTGGTCTATAGTTCAGGCTTATTATGAGCTGACTCATATTTAATTTAACCCACCTCTATTAATCTAAGTTTTTCCATGTGATCGTGGATTTTACCAGTCTGCTGGCATCTTGTTTCTTGAGTTGCTGCCCCATGTCTCTTGACTCCATTGTTCTTTCTCCATGTATTTAGTTGGGAATTCCTGCATAACTATGTTCTGCATTTCTATAGGCCAAACCAACTTTGACTATCAACCAATGGGAGCAACATATATTCACAAAGTACAGATCATTATCCCACAGCAAGTCTAGATTTCAACCTACCAGGGAATACAGTCTGTGTGCCCACCTGAATTTATCTCTGAAACATGCTACTCATACTTAATAATAAAAAATTATGTTGATTATTAGGCAATCTTGGATCTTGATCGTAGTAATATGGAATAAAAAAGGAAGGCAAAGCAAGGTGAGTGTCTTAGACAGTATCATAACTCACCAATCTGAGAAAGATTCTCATTTGTGAAATGTGCTCACTAACATGGATCCTGCTCCTGAGAAAGTAGAATCACTGCTACAGCACAAAACAATCACTCAATCGAATCTCTCCAATGCAAATCTTTTAACGAACTTTCGTATTTCTTATTTCTGCTTCGTTTTCAGTTTGGTTATTTGTTTCTTTTCCTTCTTTCATTTCCACCTAGTATAAATTTTATTATTATTTTAGTCCAGATTCCTATTAATTTTTCACTTTTATAACCTGCTTTTATTCTTTTTTAATCTTTAAATTCATTTAATTTTTTTTCTTTTCTCTCATTTTCCCCACTATCACAGGCAGTAATGAAATGGGATTCTATTTCTGACACCCAAAATCACTCAGCTCATGTTGGCTTTTCTGACATTTGAAGACTTTAAAATAATGTCATCTTCTCTTCATGGCCAGTCATAAACATGTACTGAACTATAAGACATTTTCTCTAATTATAAGTACTTTGTATTGTAGTTGCATTTGTCATTCACAAATTTAATACAGGATTATATTAGTTTCTGCTTGAACTTAAATATACCCAAAGCCCAAAGATTAGAATGAAAAAAATTTAAATACTTTTGAGTTTCTTATTTTCTGTCCTGAAATTACTATTCCTTTTGGACTTATTCTAAACTTGGCCCTCATCCATCATATACATGTGAGTTGACTACTACATTTGGAATTTATTGTATGTAACACCAATATTTTTTTCCAACTGAAACCAAAGAAATATATATTATTTTTAACAGAAAATACTGGTAATAATAGCACTTTTTCTTTCAAGTTACTGCATTTGTATTTAGAGTTTAAATGAACACTTTATACTGCCTTTATGCCATCATAACTTTCATTGATAATATGAATTCATTATTTAAAAATTACTTCAAATATATCTCTCTTATTTTAACTTAGCAAGAATTTATGACTTTTATTAGCAAGATTCATATGTGCTCTTTTTTATTATTATTCCTCTCTTATATATTACAGTCCAATCTGTTCCCCAAACCCATGTCCCTCTGTCTCTTCTCAGGAAAGAGCTGTTCTCCAAAGGACATGAACCAAACAAGACATAATAGGATACAATAAGACCAGATCAATACCATAACACCTAGGCTGGACAAGGCAACACAGTAAGGAGAAGATGATCGCATAAGTAGACAAAACTGTAAGTGATCACCCAGTTCTACTGTTACAAGTCCTACAAGAACAACAAGCTACTCAGAGATAATCTATATGTGGAGGACCTACGTCAAACCTCTACAGACTCTGATTTCTTTGAGACCTCATGAGGCCAAGACAATTGATTTTGTGGGTTCTATTCTCATGGGGTCCCTGACCCCTCTGGTTCCTCTGATACTTCCTCTCCTCTCAGACTCCCTGAACTATCCCTAATATCTGGCTGTTGGTACTCTGTATCTATTCCCATTCGTTTTTCGATGAAGTCTCTCTGGTCTCTTTGGTGATGATTTGGCTAGCCCCACAACAGACTGCACGCAGGACAAACTGTAGGTCAAAAAATTTGTGACTGGGTTGGTGTCCCAAACCCTTCATTTGACACCTCAAGTGGATACAGAAGATGGTTGCGTCAGGATCTGTGTCCCTATTACTTGGAATCCTTGCTAGGGTTACTCTCCTTGATTCCATGGAGCTTCCATTGTGCTAGATTTCCACCTCACCCCTGAAATGACCCCAATTTCTCCCATTTTTTCCTGGTATTTTGTCTCTCTCCAGTTGATTTCTCCTGTTCCCATCCCAACACCAACTCCCCAGCTAAGTCTATTCTATTTACTCATCTTAATGTGATCCTTGCATCCCTTTAAGCCCTCATTGTTACATAGCCTCTCTTTTGCCTTATAATGTGAACTATATATTTAACTCTCAATATTTTGAATGTTGTAGTTGAAAATTATCAAACAACTTGTTTGAAAAGATTTCACATTTTCTTGAGCTGACTCACTCCTGTTTTGGATTCCAGTTCTGCTTGTAAATGGGTTTATTAAGGAGCAAGAGCCTATGCAGGAAATAAAACACAAAGCAGAATAAGAAAGGTACCAATGAAAGAATAAGACAGATAAGGATTTTCTAAAACAATCAGCAGAAAGAAAGAGGATATGGACACAAAGAACAAAAAAAATAATTTATAACTTTATAAAATCTCTAAGGCTAACATTATTAGTGATAATTGATACATGTAACGTATTCAGAAAATCCTACACCAACTTCACATTGCTACATTTTAAGCAGATTTCATACATAATGCATTTGTTTCAACTGGATTATTTAAGAGTGTTTCTTCTAGAATCTTTCATTTTTCTTCTGATTTTATTCTTTTGCAGGGAAATAATAAATCTATGCCAGAAATGGTTCTTAGATCTAACTCAAAGTATCAGCAAAATAATATTTAATCAGTTGCTTTAAAATCCATTTAACTCTAGAAGAATCTTCTCTTTTCTGTTTTAAAACAAGAAATAGTCAGTATGTCATTAAGTGCGATCTGGTTGTTAATTAGTAAGAATGTCTTACAATCTGAGTATAGGAATGTACATAAAAGGTAACTTAAATAACTTCTCTTTGTTAGTGAGACCATTATGGAAAACTACAACCAATCTAAATGGGGAGTAGTGGACTGCAGTCCTAATTGATACATCTGCAAAAGAAATCCAGTGCCTAAGGCCCAGGGAACATTGTGGAAGAGGGAGAGGAAAATTTATTAAAAACCAGAAGATCAGGGAGTTTGCTGTGAGAATGTATCTTCTAGTAATGTGTGAAGCTACATACATGAAGTCTCACCAATGTGACTGCCAAAACATGACCTGTACAAGGACAAGAGACGTGAAAAAATAGGCTTAGAAAAGTCCATAAGTTGTCACACAAAAATAACTACAGACACCTAAGGAATGCAGAGAATGGAAGAAATAATCGTTCTTAGGGAAGAATATACCAGTTGGTGACCCAATATCAAATGGTTGGCACTGAAAAGTACATGCTGATAACTTTATACAGACCAAGCAGATTGTATTTTGAGTACATGTACACATATATAAGTGTAATGACAATTAATAAAAAGAGGTTATGAGTTTGATAGGGAAGGTAGAAATTATATAATTATATTAACCTCAAAACTAAAATGAATTCTTTGAAAAAAGTTTTTTCAACCAAATCTAATGGTAAAACATGTTTCATTTTTGTCTACTCTAATATTAAGTATGACGATTTAATGTGGAAATCTATTTTGCAGAAGCAAATTCGCTTAACTTCAGACCTTCTATATTATAAACTTTTACCTATGTCTCACCATTGCAGAGGTCTTTCAACACCAGGGGCCATAAGATTAACTGAAAAATATAATAATGAACAATTAATTTTATAGGTCATGAGAAATTAAAAATATTAGTTTACAATTGAGTCATTAAAATAATAATGATAATGTGACTGACCTTAATTTATTGTTCTGGCTTTGATGTGTTGTTCATGAGTTGGACCCTATTTCCAAATACTGTCTAATTTCATAGTGTTGGTTACTTAGAGCCATGCATACAAAGAAACATTAGAAATAGTAGGCTGAACTAGTGATACTTCCTTTCATATATCACATATCACTAAAAATATGCTATTTTATTGAGTGTTATAACATAAACCCCTCCTGAATACATAGCAAAATTCAGGAAAGTAAATAGATAATTGCCCAGCTACATCAGTTTATAAGTGATTATAGGAGTCAAAATGTATAAGCAATTCAAGAGCACATAAAATGATGGATGTGTAAACAAAAACACCGTGGAATATTATTTGGTTTTAAAATCAGAAGAACTTATAATATAAACTATGACACTGCATCAGAAAAGTAAACCAATTATAAAAGCATGAATTCTCCATCATGTCATTACAATAAAGTCTTTAGTAAAATTTATATAGAGCAATGGTTCTCAGCCTTCCTAATGCTGAAACCCTATAATACAGCTCCTAATGCTGCAGTGAGCCTGCACCATAAAATTATTTTTATTGTTAATTAATAACTATAATTTTGATAGTGTTAGGAAGCATAGTGTAAACATTTTTGGAGAGGGAAGTTTGTCAAAGAGGTCTCAACCCACAGACTGAGAAATGCTGATGTAGAGGGGATGTTGCTGCTGGGAGTCCATGAGGAGTGATGTGCTATGAACCGGCTCAGGGGAGCCACTCAGACTGTAAGGGAATCAGGGCGAAGGCACAGGAGAAATCAGGATACGGCGAGGAAAGTGACACACAGACACTCTCAATGCTGAGACATGCTGTTGCAATTTACTTACTTCAGTGCAGGATTATATATTTCTTTTTTTTCAATCAAAGAACTTGGCAAAGGCATACATCATCAAGTCATAAAACAGAAAAGAACAGCATAAAACAGTTTACAAAAAGAATCTTTGAAGATTCTTTGACTTGAGTACAAGGACTTCTGCTCTCTTACACTTTACAAAACAAACTCTCTCCTCTTGCCTTCAAAGAGATCACTGCCCTTGAGCTAGACCATCTTTATCAGCTTGCAGGTAGCTGGTTGGTTTGAGCTAAGTGACCTTGTGTGCCTGGGTGAGAAAGAAAAAGGCTACTATCTCCCTGGGAAAGCTTTCTGCTAGGAAATTTCTAATACATAGTCTTGAATTTCTCTGAAGTTTATTTTATATCACTAACTTCAACTCTCCTCTCTTCTCAATTCTCAGGCTCAGATATTGTCAGCTTAGGCTAGGTCTTTTTCTTCCCATAAGAAAGGTTTCATAGGCCTTCTATTTACAACTGTACATATTTCTCAGGCAAATGCCTAAAGCTTCTAAGGTTTTTCCTTGTAAAATTAACTCCTTTTGTTCCACATCATCAAGGAATTGTCCTAATGATGATTCTGGCAATTCCCAGAACTGGCTACTTTTTTAAGGCTGTAATTAATAGTGGAGCAGAATTCAAAAATGTCTTTAGGAGTCTTGTTTGTATCCGCAACTGCCTGGAATAGTCTGATCTGTTAGCAATATGCAAGAATCACAAAGAACACACAGACAAGGGGAGAAGACAGACATATGGCTCCAAGGACAGCCAGGTCGAGTCAGTAGTAATGGCGACTCAGGTAGCATTACACCACAACTGATTGCCAAGGGACCATCTGGAACACACAGCTCCGAGAAGCACAAATCCCAATCCTTCCGGAAATATTTGCCCATCCAGTCAGCATTTCTGCTACACTGGCGAGACAGTCGTGGATGTAGCAGTGATGCAGAAAGGGGATGGAAAGTCAGTGTTTAATAGGTATGGGTTAGTTTCAGTGAAATAAAATGTTCTGTCGATTGATGATGGCTATGACTGCATAACAAAGTGAATGTCATGGACACCATGAACCACACTTCTACAATTTTCAAAGTAATAGACTTCACACTGCATGCTTAACCATAAATGTTTGGTAATTAAGTTAAAACTATTATTGTGCTACATCAAATTTGAGGCACAATGATACATGAAATTACCTCAAAACCTGTTTGAAGTCTCTTTGTTCCATGCTTTTCGGTTTTCTTATAATAATTTTAACAAAACAACCATAACAATGACAGCAAAAACTAGCAACAACAAAACTGTATAGGGTAATTCTTTGTTAAACTAAGTCTTCTATGATTTTTTTTTGCTTTCCAATCACATCTATATAAGAATAGAAAAGCATAAGATGTGAAGCTTATTATGTTTAATCAGAGTATTCAAGTACCATAGTAAGGATAATTGCAATGCTAATTTTTAAAGTTATAGTTTTAACTAGAAGTCTAAATGATTCACCTCTAAGCATACATGAAACAATTATGCTCATTGAAATTTTTTTAATAATTTAAATATCTTATAGAATTTATTATTAATTAGTGTGAATTTCTTCGCCCTTGCTCATGGTAAGTAAAACCACAGAGACCTCTGGCCTACGCTAGTGTGATCTCTGGTTGTGGAGCTTACATTGGTTAGAAAACGACACTCTGAATATGGATGACATTTGTGTGGCTTAATCTGTTTGTAGGACCTCTAGCAGTGGGACCAGGACCTAATTGCATGTAAGAACTGGCTTTTTGGAGCCCATTTCCTATGGTGGGATACCTTGTTCAGCCTTGATGCAGTGAATGGGGCCAGGTACTACCTCAAATTGGTGTTTCAGACATTGTTGATGCCCCAAGGGAGGCCTTTTCCCATCTAAGGAATAGATGGAGGGTAGGATGGGAAGAGTGAGCATGCAGAAGGATGGGTTGAAGGAATAACTGGAGATGGTATGCAAAATAAAAAATGTGCATTTTTATGATAAGAGCACATGTTAAATTATACCAAGACCACATATAATTCCTAGAAGTTATCAAAACCAGTATACAGGTTAATTTAAAACAAAAAAATCTAGAAGCTTGTCAAATATTTATTAACAAAAATAGTAAATAATTGCAGTTCTTTCTATCTTTATTAAATGTTTGAGCCAAGCAATATATGATTGACCCTAAAAGACTAAATGCCCTAAGCCTACATTATAGCATTCCAAAACCCTTTTTAATCCTGATATTTTTGTACATGAAGGCATGTCAATAATATTTAATCCAAAGTTTTTATTTTACCTTTATCAAAGAGTAAAAGAGACATGGATAATACTGAGTAATACTGAGGAAGTTGCTTTTGTTTATTTGTTTGCTTTCTTGTTCTGTTTTCATTATTGTTGTTGCCTATTTCACCTGTCATCTGTTTGATCCTTAAGGATGTAGTCTGCAGTTTGAAATAAACATACAATATCAATTTTCAACACATCTATACTCTTTTATCTCACTCCTATTCATCTGCCTTAAACAACTATAAAACAAGCCAAAAATATGTGAATGAGGGATGGAAAGTATTTTTTTAATTTCTCCATGGTTACTTGATCTTTCATTAAATCATGAAAATTTAAAAGAAGTAGGTGAAGGTTTCTTCCTAGAAAATTATATATTCCCCTTAATAATTACAATTATTTCCATCCTTATATAGTCCAATTAGTGATGAGTGAAAAATCACAACTATGTATATAGGATAATTTGTATCATAGATGGGGAACATGAAGAAAGTCTGCTTTGGAATGGTTATCAAAAATATAGTTTGTAGTATAGCATTTCCCTAGGGAATACTCCCTGAAGCAAATGACAAGTTTGTGTAGTAAAAGAACAAATTCCAAAAGAGTAGACTGAAGGTGAAATATTTTTGTCTTCTGCTTTCATCAACCAGTGTTTTGGTGAGTATGATTAATAGTACCAGTGAAAATTCCCAGAGGACTGTGAAAAAGAAATTCCTGTATTAGAGGACATTTACAGAGGAAATACATTGAATGTAAGTATAAAATAAAAGTCATCAGTGTTTGAGGGTTTAAAGAAGTTAAGAAATTTGCATCAGCCATCACATGCATTTTTTTTTATTTAGTGATATATAGTTCCTTCCAAATAAATGATACCAAAAGATTTAAGATTTACCTCTTTTGAATATAATTTATAAAACTAATACTTTGGTCTTGTTTTATGCCTTGATCCTTTCCCTCCTTTCACTTCAGGATCAATGAGATAAAGCATGTTGCAGAACCTTTCAATTATGGGGAAGTGTTTGACTATGGTTGAGCTATCAGGACAAGAGTGTGAAAAGTTAGATTCTGGAATTCTTTGTGAAATGATTATTCCAGACTAAATTGTGGCTGAGCAAGCACTATTGCCCAAGAGTTCCGTAGAGGTTAACATGTACCATCTGGGACACCATCAAAGAGGCTTCAAGGCACAATTTCTTTGAGAATCTGTGTGAATAAGAACTTTTATTCCTACAGCTAATGGAAAAATCAGAAATGTGTCTGAACAAGTCTTAGTAGGTCATGCTTGAAATCTGAATTTGCAGAAATCAAAGGCACTGTTCCAGGCTCCTGCCATTTGTAGGGAAAGATGACCTTCCTGCCAAAGTAGCTTCATTATTTATACGTGTTGTAAGAGGTTTTGAGGGCTGCGATACAGAAGAGTCTGAGGAAAACTAACTCCCCTCTTTTTACTAGCTCTTTGGTTAGACTTAAGAAAAATGAAATACAATGGAATTAATATGACTATTAGAAATTAAAAAGTTTTTAAAGAATTAGAAAAGAAATGGGGTCATTTTCTTTATATAAGTTATGATAGAGAGATACATGGTTCTCATTTGCTTCATCAAGCTTCTTTCAAGAGCTTGTCATCTTTTCAGAAAGCCCCCTGTCCAATAATCTCATAGTTTTCTATATCACACATCTGGTGACCTAATATGCAGCACAAATTAAGGGATATGTTCTTCAGCTTGACAATTTAGTACTGTGTCAAGCAGTTTTTATCACAGAGAAATCAGCACATTTGTTAAACTTTGGAGTGACAAACTATCTTTCTCTTCACTGGCATCGGTTATAACTATCAGAGTTAGATTAGAAACGTAAGATTGGAAGACATGATTTTAAATCTGTTTATGGAAGACAAAACATTCAAGACAGGAAAAAAAGTTAGTATGTTAGTTTGAATAGGAATGGTTCCCATAGGCTCATATATTTGAATGCTTGGTCATTAGGGAGTGGTTTTATTTAGGAAGTTTGGCTTGGTTGGAGGATGTGTATCAGTGGTTGGGGGACTTTGGGATTTCAAGGGCCCAAGGCAGACCCAATGGCACTATTTTTTTCTTTTGCCTAGCAGTCCAGGTGTAAAGCTCTTTGGCCCTCTATAGCACCATGTCTGTGTGTCACCCAGCTTTCCAACATTATTGTAATGAACTAAACCTCTGAATTGTATGCAAGCCAAATTAAATGCTTTCCTTTATAGCAATTGCAGTGGTCATGGTTTCTCTTCACAGGAAAAGGACATTGATTAAAGCAGAATTATCAAACACTGTGATTCCCAGGTTGGAAGAAAGGAGGGAGGGAATAGAGGGAACAGCACAGCACTTTTTCCAAGATAAGTGCAGTGTTTTCAGAGGATGATAAGAGTAGGTCAGTCTTGAAAAATTACTGAAGCTCCACTTCTTTAAGAAGATCTGAACAAAATCTTTAGTCCTATTCAATACACAAAACACTGAACCTGGGAAGAAGATTAGAACTCAATAAATGACCCATTATTTGTTCAGCTGTGTGAACTGAGACAAGTTGCTTGTAATCACTGAGCTCAGCTTGCTTATTGGCAAAATGATTCATTACTTCTACACAACAGGGTTTGCCTCCCTTCTCCCCATTCCCAGTATGCAGTTATTATTACCCTTTCTCGGTTCTGGTATCCTTTTGTAATTGACCTAGAATGTCCTAGTGAGCTAGAAAACCATTTATCTGCCACTGTAATGACTCAGTGCAAAAACTGAGAAGTATCTTTCCTTTTTGTTGAAATGATCTTCAAAAGTGGTGTTTGATTAAACCTATGCATGAGAAATTATATAAAACTAGGATTCACTTTCCTATTACTTCTTCTCAGTCTTTAACATTCAAAAGTCCTTTGAGGGAACAAGAGAAGAATTATATAGTGTAATATAGGATGCATGGATCACTTCTTACATTCTTATTCAAAATTTGGGTTGAAATTTTTTTGCTATTCAGAACTTCAGTGAGAATCACAAAACACTTAGATGGATTTTAATTTCTATTTAAAAATTTCATTGTGTAAAGGTTTTTGAAATTTCTAAAGTTATGACATCAATTTTTTAATAATCCATACTTGTGATATGGCTATGAGTGAAGTAAGGTTATGACCACATTTGTATGTATGTGTGTGAAGGTACAAGTATACATAAGTGCACATGGATGTGGAGAACAGAAATAGATAGATATTTGCTGCTTTAGTCCATCATTCTCAATGTTACTTCTTGAGAAAGAATTTCTCCCTCAACCTCTATCTTTTCTACTTTGCTATGATGACTGACCAGGGAGCTCAGGGGAGGGCAGGTGTCCTCCTATTCGCATCCTTCCAGTGCTTACGTGGGTTACAGACACATGTTTACACTCTAGACCTTTAGCAGAGCATTGAAAAGTCTTTTTAAACAAAGACTGCTTGTTTGTTTTCCAGCTGCCCAAACCCGAATAATTACACAGAAGCTATATTAATTGCAACATTGCTTGGCCAATGGCTTAGGTGTCTTTCTAGCTAGCTCTTACATATTAAATTAACCCATTTCTTTTTCTCTTTGTATAACCACAACGTTGTGGCCTACAGGTAAGTTCCAAGTGGCATCCTACTCCTTCATTAGCTACATGGGATCTCCCTGACTCTGCCTACTCTCCCTATATATCTCTTCCATCCTGGCTATATTTTGTAAGTGGAGACTGCAAGTTTCTTTTCCCATTGCCCAGATCCAAATAATCACACAGAAGCTATATTAATTACAATACTATTTGGCTAATGGCTTAGTCGTATCTCTAACTAGCTCTTACATCTTAAATTAACTGATTTCTATTAATCTATGTATCACTATGAGGTTGTGGTCTACTGGTAAAGATCCTGAGGCATCCTTCTTATTCAGCAGCAACATGGTGTATCCTTGACTCTACCTACTCTTCCTATAGATCTCCTCCATCCTGGCTATAGTCTGCCCTGGCCATAGGCAAAGCAGTTTTATTCGTTAATGAATAAGAGCAACACATATACAGAAGGACATCCCACATCAGAATCGAACTTCATTTCCTCCAATAGTATGACAGACATTTTGTCTCTTCATTTCTATTCTACATTGACTAACATGCTGATTAAATAGTTCAAGACAAAGTGAAATAGTCAATAGTGGAAGGGTCTTTAAAAATCAAAAGTTTAGTAAAATTCCTGGTTATAATTTTGTATTTGATGTATTTCTTTCAACAATTTAATGGTACTTGATTTTCTTAATTACCCTTTTCAAGACAGCTGTTTTAGCTGAAGAGAATAAATGAACTACTCTTAAATTGTATCAATACATCCAACAATTCTCACCAACATGACAATGAAAAAAATTAGTAATTCTCATATCTATGTTTCTGCAACTAGTTTGAGCAAGCAATGAGCATAAAGGCATCACCACATTTTACACCCTTATTGGGCAACTTTTTTAAAATAATGTTTTATGTTAGAATTGAATTCCCATTGTCTTCTTTCCACAAATAATACATTAGATGTTCAGAGCTGTCATTTTCCTATATGACTTCAAAAAGAACAATTTATAGCAGTTGAGGACCATTTCAAAATGTAAGACTGGATTCATCATTTTTCTTAAAGAATTGTTTTTTCCAAGACCATATGGATCATAGAGTCAAGTTTTCAAACATGCAAAAACACACTTAGTGGGCATGTTATTAGCATAGAAGATGAAATTCAAAGCTCAATCAATGATCATCTGAAATAATTTGTATGGATACTAGCCTTACAGCTAATGGAGAATATTTCTAAAGTCTTTATGATAAAACCCATTGAATATTAATTTCTTCTCCAGGTACCCAGTTCCACCGTTGAGGAGCCCTTCCTCTTCATGAGTCCTTCTACTGCTTTAACTCTCAGAATCAACACTCACACTCATCTCTTAAACTCTGCAGGCTGAAATAAGACAAATAACAATACTTCATGTTGCACAAAAATGTTTACCTGACATAAGGAATATACATTTATTTTCCAAATAAAATTGTTTCATTTTCAATTTTGATAACTGCCATAATTTCAATTTTCCCCCAAACAACATATTGAAAACACATGTGAAAAAGATTAAAATTAAAGGTAGTACCAACATTATGATACAACTCTACCATAAACTTTTAAAAAATAAATTGACATAATGTGTGTTTTCAAATTCAAAGATAGACTGCTCATAGTATGCAAGTGAACAGCTTTCAAAGATGGTGCAATTTACTAGAAAGAACATGAGATTGATTATGGAAGTTTTTGGATTCTTCTCATAGTTTTGCAGTTGCTCAGCTTTGGCAAGATTTAAAATATAGTCAACTCTTCACTTACTTCATGCATATGAACTAAATTAAACAATTCCCCTCCCATCCGTATGCTGGTCTTTCTGCACAGATGCAGTTAGTAATACAAGCTGCACCAAATCCCAGCTGCACAAGGAAAATAGGGTTTTCATTTATTTTCTATTGCTTTTTAAAAAATAAACTTTAAAGGCAACTGAAAGGAAAACAGAAGATAACTGTGTAGGTCCACATTTTGAAAGGGAAGACAAAAAGAAATAGAAATCAAGTGGAAAAATAAAAAGGCATTTAAACGATAAGTAAATTCACAGATTGAAATAGGTGGGCCATACTCCAGTGAATGACTCTACTCTTCTCCTCTGGCATGACACTAATTAGATCCAGTGGGTTATGAAAAGAGGCAAAGTCAGAAAAGGAAAACGGTGGAATAGTGTCTGAAAGTTGGAATGATTAAAAAAAAGTAGACATAATCAAAATATCATACATAAGTTATGAAATACAAAAGGAAAAAATAGAAAATACATTTTACAATATGATATGTGCACATTACTTGCAAACATTTAGAGTATATATCCTCTACAGGAAAATGAAACAGTGTACCTCAAAACAGGCCTCGTGTGGGCAAATGTTTGTCATTAGTAATTCTGTTCATGCAATGAGTTCTTAGAGAAAAAAAAATTGTGGGCTGTTTATTTTCAACAAATATAAACATTCTCAAAATGGAGTGAAATATAGTATTTTACATGTATTGGTTAGTATTCAAATAAAGCTACACCCAAAGCTCAGGATTTTAATTTTTTAAATTATTTTAGGAAGCATGTGTCATGGTGCATTTGTAGAAGTAATAGAATAACTGGCAGGAATCTGCTTCTTCCTTCTGTAATGTGAATTCCAGGGATCACATTTAAGATTTCAAGACATTATCCTGCTGTGCTATCCTACGAGCCATACAGCATTTAAGATAGTTGGGTTTTGTATAGAATAATTATTTTCTGTAACTCAATTCCTCTAATGGTGAGTTTATTCCCAAAATACTCTTATGGTTTCCAGGATGTTTCACCATCTTCAACATAGAAACTGACTTAGCATTCTTTAACATGAAAGTAAACTAGAATCCTTGGCAGGGTCACCAGAGGTGCATGTGCAGAGACAGATTCCTTTCACTATGTCTGTATATTCTTGTATCTACCCATAAAGAGCAAAGTCATTCAGAATTATATTTAGAGAAAATAATCTCATTTGTGAGTGCATAATTATTTTTGTCACTGTTATAGTCTTTTTCTTCCTATATTTGTCTCTTCTTTAGTTTGTATCTTCTCAGCTGGATAACATAGGAAAGCTTCTTGGAATAACTGATTAGTGGCAAAGATTCAAAAACATTTCCAAGAGAAAAACATCTTCAGTTAGAAATCACACAATTTGGTTAAGAGAAAAAACAATGGTAAAGTTTGCATCCTGCTATACAGCCACCTACTTTTATTACAATGATTCATAGTAACAGGAGAAATTACAAAGGACAAATATGAAGTTTGCTGTTTTTTCCTCTTAGTGTCAAAAATAGTCATCATTATTTAAAACTGATACCTGGCAACATGAGATATATCTGTTTCTAGAAAATCTTGATAGTACCCGTATTGCTGTTGATTAAAAGTAAAGTTTCTTGCATGTCTTGGCAAATGTCCAATATTCTTTTCTCAAATAATGAATGAATATAACTATATAAATTATGTATATATTAATTGGTTCAAACATCTCAGATATGCTTCATTATATGTGTGGCAGAGACTAGAAAAATATTTAAGAGGGCTTCAGTAAGAATCTCCCCTGGGAAGTTAGAGGCAGATGTTAAAGTATAGCAGGTACATGGGTATCTTGTTTCTATACTTGGATAGGATTTTTTCAAGGAGGAGAAAAGGCCCATGACAAACTCAAATACTATCATAGATGCCTATGATATTTGGTGCTGAAGAAACCTGCAGATTGTAAGCTCTGAACCAAGTATTAGGCACTTCCTATGAATCCTCACTTTGCTATTACCCCATAGAAAATAGTCCATGTCACTTCTTCTACCCAGAATGTTGTTGATACATAGTGCCACCTTGAAGCCCTATCTAAACTACCATCTCATGAACGGCCAACAGCTCAGCCAGTCTTGGTGACATAAAAGAGCTTGGGAACCCTAATCAACTGTCCCATAGACCGAAAACCAGCCTGGGAACTGTCTTATAGTAGTGCATCTAATCAGTTTGCTAGTGAAAACAGATTTACAGACCCAATCACAACTATCCATTCCTAAAGTAGCCAGGTCAACAGCCACCACTGAAAATGTGTGAATGTAAATGGCCTCGTGAATTTGTCAGACTCCCAGGATGAAAACTAAGAAGCTTGGATAGGGAACTAGTCACACTGAGGAACTTATAAAGCTGTCGTCCCTATCACCTAGCCTAGTCCTGGGAAAGGGAAAGAACAATAATCCTCCTTAAGTATTGGGGTCCCTAAATGCCTATGTATATACACGTATGAATTTTCAACAATAATGGGCTCTCTATTCTTTGCATGTGGACCATCCATGGCCTAAATGTAGGTAGACAGGCTTTTCATTAGCAATTTCAAGAACATACATGTACATGTCTAAACAACCAAGTACAGCCCACATTATTAAAACTTCAGTATTCTATGTTAATATGTCTATATTAAGAAGCATGCACAAGGATCGGCCTCTTTTGTCTGACCAATTGAAATTGTCAAGCCTCCAAAACCTTCAATGAAAAGCACCCACGCACAGCTAATGGATCAAAAAAAAATCAATCAAAAACAAACTAACACCTGTCATATATAGGAGAACTTCATCCCATGGCAGAGAAGTGGCAGAGAAATCCTACAAAATCCCTCATCCTAGAACAGTGGGAAGCCAGTAACCCTCTTGATTAATTACAGGAGAAGGATTTGGATTCTACACTGTTGTGTAGGGTAGAGCATATTATGGATTGTAAATTTAATATAGAACTTTAAAAGAACCCTTATCTGCACAAATGTGGTAGTGTAAACATCACTAAATACAATGAAAAGTTACCCTTTCAATTGGAAAATGGAAGAATCAAATGACCCAGGAGTCCCACATGAGGCATGTATGACAGGGAAATGCAATCAATCCATCAAAGAGATAGCTGCAACTTATATTTATTACATTCAGATGGTTTAGATATGAAGATAAATGTGGTTTCTACTTAGATGAATAATAAAAATGTGGTGCAATCACTCACACACACATTTTTATGAATATATGTGTATATATATACATACATAATGCAATATTTTTGGATGTAGAAAGAATAAAGTATCATTATTTGTAACATCTTGTATGGAACAGCATACGATTGTGCTTGATGTAAAATTGGTCACATTTATTCACATGACCTCATTCATATACAAGGATAATTTAAGTGTAATATAATAGACTCTAGTGATTGTGAATCATGGAACTCTGATAATAGGACCTATAAAAAGTAAATATATTTATAAAACGGATTAAGATCTGATATTCTACAACACAAGAGAGTGAGTATAGTTCTTAGTGAATGTATAAATTTAACTATAAGTAGAAGACAGAAATTCAAAAGTGCCCAACACAGAGAAATGATAAATATGTAAGAGATGGGGATGCCAATTATACTGATTCAGTCACTATTTATTTTATAATACTTATTATTGTTGTACTGCACTTCATTTTTTTCATTTGCACTTGTATACAGCAAGAAGCATGTGTACTCTGCGTTCTTAGAATATATGTGGGATCACTATGGGAAGGTGAAGGTACATATACTTATGCCTGTGAGAAACCACATGTGAACACTGAGTGTCATGTTCAGTTATTCACCTCTATACTTATTGAGACAATATCATTTTCTTGTATCCAGAACTCAATAATTCAGCTAAGAAGGCTTCCAGTCTGCTAATGAGATTCTCATATTTGCTTTCAAAGCATTGAAATACATGTAGGTTACCATACCTAGCTAGCATTTATGTGAGTGCTAGAAAACTGAACTTTGATACTTAAAATGTTAGCCATTTATCTGACTCTTTTATACCAATATTTAATAATCCTTTTGTACTCCATAAATATGCATAATAAAGTGCAAAATGCTTGAAAAGACAAACATAATGTAATATTACAAACTAAGGTGTAGAATGTTGGACATTTCTGAATTGACCTAAGTAAGCAGAATGAAGTTGGAAGGTTTTGAGTTCCCTTTCTTTATAATGATGTAGTCAGTAATATCAAGAACAGTGTCTTAAAACAATACTTAAATTGAACATAGATCTTCAGTTCTAGCAGGGCTTGAGCTGGATGACTGGATTCTGTACCACAGGGTGTCAGTTGATTTTGGTGGCTGAAGCTGCAAAATGCCTTCAACCTCTCATGTTGGTGGAAGCTGAACTAATATTGCCAGTCATATATATCAGCTTTTCTCCTAATGAGACTCTCTGAAATTCTGCTTGGGGCTTTTCTCAGCATTTGACTGAGCCTGAAGAGATTGTTCCAACAGATTAGAAGTGGGGATTGCCATCACACACTGTGCATGAGCCGGGAAATGGTCACAGCCTTATCCTTGACAGATTCTGTCAAAAAAAAAAAAACCTTCCAAACTGAAGAAGAGACTTAAATTCTATCCCTTGGTTGAAAAGGTGAAGAATTTGAAGACACTCAAATATGAGCAGATGTATACAGCAAAATCATTAAGCAAGATCTGAAAAAGCAACTGACTAGTGAGATGCTACTATCCAAGCATTGTTTTTTAATGCACTTCAATGGTTTTTAAACATTATACCTTACTTTCTAAATTCATTTGATGTTTTAAGTACAACTTGCTTTGGATTAATTTTTGTAACATGACAGAGACATGTTAGATGTGCACGTAATAAAAATCTCTTACTGTTTTGTTAGAAGAAATAGTTCACCACAAAGTAGTCAAAAAATATAGGTAAAAACTTAACAAATAAGAAGTATTGTCTCTTTTTGATGGAATGTGTACAAAGTGAGTGCTTGTTAGAACAACACAGTATTGATACTGTTATCCTTTTCTAAACAAAAATTTATTTATAGAACTCTACATCTATAGCTGTGAGGGCTATAATAAAATTAGAATACATAGGTACTATAATTAGCAGCAAATTAATTAACTTTTCTCAGTTAAAATTTTAGTCTGTCAGGTTTCTGCCTGATCCCCAAAAGATCCCTCTTTCCACTTCATTTCTTATACTACTCTCCCCTTCCACCCATCCTCCTACCCAATCACTCAAGTTTCAGTCCCCACCAACCTCCATAACATTAAAGAGATCTCTTCTATTTCCCTTCCCAGGGAGATCAGTGCTTCTCCCTTTGGGTCTTCCTTGTTATTAAGCCTCTCTAAGTCTATGGATTGTAGTACACATGACTTTTACTTTACAGCTAATACACAATTATGAATTCATCAATACTATGTCTTTCAGCACCTCTGTTATGTCAGTCAGAATAATTTTTTCTAGTTCCTTCCATTTGCCTTCAAAATATTCTGTAAGGGAAACTCCCAGAAATCTACAAGGGTGACTCCAGCTAAGTCTCCTAACAATACTAGATAGAACCTGAACTGTAAACAGATGTATGAGTACCCCAGTTGACTTCAGAGAGTCTTCATCCTGATGGAAATAGATGGAGAGATGCACAACCAAACATTTTTCTAAACTTGGGGTATCCTGCTGAAAAGACAGAAGAATGAAGAAGAGATCGAGGGATCAAGGACATTACAAGGAAATCCACAAACAAAACTAATCTGGGTCATTGGAGCTCACATGTCTAGACCAAAAACCAAGGAGTCTGCATGGGACTGATCTAAAGCCTCTACATATATGTGACAGTTGTGCTCTACTTGTGGGACTCCTAACTTTGGAACAGAGGCTGTTTCTAATGCTTTGGCTGGTTACTGAGAACCTATCTTCATACTGGTTCACCTTGTCCCACCAAAACACAAGAGCAGGTGCTTAGTCTTTTTGCAACTTTTTATGCCCACTTTGTTGATACCCATGGGAGGTCTACCTCTTTCTGAACAGTAGCAGAAAAACAGTGAATATGTGGGTGGAGGTGAGGAGGGAGAGAGGGATGGAAAGGGAGGAAAACCTGCAGTTGGAACGTAAAATAAATTAATTAATTAAAAATAATTTTACTTTATTGCCATTTTCTAGTCATTACCTGAAAAAAGTCAAAAATAGTGATTTAATTTCCTCTAAAATTTAAAGATTTTTATTGCTCCTACTAATATTATTATTGGGCCCAACTCTATGAAAATAAGAATATGCAATGATAAGTCATTAGTAGGGTTGTTTTATCCTGCTAATGAAGTTCAGAAAAGTATCCCACTGAAATATACATCATTTTGGCAAAAAAAAATCATTTCCAGTGTAAAGTCCTTACATAGGTCCATAGATGTATGCATTTGCTTGTGTGTTTGTGTGATTGTCTTTATTCTTTCTCTCTCTAAGTGTGCATTGAATATATTATAAAACTAATATTATCCCTGTCTCATTCAGAATGACCCTAAGAAACTTCCAAAATTATTTCTTCCCAAGTGACTTTTTCTGTGTTATGCAGAACACTTTCTTTCTCTGAACACTGGCAAACTGAAGTGAAAATTCCTTTAGTCTAAGTTGTTGTCAACTTAGACTGGTCTTCAAATCTTCAGAAATCTATGTAGACTTTCTGACAAACTGACAAGGTTTTTAAAGACAAATATAAGTGAAAGAACTGGGTATTAAAAGAAAGATAAGATATGGTGCGGGAGAATTGTCTGTAATCTGTCAATCATGTTTTAAATAAATGCTGATTGGCCAAGCAGAAAGTATAGGTGGGAAAACCAGACAGGACATAGAGGTGATGCAATGAGAACAGGAGAATTCTGGAAAGGAAGAAGCTGATTTCTCCTAGTCCTGATCAAACCACCGAGAAACAGGATGTGACCTGCCGGCTGAGAAAGGTACTGAGCCATGTAGCTAAAATTGATCAGAATAATGGGTTATATAAGCTACAAGAGCTAATAAGTAACCTGAGCTAATGGGCCAATCAGCTTATAACTTATGGAGACCTCTGTGTGATTTTCTTTGGGGCTAAACAACTGTGGGAACCGGGCAGGACAGAAACCCCCAACAAGCAAGGCCCTCTTGGTAAAAAGATATTAAAAGATTCTGTATCCAAAATAAATAGTTTAAAAATGATTATATCAAGAAATAATCTAAATCTCTAAAATGATTGTTCACCAGAATGTACAAAACCAAATTAAGTCATATAATCAAATTCTTAAAATCTAACAATGTACACTACCAACAACTATTAAACTGACATTTTGCAGGAAAGAAAGTACATTATATATTCATAAAATAATTTGTTGTGAACCATAATCAATGTTAGATGAGGGACCCAGGTTTCTGGTCTTCCAGTTTAGAGAAATTTTTACTACCAATTTCTACCAAAATATGTTATCTTTAGAAGCTATTATATAATCTACTTGGTGATCAGCATGTTAACCACTATATACAGAAATATATTTGCTCATTATCAATCTCACTTTCATAAGGAAGGACACATATCCAAGGAAGGATATGGCTGATATTAATCTCAGATGACAGCAAAATGTTATATTTTTGGTATATCTAGAAATATGATGAATATGATGAATAAACTATAAAGTTATGTCATACCTTGATATTCATGGGGAACTGATTCTCGATAACAAACTAACACAAATACATATTTAGCATATAATATCCATCTAAATGCAAATAGGATACCAATAATCAATGCCTTAAGCAAAAATGTGATATTGGAACATAGCCAATGCATGTCTTCATATATGCTTTAAATAATCTCTAAAGTATATATTATCACCAAGACAATGTAAATGCTCAGTAAATTGTTATTATATTGTATTTCAGGGGGTAATAATGACAAGAGAAAGGCACCTTTATGGGAGATTCAATTTTCTATTTTCTCTAAATACTTTGATCTGGTTCTGGGTTCATTGTAACAATGATGGCCAGTAGAGTAATGATCAGCAAGAGACAAGAAAGGAGTTTGGTTCAACACAACTCAATAGTCAGTGTAGATCAAAAGCTGGGCCTCTGACCCTAAGTAACTCATTTTAGGCATATTTAAGAACAGAATAATTTGTTGAAAATTTTCATGGTGATGACTCATTCAATCTTGTGTGCAAAATAATATTAAGACATGATTACAATGAAACTCTTTGTAAAGTACATGATTCTCCTTAAAAAATCTTCTAAAAATAGGTTCTATAAACTGCAAAAAAGAATTATGATAAAGAGTCCTGGGAAGGATCTAATGTGTTATGACCACACAGATAGTGCAAACGTCAGCCAGATGTTAACCGTGCCTGCTCCCAGGCTTGTGGACAGATTAGAGGTTATGCACCCCTTCCATCGATAGGAACAACCCTGTGGGTTTAATACTCATGGACCTCATATCAGTGATTACATATGAAAATAAAAACTTGTGTGTCTCCCACAATCTGGGATTGATTTTATCTATGGATGTACACCCATAAGAACTCATGATTTCACTAAGATAACCATATGTATGTGTATTTATCTCTCTATATATATGCTTATCTATGCATATATATAAATACATAGATAGAAATTTTCCAGGCATCCATAATCTTATTCCTCAGGGAATTGTGAGTGCCTTTTCTGCAGCCCCACAATGCAAGATAGTCAGATCCGCAACCCAACAATGCAGGACAATCAGATGCGATCGGGAGTCAAGTCAAAGCAAAATCTCAGTTTATTACTGTGAACATCAGCTTATATAGATTAAGTGACATCGTGTGATGTGGGGATACCTCCAGCCAAGGAGAGATAGCCAAGCCCTCCTTCTGGCTGGAGGGACGTCTCCTAGATTTGGCTGTCTCATCCCCATTAGGTAGCTTTGAAACTTTCCTTCAAACCCAAGCCAGGTTTTTCTCTGTCCTACATGCCTTGAGGTACAGGCCCTGAAATAATTTTGACCCAACAGAAATTTAATGTTTCCAAGTCCATTTCTGCTATAATAAGAATATCATGGTAAAATTTCATATAAAAAAGACAAATTTATTTTTCATATATCTGGAGTCAAAGGAATGTAAGAAAAATCCATGTGTAACACCTGGAGAAGACATTCTTGCATATCATTTTATGATGAAAAACAGGAGGGCATTGTAGAGAAAAGTTTCTGTCCCTCCAGGTCCCACAGCCATTCAGTCCCAAATAAGCACACAGAAGCTTATATTACTTATAAGCAGGTTAACTGGTTGGCCTATTGCTCAGGCTTATTACTAACTAGCTTTTGCATCTTAAATTAACCCATAATTTTTATTTATGTTTAGCCATGTGGCTTGGTACCTTTTCTCAAAAAGCATTCTCATCTTGGTTCCTCTGCCTCTGGATCGTGACTTCATCTCTGTTTTTTCTCCTCACAGAATTCTCCTGGTCTGTTTGCCCTGCCTTTACTTCCTAGCCACTGTCCAATCAGTGTTATAGTAAACCAATATGAGTGATAAATTTTTAGAGTGTCCAAAAGCATTATCCTACAGCAGAGCATAAAAGGAAATGATGCTGACCTCTTTCATGATACAAAATTGGAAAAGAAATTTGACTGTAAAAAACATCATGAATATATTAATATAAACATATGAGAAGATCTTAATCACCTCCAAAACTTTATCCTCCAATATCATCACCTTGATGGTTTATATTTTACCTGGGATTAAGGAGGAAACACCACATTAAAACCATTGCTGACTCTATATATACAGCATAAATGTAACATGATTTATAATATACATATGTGTATTTATTTGTATTTATATATGTATATATATATATGCCTATCTATCTTATTTAATATTCTATTATTTACCTGTGTTCAAGTTAGGATATAGACTAGTTGAAGCTGACAAATGAAATGGCTGTATTTCCTAGCAGAACATGAGCCAAGATGCTATGGCTTACATTAATCATAATTTGTTTTGCCAGAGTTTCAGTAGAACACTTCTGTATGGGCTTCATAAATAGCATCTGTTTTCATGTTTAGATTGGTTTTTTTTGGTTAGACATATATATTACTCAGTTACATGTGTATGTAGCTATGAAATCTGAATATACTGGTCAAAGTTTGATAGTGAATATAAGTACACTGTTTATAAAAATAAAGAAGTAATGACATCTGTGAGGAATGATACTGCTGATGACTTCTATTAGGGCATCACTGATATACTGTCAACTGACACTAAATTATAGAACAAGTGTGAACTAAAAATCTGTCATTGTAAATTCTTAGTTAAAAACACACATAATGATTAATCATACTGAGGGGGGTTTCTATAAGAATTTCTGTGAGTGTTGGTCCTATTTAGACACAAATCCACTTAAACAAAATAATATTTTAATAAATGGATTAATATTTTTTGATCATGAGGTGAGTTGAGAAACCTGTAGAAGAAATGTCTTCCAAATAAGAAGTCTAACAAATGATATAAAGAGGAATGCAATTGTTAATTTTTAATCTCAAACACTTAGTCAGGTGATGTGCACAATGAATGGACGAGACTTCCCTGAGAACTCCTTTAAGTCTTCAACTTTCCCAACAAGCTGGAAAGAAAGTTCTCTTAAATATTGCATGAAGTTGTCTTATAGGTAAACTATAGCTTGCAGTTTCATTGGTTAAAATGTTCTGGAAATGGAGGTACTCTGCTTCACTTTAGCAGTTAAGAGTAAACTTTGAAGGGAGGTTAGTTGATATTGCACTAGATGTTACTGGTCCCAACAAGAGCATTTCTCTCCTTCAAGGATACCTCCATAATGCTGGGGACGACAGATTAAACTCAACCAAGGAAAAGTCCTCTAACAGAGTGTTCAGACAGAAACTTGCAAACCATAGATATGTTTCTTTTCCTTGAAAAGAAAATCAAACAGATAATTATTGAATCACAAATATAAATTGAAATTCTATATACATTTAAACACAACATAGTTTGAGAAAACAAATTAAGAATAAGAATATTTTCAAATCAGACTGGAATTCTAGAAATGTTGAAAGTTGAGTGAGTGCAATGTGTTCTGAGCAGGAAAATTATAACGATGGCCCCTTTCATGGAAAAGATAACCAAATATTGTTTCTGTTCACTAGTAATTAAACAATTATCCAATACAGTGACATCTAAATTGCTTTCAAATACAGTCTCATGACGTTTTCCTAATCATATTATCTTTTAAAACAAACACAAATTTATTTAAATGTGTTTTTCATCTACACATGGGAGGCAATTCGAGGAAAGAAAAACTCTTCAAAAACTGTGCCAGAACTTAAGATCATTTGGTATCTCCAAAAAGGAGAAATATATTTTATGTAATAGTTAAATTTGTATTTAAAGTTTTAGTAGGTTAATCAAAAAACTATCTATAATGATATTGATTCTAGCTTTATATAACAGAAGCTTGAATGAGAAAGCAGGTATTATGTTTAATATTTACTGTGAAAAATATGCAAAAATGAGTTCTTTGCCTATCACTATTGTTGATTTGATTGCTTAAAGTTACAACAGGTATCTTTTAATTAATTGATCATTTTTAACACTTATTTTAAGGTATGCATTAATAATAACAAATAAAATAAGTAAAATAGTAGCTAGTCATTGCTTATTTATTGGAGAAAACTGTAAGATAATAGATGGAAGGAAAGTGACAAGTATCTGGGAGAAGTTGAGGGACTGGAAAGTAACCAGAATTCATTGTATGAAAAATACCTTTTTTCAATAAAAGAAAGTAGAAAAATAAAAGAAGTTATAAAATATTGTTAAACTTCTCACCAATTTTATTATGGAATCATAGCTTTTTTAAATGATGCTATTATGTAGATTATAATGCCGCAATAAGAGTACAAGTTCAAGATCAAACTGCTTTTAAGTGTAAGAATTACTAATGATGAACATTGATGGTTTCAGGTTATACTGACCTCAGAATGAGATATAAACACACAAATCTATCAGCATTGAGACATCATAGTTAATTGCCACTTCTTCTGATTGAACTGTATTTTATGGGGTGAATATGTAAATTATTAACTACATTAATCTTAACAGTTACAAAATTTTCTGTAAAAAAAAAAAAAAGACCAATTCAGAACAAGAGAGCTAACGCAAATCTTCCTGTTAATAGTTGTATAAGATTCATGGAGTTTTCAGAACCAGGCATGTTTCACTGAACCAATATAAGATACAGAAAGTGTGAAATTTTAAAAGGGGGAAAAATGCTCCAAAGGTCGCTTTGTGCTTCCTTTAACAACAAATGCTGCAAAGTGAAGTTCTGGGTTTCATAGAATACTATCTATATTATAAAATCTCTTTTAATTTAATCATGTATATAGTAGATGTGTTTATTCAAAAACAGACCAATTTACAGACAATGTATTGCCTCTGCATAGGAAAATGATGCTCACAGTCAGAATAGTATTCACTCTGAGTATCTCTGAAATGGAAAGTCCTCTGAGCTTTTTCTTCAAAGAGGTGGATACAAGATGTTGTCACCACTGCCAAGGTTAATGCTTTCCTGATTCTCATTTCCTTCCTGATTCTCATTTCCTGACAGAATGTTTTATAATAATTTTTTCCAGTTAGTTATCATTTATTGTCTTGGAGTTGGATTCTGCTTCTAAAGCTATCATTTATATTATTTGTTCAATTGTATTCAATTATTTGTAACTTTCAAATTATTGATAAGGCATGATATTGATTCAAACTTGCCACCAAGTAATTGCAATTTTCTACTTCTTATTGATGTGTTGCAATGTACTTAGCAGTACCTACAATAGTATTGTCCATAATGAGTTAGAAAGCATATTCGTGGAGAAGTAGAGGAAAGACATCAGTCTATGACAGAGGAATTATCCAGACGGAATAGAAGTTTCACGATGGTCATATATCTTACTCAGCAACAGGACTTACTTCTTGCTTGGATCTATTCTAATTGGGAATCATACAGAACATCACAGTACTTTCCCTGCTTTCAAAATGAATGTGTTGAGTGATTAAAGATTCACTGACATTCACCAAAAGTAGCTGTTAATGGGACAAGCAAAGTTCATGCCTCTCATGGTAAAAGAAGGACTGTACATTTAAAGTCTGATCAAGCATGTGTTCGAATAAAAGGCTATTGCATCCACTCTCAAAATAAATATGGAGATTCTTTTAAAACAAACAAATAAAAATACAGAAAATTATTTGTACTATCAAAAAGGAAACCAATCAGAAAGAAAAAGAAAAATATTGCTGCATTAAATACAGCTGTAGTACATTGCCTTAATGAAGCCTGCTATTTTGTACAATTGACCAATGAATAACAAAAAATAAATAGATCAAATATCATAAGAAAAGACTTCAAAGTTGGGTCACTGCAAGGACATAATCATGAGAAAAAGAATTAGAAATTCAGTAAGGAGGTGAGTGGGTGCTCACCTTGGCAGCCTGCCTGTCCAGAAAGAGAGCACAGCCCCTCCCGCCTCAGCTTCTGCGGCAGGGTCTTCGGTGTTCCACTGGACCCCTCCCTCCCCCCACTGCTGCTGGCCCTTTGTCTTCCGGGTCCTGGGAAGACCAGCTAGCCCTGTTGCACTGCTGAGGAGCTCTTCCCAGAGAGGTGAGTGGGTGCTCGCCTGGGCGGCCTGCCTGTCCAGGAAGAGAGCACAGCCCCTCCCCCCTCAGCTTCTGCGGCAGGGTCTTTGGTGTTCCACGGGACCCCTCCCTCCCCCAACTGCTGCTGGCACTTTGTCTTCTGGGTCCTGGGAAGACCAGCTAGCCCTGTTGCACTGCTGAGGAGTCCTACCCAGAGAGTGCTGAGGAGCTCTATCCAGAGAGTGCTGAGAAGTCCTACCCAGAGAGTGTTGAGGAGTTCTTTCCAGAAAGTGCTGAGGAGCTTCATCCAGAGTGGACGAGATGGGCAGGTGCCAATGCAAGAATTCCTCCAACAACCTGAAAGGCAACATGACATCTCCAGAATCCAGAGAGCTCGAAACTAGAAGAATTGAACACCCTACTCCAGAAGAAATAGAAGAAATCGACTCTAAGCAGATCTTTATGAAAATAATAGAGAAACTTAAACAGGAGGTGAAAATCTGCCGTAATGAAATGGAAGATAAGTATAACAAAAAGATTGAGGAAATGAATAAAGAAATAGAAGAGAAATATACCAAAAAGTTTGAAGAAATGAGTAAATCCGTAAATGAAATTCTGGGAAACCAAGAAAAAACAATCAAACAGGTAATAGAAACAGTTCAAGATTTGAAAACTGAAATGGAGTCAATGAAGAAATCACAAACCGAGGGCCGGCTGGCTATGGAAAATCTAGGTAAACGAACAGAGACTTCAGAAACAAGCATAACCAACAGAATACAAGAGATAGAAAAAGAATCTCAGACTCTGAGGACACCATAGAGAAATTAAACACTCTGACCAAAGAAAACAGCAAATCCAACAAATTCTCATCACAAAACATTCAGGAACTGTGGGACACAATAAAAAATTGAAATCTAAGAATAATAGAGGTAGAAGGAGAAGAATTGCAGATAAAGGTCCAGAAAATATACTCAACAAAATTATAGAAGAAAACTTTCCCATCCTAAAGAACGATATTCCTATGAAGGTTCAAGAAGCATACAGAACACCGAATAGACTGGATCAGAAAAAAATATCCCCTCGCCATATAATAATCAAAACACAAAGCATTCAGACTAAAGAAAGGATATTGAGAGCTGCAAAGGAAAAAGGTCAAGTAACTTATAAAGATAAACCTATCAGACTTACACCAGACTTCTTTTTGGAAACCATGAAAGCCAGAAGCTCCTGGATAGAGGTACTGCAGAAACTAAGAGAACATGGATGCAAGCCCAGACTACTTTATCCAGCCAAGCTATTGTTCACTATCAACGGAGAAAACAAAATATTCCAGGATAAAAACAAATTTAAACAATACGTAGCTACTAATCCAGCCTTATAGAGAATATTAGAAGGAAAATCACAACCCAAAGAATCCAACATTCCCAACACTGCCTACACTAACTCAGACATCTAGCGACCCTTCACAAGCACAACTCAAAGAAGGAAAACACATACACTCTACTACCCAAAAAAATGACCGGAGTCATCAATCACTGGTCATTAATATCACTTAATATCAATGTACTCAACTCACCTATAAAGAGGCACAGACTTAGAGATTGGATACGAAAACAGGATCCAACATTCTGATGCTTACAAGAAACACACCTCAACCACAAAGACAGACACCTACTCAGAGTAAAGGGTTGGGAAAAGGTTTTCCAAGCAAATGGACCTAAGAAACAAGCGGGTGTGGCCATTCTAATATCTAACAAAATCAACGTCAAACTAAAATCAATCAGAAGAGATGGAGATGGACATTTCATACGCATAACAGGAACAATTCATCAGGAAGAAGTCTCAATCTTGAATATCTATGCCCTTAATATAAAGGCACCCACATATGTAAAAGAAACTCTTCTAGAACTCAAGGCAGTCATCAAACCACACACACTAATAGTAGGAGACTTCAACACTCCTCTCTCACCAATGGACAGGTCAATCAGACAGAAACCTAACAGAGAAATAAGAGATTTATTGAAGGTACTGAATCAAATGGACTTAACAGACATCTATAGAACACTCCACCCAAATAGGAAAGAATATACCTTCTTCTCTGCAGCTCATGGAACCTTCTCAAAAATTGACCACATACTCGGTAACAAAGCAAACTTCCACAGATACAAAAAAATATTAGTAACCACCTGTGTCTTGTCAGATCACCATGGATTAAAATTAGAATTCAACAACAATGGTACCCCCAGGAAGCCAACAAACTCATGGAAGTTGAACAGTCAACTACTAAATCACCCCTGGGTCAAGGAAGAAATAAAGAAAGAAATTAAACTCTTCCTTGAATTTAATGAAAACAAAGACACAACGTATTCAAACCTATGGGACACTATGAAAGCAGTGCTAAGAGGAAAGTTCATAGCACTAAGTGCCCAATTAAAGAAAACGAAGAAAGCATACATAGGAGACTTAACAGTACACTTGAAAGCTCTAGAAAAAAAAAAGAAGCTGATTTACCCAGGAGGAGTAGAAGACTGGAAATAATCAAACTGAGGGCTGAAATCAACAAAATAGAAACACAGAAAACAATCCAAAGAATCAATGAAACAAAAAGCTGGTTCTTGGAGAAAATCAACAAGATTGACAAACCCCTATCCAAACTAATCAAACGGCAGAGAGAGAACTTGCAAATTAATAGGATCAGAAATGAAAAGGGGGACATAACCACAGCCACAGAGGAAATTCAGAGAATCATTAGATCTTACTATGAAAGTTTATATGCCACAAAGTTGGAAAATGTAAAAGAAATGGGCACTTTTTTAGATAAGTACCATATACAAAAGTTGAACCAAGAACAAATGAACAATCTAAATAGACCTGTTAGTCGTGAAGAATTAGAAGCTGTTATCAAAAATCTCCCTACCAAAAAAAGCCCAGGACCAGATGGTTTTTTTTCTACCAGAATTCTACCAGAACTTCCAGGAAGAGCTAATACCTATACTCCTTAATGTATTCCACAATATAGAAACAGAAGAGTCACTGCCAAACTCCTTTTATGAAGCTACAGTCACCCTAATACCAAAACCACACAACTGAGGTTAACAGTACACTTGAAAGCTCTAGAAAAAAAAAAGAAGCTGATTTACCCAGGAGGAGTAGAAGACTGGAAATAATCAAACTGAGGGCTGAAATCAACAAAATAGAAACACAGAAAACAATCCAAAGAATCAATGAAACAAAAAGCTGGTTCTTGGAGAAAATCAACAAGATTGACAAACCCCTATCCAAACTAATCAAACGGCAGAGAGAGAACTTGCAAATTAATAGGATCAGAAATGAAAAGGGGGACATAACCACAGCCACAGAGGAAATTCAGAGAATCATTAGATCTTACTATGAAAGTTTATATGCCACAAAGTTGGAAAATGTAAAAGAAATGGGCACTTTTTTAGATAAGTACCATATACAAAAGTTGAACCAAGAACAAATGAACAATCTAAATAGACCTGTTAGTCGTGAAGAATTAGAAGCTGTTATCAAAAATCTCCCTACCAAAAAAAGCCCAGGACCAGATGGTTTTTTTTCTACCAGAATTCTACCAGAACTTCCAGGAAGAGCTAATACCTATACTCCTTAATGTATTCCACAATATAGAAACAGAAGAGTCACTGCCAAACTCCTTTTATGAAGCTACAGTCACCCTAATACCAAAACCACACAAAGACACAACCAAGAAAGAGAATTACAGGCCAATCTCACTCATAAACATCATTGTGAAAATTCTCAATAAAATACTGGCAAACCGAATCCAAGAACACATTAGAAAAATTGTCCATTATGATCAAGTAGGCTTCATCCCAGAGATGCAGGGCTGGTTCAACATACGCAAATCTATCAATGTAATCCATCATATAAATAAACTGAAAGAAAAAAACCATATGATCATTTCATTGGATGCTGAAAAAGCATTTGACAAATTTCAACACCCATTTATGATAAAGGTGTTGGAGAGACTGGGGATACAAGGATCATACCTAAATATAATAAAAGCAATATACAGCAAGCCGACAGCTAACATCAAACTGAATGGAGAGAAACTCAAAGCCTTTCCACTAAAATCAGGAACACGACAAGGCTGTCCACTGTCTCCATACTTCTTCAGTTTAGTGCTTGAAGTTCTAGCAATAGCAATAAGACAACATAAGGAGCTCAAGGGGATTCGAATTGGAAAGGATGAAGTTAAACTTTCGTTATTTGCTGAGGATATGATAGTATACATAAGAGACCCCAAAAACTCTACCAAAGAACTCCTACAGCTGATAAACACCTTTAGTAACGTGGCAGGATACAAGATCGACTCCAAAAAATCAGTGGCCCTACTATACACAAAGGATAAAGAAGCAGAGAGGGAAATCAGAGAAACATCACCTTTCACAATAGCCACAAATAGCATAAAATATCTTGGGGTTACTCTAACCAAGGAAGTGAAAGATCTATTTGACAAGAACTTTAAGCTTTTGAAGAAAGAAATTGAGGAGGATACCAGAAAATGGAAAGACCTCCCCTGTTCTTGGATTGGGAGAATCAACATAGTAAAAATGGCAATTCTACCAAAAGCAATCTATAGATTCAATGCAATCCCCATCAAAATCCCATCAAACTTCTTCACAGACCTTGAGAGAACAATAATCAAGTTTATATGGCAAAACAAAAAACCCAGGATAGCCAAAACAATCTTATACAATAAAGGAACTTCTGGAGGCATTACCATCCCTGACTTCAAACTCTATTACAGAGCTACAGTATTGAAAATGGCTTGGTATTGTCATAAGAACAGAGAAGTCGACCTATGGAATTGAATAGAAGACCCGGATACTAACCCACAAACCTATGAACACTTGATTTTAGACAAGGGAGCTAAAGGTATAAATGGAAGAAGGAAAGCATCTTTAACAAATGGTGCTGGCATAACTGGATGTCAACCTGTAGAAGAATGAAAATAGATCCATATCTATTACCATGCACAAAACTCAAGTCCAAATGGATTAAAGACATCAACATCAATCTGTCCACTTTGAACTTGATAGAAGAGAAAGTGGGAAGTAGTCTACAAGATTTAGGCACAGGAGGCCACTTCCTAAGTAGGACCCCAGTAGCACAGACAATAAGAGAAGCAATGAATAAATGGGACCTGCTGAAACTGAGAAGCTTCTGTAAAGCAAAGGACACTGTCAGTAAGACAAAAAGGCTGCCTTCTGACTGGGAGAAGATCTTCACCAACCCCTCATCAGACAAAGGTCTGATCTCCAAAATATACAAAGAACTCAAGAAACTAGACACCAAAACTCTAATTAACCCAATTAAAAAATAGGGTACTGATCTGATTAGAGAATTCACAACAGATGAACTTCGAATGGCCAGAAGACACTTAAGGTCATGCTCAACCTCCTTAGCGATCACGGAAATGCAAATCAAAACCACTTTGAGATACCATCTTACACCTGTCAGAATAGCTAAAGTCAAAAACACCAATGATAGCCTATGCTGGAGAGGATGTGGAATGAGGGAAACACTCATCCATTGTTGGTGGGAATGCAAACTTGTGCAGCCACTGTGGAAATCAGTGTGGCGGTTTCTCAGGAAACTGGGAGTCAACCTCCCTCAGGACCCAACAATTCCACTCTTGGGAATATACCCAAGAGATGCCCTACCATACTACAAAAGTATTTGTTCAACTATGTTCATAACTGCACTATTTGTAACAGCCAGAACATGGAAACAACCTAGGTGCCCCTCAATAGAAGAATGGTTAAAGAAGGTGTGGAACATATATACATTAGAGTTTTACTCAGTGGTAAAGAACAACGACATCTTGAATTTTGCATGCAAATGGATGGACATAGAAAACGCTTTACTGAGTGAGGTAACCCAGACCCAAAAAAAGGAATATGGTATGTAGTCACTCATAAGTGAATTCTAGCCATAGTTAATGAACTTTGAGTCTATAATTTCTGATCCTAGAGAAGCTAGATAAGAAGGTGAACCTGAAGAAAATTTATATAGTTATCCTCCTGGATATTAGAACTAGGCAAGATTGCCAAGCAAACTCGGGTGCATGGGGGGTGGGGGGTGGACGTAAGGGAAGATGGTTAGAGAGAGGGGAGAAGGCGAGAATTGGGGATGGCTTGGGGGAATGGGAGGGGGAGGGAGGAAGGTTGGTTATGGGAGCAGGGAAGTTTATATCACAACTAAGAGAGCCATTCTAGGGTTTGCAAGAGACTTGATTCTGGAGGGGTTCCCAGTAAAAATTAAATAAAAATAAATAAATAAATAAATAAAAAGAAAAATTTAAAAAAAAAGAAAAAGAAAGCGCTTTACTGAGTCAGGTAAGCCAGACCCAAAAAGAGGAATAAGGTATGTATTCACTCATAAGTAGATTCTAGCCATAATTAAAGGTCTTTGAGCCTTTTATTCGTGATCCTAGAAAAGCTAAATAAGAAGGTGAACCTGAAGAAAATTCAGGTAGTTTTCGTCCTGGAGATTGGAAATAGACAAGAGTTCCAGGTAACCCCGGGTTCATGGGGGGGGTTGGGAGGGTAGTTGGAAGGGGAGAGGTTTAGAGAGAAGGGAGCAGGGGAGGAATGGGGAATGCTCAGGGGACTGGGAGGAGGGGAGGGAGGAAGGATGGATATGGGTTCAGGGAAGAATATATCTCAACTATGAAAACAGTTTAGGGTTTACTAGAGACTTGACTGTAAATGGGATTCCAGGTCCAAGGAGAGATTCCCAGATTGTTCTCTGGACAGAGGAGAGGGTGCCTGAACTGGCCTTGGCCCATAACCATACTGATGAATATTTTGCTTATCACCATAGATCCTTCATCTGGCAATGGATGGAGATAGGGACGGGGACCCACGTTGGAACACTGGCCTTAACTCCCTAGGTCCAAGTGAGAAGCAGAAGGAAGAAGAACGTGAGCAGGGAGGGCATGATCAGAGGGAACCTTCATCCGGCGATGGATGGCGAGGCAGACGGAGACCCACATTGGAGCACTGGACTGAGCCCCCCAAGGTCCAAAGGAGGAGCAGAAGGAGGAAGAACATGAAAAAGAAAATCAGAACCGCAAGGGGAGCGATCACCCACTGATACAAGGGGACTGATCTAATGAGAGTTCACCAAGGCCAGTTGACTGGGACTGAAGGAGCGCTTGATCCAGCCAGATTCTCTGGAGGAGGCTGGATTCCCTGAATGTGGCTGGCCCAAAGTCTTTCTAAAAAGCCATTGACAATGACTCTGGGACTTGTTTCCTCTGCATATTCTGGATTTTTGGAGATCCAGTCTCTTTGGATACTCATCTTCCTGGACCTGGAGGAAGTGGGGAGGAACTTGAACTACCCACAGGGCAGGAAACCCTGACTGCTCTTAGGGATGGAGAGGGATGAGGAGAGGGAGTGGGGGGAGTGGGAGGGTGTTGGGAGGAGGGGCAAAAATGGAAACTTTTATATTTTAATAAAAAAAAAAAGAAATTCAGTAAGTTCCTAGGGTGATAAATAGATTCCTAGTAATTGTGTTTTGCAAGAATATTTTTTTTCTCGTATGTGCCACTAAAGTTTAGCTGTTGCAGCAGTGGAGGAGCAAAGGCACATGCAAGTACACAGCAAGCTCTGTGACTGTTGATGGTTTCCGTTCTCAGCAGGGAGTCCCAACCAAACAATATCGAGACTGATGAAGCAAGACTGAAGGGAGCAGACACTGTAACAAGGAAACAGCAGGCTCAGTGAGGGGAAGGAAGCATTTAAACAGAGACGATGCTGTAGGATTGGATTCTTACGAGTATAGCTTTCTACATACAAATGCAGTAACTCCCTAAAATAAATAGATAATCATTTTTTAAGTTTTCATAAAAGCCCCAAAGATTTATGTCAAATAGTGAGGTGGGTGTTTGAGAGAGAGAGGAAGAGAGAAAAGAGAGATAAGCAAGTTATTCTAACAGAGTTTCACTCTGAGAAAGAGAAATTTCAAAGTATAACAGAAGGTGTAAGAGACATAGAAAGATTTTATGAATCAAAATCTAAACTGCAGGGGCACCAGGACAAAAATATATAGAATACAGAGAAATCTGTGATATGCAAGTCAATTCCCTCAGAGCATGCCCGTATGGGAGTTAATTCTGTACATGTATCCTAGCTCTACTCTGTTTCAATACAGAAGGAAAAAGTGCTTTCTGTAGCAATGTCCTCTTCTAAAAAGGAGGATATCAATTTAAGTTGGTGAAGGATGTCTAAAGCTACACTGCATGATTTTCCCATCATAGACCTGTTACTCATTCAGCATTCAATATCCAGGGTCAGGAATGGTCGAGCTGAATAAGATATCTTTCTTGCTAAGTCTTCCCTTGAGGCTGTGAGCACTGGGAAGATGTTCTTGTTAAATTTTTCACAGTTTTAAATGTAGAAACAGCCTGTATAGCTTTGGATATGTGTCTCCTGTTCATTTGGCTTTGGTTGGTTTTTCATGACTAGTAGGAAACAGGCTGATGATTCTAACTTGGTTCTGAGATTTCTAGAAATTGATATTTTTCAATAAATCAAAGTGTAACTTCCCTCCCAGTTCCTAGCAAAACTCTCTCCTACCCCTCTCAAAGCATAACCCCAGATGTTTGATCTCCCTATTCTTCACCCTGACTCCAAATCTTCCCACTGGCTCTTTGTTTTAGTCAACTAGTAAATTTATCTTAGTTAATATCTTCCCTTGTCAAATTTCAGATTTGTTAATTACATAAAGCACATTGTTATGTAACCTTCATCTCTATGTTTGAATATAAAATTCTGTAAAAAATTTTGCAAAAAATGAATGCTATTTTTTAAGTAATGATGCTTCTTCAAAGTAGATTTTCAGAAGAATAAATACAACATGTCAACTACTCATCATAAATGATACAAGATTGTTCTAGTGCTATTATAGATTGGGAAATACTATTTTATCTTTGAGCAGATAAAGGTCTTACTAAATGATTCTACTGAGTTTTGTTTTATGTTTAGAACCACGAGTACTTTGAACTATATATCCAGAAAAGAACTATTTGAACTTGATCAGGTACTCACCATTGCAGACTTACTTAAATGTCTCCTGTATCTTTTGATCTTAATTGAAGTCTATAACCATGAGGCTTTTATTTTTCAGTTCTAATATTAGCTCTTTCTGTTCATACATTTCATCTATAAGGATGGTGTACTAATGTGAAGCATATTTGTATGATTAATATTACTGAGATAGAAACTCTGAAGTGGGTTACAGGAGGAAAGGATTTATCTGACTTATACTTCCAAGTCATGGTGACTTAAAAAATTGTGAACAAGAAATCAGTCAGCAACTGAAAGGTATGATCCGTGGAGGCAAGCTGTTTGCTTGCTTTCTCATGGGCTTGTGCTCAGTTAGCTTTGTTATACAACCCAGAATCACATGCCCATTGCATGACATTATTCCCATCCCTAGCTCAAAAGCTATCTTCATTTCATAAGCACTTGCAAATGAAAATTGAGATTTCTCCAAAGGAGTCTTACTGAAAAAACATACTACTTTTAAAAGTGGACCTCATGAGCAGCAGTAGATGGGGAACAGAAAATGAGCTCAAGAGCTTCTTTGTGGGTTACTTGGTTATTATGTCACATCAAGGCTTTTCCTTTTGTAAATATTATTTTTTATATTTTTAATTTATGTAACATGTATGCATGTATATATGAATGACACATTTCTTCTTTCTTTTTACCCTTCAGGTCCATGACATGAATATTATGACTTCCAGTTGGATGTTTTTATAGAATTTCTAAGTATGAAAAAGAACAATGGGGTGTCTGCATCTTTATCTGTTTCTTGTGACGTTTATTGGGTTCCCTTCCTTCTGTTTGGCATAGGACAACAAGAAGTGCATATATGAATCATCTCTAAGACAATTGAGAGTATAGATTCACTACTGCAAGGTTTTCATGGAACAGGATATGGTAGGGAAATTTCTTTGCATTGTTATTTTAGATGATTGTAAAGCTCAGGTATAATTCAGCACTTTAAAGAGAAGGCTGTGCACATGCAACAAAAATACTGAAGAATAAGTCTGACTGATTCAAAGCAAACTTTCTCTATAATCTCACTGATTAATTTATTTAAGTTGTAAATAAATTATGAAAAGATTTTTGATTAAATAAGAGCAATATATGTCACTTGTTTTAATATGTTTTACTTAAATTGTCACATGTCATTTACATACTGATAAGCAATATGTAATGACCACATTGAGCTAATTAGCATATCCAGCACCTCAGATATATCATTTCCTTGTGTGGGCAACATATAAAATCTTCTCTACTGCTTAGAAATATGTATTTAGCTTTATTCAAACAGTTAAAACTTGGTTACATTTATTGTCTGTTCTATACTACTGATATATACATAAGAAAGGAAGGAAAACAGAGTTTGTTAGTCTTAGGACACCAGCAGTCCTTAGTTTTATCCTTAAAATTAGCAATATTCCAGAGATTTATTTGAACTTTTTAAAGCAGAATGGAATGTGTATTTATTTATCTTAAAATATACCTAGTAAAAGCAGTTTTAACTTCTCAGTCAAGCACAGAAAATGAGTAGATAATTATTCCAAAGCTACAAATAACTATTTGTAAATATACATACATACATACATACATACATACATACATACATACATACATGGACTATAACAAAAAATATTTATGGAGTATAATCCATAACAATTACATAACCAAATTGATATGCAATGTAGTATTAATTCTGAGTTCAACCTGTCTTCAATGAAATGTCTTCAAGATTTTGTGACATTACTTTAGGCATTTTGATTAATTATTCCTTTCTAGAAGTTTTATTTTCTCTGAGTATGAATTAATTTCAACCGTCATATTACATTAAATAAAAGTATACAAAGCACACTTACTTTAGGTGAAAGTTAGACACAATAAAACTAAACAGCAAAAAAAATGAAGCGCCCCACCCCCCAAAAAAACCTCTGATTTGATAAATTTTCTATGAATGAATCTTACCCAGTAAAAATAGTAATGGCTAATATAGGAACTTACAGTTTATTTAGAAAGAAGTTTGATTGAGTCTACTTTGCGGAACTTGCACTATTTTATTCTGATATACTATATAAAATATTTCTAACCCCTATTTAAATTTTGAAATACAATATCAAAACTTCACATCCATACATTTAAGGATCATAGGACACAGTTTCTACTAGCATTGAAAAATAATGCTGGGCTTTGTTGCACTCCTTTAATCCCAGCACTCAATAGACAGAGACAAATGGATCTCTGTGAGTTAGAGGGCCAGCCTGGTCTACAACAGACTCTAAAACTACAGAGATACCCAGTCCCCGCCCCCCAAAAAAAGAAAAAAAATATAGCATATGGACAAAGTTTCCACTGCAAATTATGCTCATGTAGTATCCTACTGTTTCCTCAGCAAGCACAGTATTACATGGGCCATTACTCCTCTGAAAACTGAAAATGAGTAATCATAAAAAATGAGTTTCTAAACCCATAATAATAAAGACTTTTAAATGTCATAAATACTGTGCAAATTCACCTTTTGTTTAGCCATATATCTTCAATATAACTTGTATGTACTGTACATGATTCCAACCTGCAGCATTATTGGTGAAGAATGGTAGACTTATCCCAACTCAGCATTGCAAATAAAATGGCTAATAATGCTTGAGATGATTATGTCAGCGGGCACTGTGAGTAGATCCTGGGGAAGATATTATCTTTATGAGAAGCCTTGATTAGGATACTATACTGGTTAGTAGGGCTGTCAGAAAGCAGTGAGGTAAACCTATAATCACTTAATAGCGGTTAACAAGGAAATTTCTGTTGCTTATTTCTTCCTTTTCTGTCTGTTTATGTCAGGGAGATTTCATTACCACAGTGTAGCACATCTTTTTGGCAACAATGATATGAGTCTGTTAAAAAGTAAATTGAGCAATAACACAGAGAGAAAATGGAACTATTCAAGAGCTACATGCAATTATCTGAAGGCCCCAAGGAGAACAAAGTGGAGCATCTGTTGCTAAGGGAAAAAACAGCAGTCGATGTCTACCTACATGCAGAGAAAATCAACAGACTAACATGGGCAAACATTTTAATAGAGCAACCATCTGCAGCCTCACTCACCTTGTGCTTAACCGGGACCAAAGCCACAGAGACCAATAAATCAAAAGCTCAGATAGGGTTGTATGAGGTTCAGCAATAAAATTATAATCTAGAACCTTTAATGCTTTTTTTATTTTATCTCTTCTATTTTTATGTCCAGGTTATAACAAATATTTGTAACTATAAAAAATAAAAATAGTAAAAATGATTCTAAGATATTTTCCACAAAGTCATTTGTACAGCAGTGCCTATTTCGACACTCACTCAGTTTTCAAATAAGAACAGATATGTAAAAAGTCAAATAGGATACTGAAAGTTTATTCTTACACATAATAATGAAAATTTTATCCGCATGATGTTAAGTCTAAGTATGACTTTTCTTATCCATGACCTAAATATTTTGTGATTCATAATTTCATTCATAAGTTCAATTTTATTTCAAGTGCTAACAATATATATATATATATATATATATATATATATATATATATATACAAACACACAAATGGAATTTTTTGCCATGAATATCAAGATAAATTTCCTGAAATAGTACTTCAACTCATTATTGATTTCTGAGAATACCATGATCCAAATGGATTAAATGAAGTTTTGGATTTGTAGCACCAAATATATACATTCTTTAGCAATATTTTATATGCAGACTTGTTCTGGTGGTCTTAAAGCAACATTCTGTGCTTCTGGGATTGAAAGTATACAGTTTCAACAGGGGCCAATCTAGTAGCACAGGTAGATGACTGACCATGGACCAGTCACTGCTTCGGTGCTCAAGATAATCAAGCCAAAAGTAATTAGACAAGTTTTACATCTCTTCTCAAATGAATCTGAAGTAAAGCCAGAAATTCCAATTGCGGTGGATTATCCATATAATACATGTAGGAATCTACTCCAATTATGTGTAAACTTTGTTTAAGTCAGAAGAGTCTATAAATATGATACCTTAGAATATCCAAACAATTTGTGGTCAATTTAATTAGGAATCAGACTAGAAAAGAATAAAAGCATCTCAGCAATGTTAAACATCTGGAATCTCATCTCTTGCTTGTTTTCTTAAAATGCAGACCTAGTGTCAAGAGATTTAGTACATAGGTCAGTGCAGCTGGATCAACTAAATCTTCTAAAGCAAAGCTTGCTTTAGTCCTTATTTGTGATTTACTGACAGAAAAAGGGAATCAAAAGTCTCGTTTTTATTGAAGGTCAAGAACTTAAATGAGCATATTTCATGGTTGAGCTAGAGGTTGAAATAAATGATGCTGATGGCTTATAACAATGATACGGTAGTCTCTAAAGGCCATCTTACAGGGCTCGGTGGTGAATTTCAGTGTCCCACAGTCTTTTTTTCTGAGCCAGTATGAATATCCCATCCAGGCTACATATGTGCAAAATTGAAGAAAATACTAAGAATTAATAAGAATTGATTTAAGGAAAAATACTGAAGAATTACCAATTCATGCTCATATTGAAGAGAAAAATGTTGAGTTGAGGAAGGGGAAATAAACTGTTTTTGGAGCACAGTAGTGAAAATCACATTTGGGAAGAAATTACTCTGTCACTCTTGCTTCAGTTATTATTGCCATGGAAAAAAATAACCACAGAAAGCACACACTGTTGGGAATGTTCTATTAAAGCAAGTTGGACTAATTTACTCCTAAGGGGTAAAAATGTAATCCCACAAACAACTAGACTTCTAATACAAACACATTGTCAGAACATACTCTTGCTCTCCACTACTGATTAGACACTGTCTCCTTTGTTTTCCTTTCAAAACTATAGTGCTACAAAAGAGTGATTAGTAGGAATTCAACCACATATCACATATTGTTTGTATTTTTCGTTTACGAGAGCATCTTTTTAGAAATCTAAGGAAAAAAAAACAATTTCTTATTGAATCTTATTACTCTTCTTTTACTTCTGTAGATTTACAAAGTTTATTCTTTTCAAAGCACATTTTCTTCCAAAATAAATTACCTTTGCTTTGAGTGAAGTTCTTAATGACTTTGCCTCATTCCACCACTATGCCAGGGCAATTGTGGTGGGGTTCAGAATAGTTAGTTGTACATGTAGAGTTCCTCTAAGGTTACATTGTTCCTTCAGTAGCCTTACTGTATGTAGGTATATTGGATTTTTGATAATATAACATTTGATGAGTTAAGTTTTATTTTGCCAGAAAAAAAGACCATACAAATATGGGAATGGGGGAGATATGGTGGTACCCTTCTACTGCCAAGTACAATTTGTGATTGGGAAATAATGTAGAAACTTTAATTAAACAGAATTTGCCAGCAGCAGTATTGGAAGAGTGCGAGCAACAATTTCTTTTCAGTACCAGTGACGTGGTTTGGAATTATGAAGCCTCATGAATGATCAGTATGTTCATATCAAAGGAGTCATACTAGACATCAGCTGGTTTAGTAGCTAATGATAAGGTGATGTAGGACATGTACATCATTGGTTTCTAGAGTAGACAGCTATTAAAGTACAAAAAACACTATAGTCACCATGCTACAATAGTGACCTCCAGTATATGGTTATCTTTTACGTGAGTAAATAAAAGGTCACTATTGAGAACACAAAGAAAGAGGGTTGCATTTTAATGTGTTGATTTAGGTAAATTACGCCATATATTTTGACTATGTAGTTAAATTATTAGTTTACTCAGTGTCTATACATAGATAAACATAAACAGAAAAGTTTTAAAAGATTTGAATCAAAAGTTCAAATGAAATAAATATTTTAAGACTTTCTAAATGAATCTTTAGCTTCAGGTATATGTGCTTAATTCACTTTTTACTGATTTCAAAACTTTTTAGAAAAAAAATCACTGTTGACAGCTGAAAAGATGTTTTGAAGGAGTCAAAAGGTAGGTGACATGTAGCAATAAAGACATTTGGTATTTTTGCTATTGCTGAGAAACCATGATTATATACTTTGCCCTTTAATTGATTTCCAGTAACCATTAGTTGTTCTATCCAAGCACATTTCCCATCAAAAACACCAACCATGACAGGAGAACTACTCTTTCAAAAAAAACATATTAATGCTTCTTTCTTCAGACATTGCACAGAATAGAGTCAGAAATTCTGATAATGAATGAAAAGTTGGCTCAGTAACATAGTTATTATCGTAAAATTAGAAATAAAATCAAATAGTTTTAGGAAAAGAAGACAGGCATTCTGAAAATAAAGCAAAATGTAACATTATCACAAGTCATTATTAGTACTCGTAGATACACATGCACAAATCAAGTTCCTACTGAAACAACAGGGATAAAATCAAGTTAATTACTATTATGTGTAATTACATGAAACAGATGTCAAGTCCTTATTACAGTGCCTAACACCGAGCTAAAATGTTTTTAAATGGTGAAGGATATGAAGAAATGAAGAAATGAATAATATTATCAATGGAAAGATTTTGGCAAAAATAAGATAAAATTGACTGCAGCTAACATTGATAAAAATACAATCATTGAAAATGTAATTGAAATGTTACAGAAATCTTGGGGATCAGATGAAAAATTCAAGAGACAGAGAACAGAGAAATAATTTCATGAATGCTTCACAAATATGAGATATTGCTGTAGAATATGTGATGTCACCAATACCAGATGTAGACATACTAACTGTAAGTACTACACTTTATGTACAATCTGTCCATTCTGAAACTCATGTTCAAAGTTGCCACTGTCAGTGTTTCACTTGCAATTAAAAAAATAGGCTCACATGGCTGACTTGTCAGTAACTCTAGGAGGTCTTTGACTTGACAGCCTACCCAAAATGATAAGGTTTTGATGTGGGGTTCCCCTTTGTATGCTCTGAATATGTTTTACTACCATTGGTTAATTAAGAAGTTGCTTTGGGCTATGGCAGGGCAGAATATAGAGATGGAGGAGGAAAGAAGGCAGCAGCTGGGAGTTGTTATGTAGCTGACAAAATAGAAGGATGCCAGAACCTTACTGGTAAGTCACAACCTTGTGTCAATACATAGATTAATAAAAAATGAGTTAATTTAAGGTGAAAGAGCTAACTAGGAGTAAGCCTGAGCATTTGGTCAAACAGTGTTCTAATTAAAATAGGTTATATGTAATTTTTGAGATCGAATGACTGCAGGAACAAGCAGAACAGTTCCATTTTCAAGATTTGGGCTTAGAAAGAGAATGTCTTAGGCAATAAAGTATAGAACAGCAGAGCAAGATATCCAACATCTTCCTGTGGATTATGTATTCACCCACTCAAATGCTTCAGATACATATATAACACCCATACACAATGTATACGACACATGTATAATATTTAAACTTATAATCACACTTAATAGAAATGTGGATCTATTTCTTAGCTAGCTTTGTTTTTCAAAGATATTGTGAAACAAAATAGATACTAATTATTAAGCATGCAAAGACAAAACAATGAATGATTTCCATATTCTCAATAACTTCCTATTCTATTACCTTTAGAACAATTGAATGTATAATACATGTAATGGAGATGGAGTATTTAATTTTTTGCTTCTCTTATTTTTTTAAGCTAATAAAATCTATGTTCTAGAAATTACTACCACATAGCCGTTAAATTACCCGCCCACTTGGGCATGGCCTGTTATACTTTTTATGCTGATGTAAAATGCGTGTCCGGCCTCTTTTCTGGCTGCAGGATTCAGCTGCTGTTCGCTGTTCCAGTAGAGAATTGTGACTGTGAGTCTACCCCTATATAAACAATGCTCTATTATACTCAGTTGTGAGCTAGTCTGTGATTTCTTTTACGTCTCCTTCTTTACCTCTAAAAGACAACAATTAGTTAGCTCTCCTCATACGGAAAAGTTCATTTGTTCCCAGGCGACAAAGGCTTTTGGTTATTCACAAAATTTCATTTTTGTATTTTCTAGGAAATATCACCCTATTCCAAGTTCGTAATGTGTTTCTTCAAAACTCCTTACAGAGAAACTGATGCACTTCCACTTTAAGCCTAGCGTGGTGTTTTGTCAGTGGTATGAGAAAATATCACACACAATTTTTAGTGGGTGGTATTGAATGCTGCCTTTGTGGCAATGAAATGGTATGATGAAGCAAGGACCTTTTCCGTACTATTATTAAATAAGCAACTCTGACATTGATATTGTATCCTATCATCTTAGAGTAAGAATTCTCTTGCCAGAGCTACTATTTGTGCTTGGCAACCGCATTTAAAATCAATTTGTATAATTTTATACATAGTTACACTCACACTATCAAAAGTATACCCGAATAGATATTGAATTCTTATATTAATTTTGATAGATATGCCACTATAAAATATTGATTATACTAGTTTTTAATCATAAACCATCAAAATACATGCTACACAGTTCTTTTAAAGAATTTTATAGAAAAGTTTTATATACTACTTAAATGATCTACATATTTTAATTAAAATTAAAATTCATATTTTAATTAAAATTAAATTTTAATTAAATAAAATATGTAGCAAGTAAAAGAATTTTAATTTTTTTTCAAAGTTTATTAAATTATAATAGTTTCTATTTCCGCCCCTCCTCCCAACACCCTCCCACTCCCCCCACTCCCTCTCCTCCTCCCTCTCCATCCCTAAGAGCAGTCAGGGTTTCCTGCCCTGTGGGAAGTTCAAATTCCTCCCCCCTCCCTCCAGGTCCAGGAAGGTGAGTATCCAAACAGACTGGATCCCCAAAATCCAGTATATGCAGAGGAAACAAGTCCCAGTGTCATTGTCAATGGCTTCTCAGACAGTCCCCATGCCAGCCACATTCAGAGAATCTGGTTGGATCACGTGCTCGTTCAGTCCCAGTCAACTGGCCTTGGTGAACTCTCATTAGATCAGTCCCCTTGTATCAGTGGGTGATCGCTCCCCTTGCGGTTCTGATTTTCTTTTTCATGTTCTTCCTCCTTCTGCTCCTCCTTTGGTCCTTGGGGGGCTCAGTCCAGTGCTCCAATGTGGGTCTCTGTCTGTATCACCATCCATCGTCGGATGAAGGTTCCTCTGGTCTTGCCTTCTTTGCTCAAGTTCTCTTTCCTGCTGCTTCTCGTTTGGACCTAGAGAGTTAAGTCCAGTGTTCCAATGTGGGTCTCTGTCTCTATCTCCATCCATCGCCAGATGAAGGCTCTGGCCCTCTTGTCTATTTCCAATCTCCAGGAGGATAACTACATAATTTTCTTCAGGTTCATCTTCTTATTTAGCTTCTCTAGGATCAAGAAACTAGACACTAAAACTCTAATTAACCCAATTAAAAAATGGGGTGCTGATCTGAACAGAGAATTCTCAACAGAAGAACTTCGAATGGCCAAACGACACTTAAGGTCATGCTCAACATCCTTAGCGATCAGGGAAATACAAATCAAAACAACTATGAGAAACCATTTTACACCGGTCAGATTAGCTAAAGTCAAAAACACCAATGATAGCCTATCCTGGAAAGGATTTGGAGAGAGGGGAACTCTCATCCATTGTTGGTGGGAATGCAAACTTGTGCAGCCACTGTGGAAATCAGTGTGGCGGTTTCTCAGGAAACTGGGAGTCAACCTCCCTCAAGACCCAGCAATTCCACTCTTGGGAATATACCCAAGAGATGGCCTATCATACCACAAAGCATTTGTTCAACTATGTTCATAGCAGCACTATTTGTAATAGCCAGAACCTAGGTGCCCCTCAATAGAAGAATGGTTAAAGAAGGTGTGGAACATATATACATTAGAGTTTTACTCAGCGGTAAAAAACAATGACATCTTGAATTTTGCATGCAAATGGATGAACATAGAAAATGCTTTACTGAGTGAGGTAAGCCAGACCCAAAAAGAGGAATATGGTATGTATTCACTCATAAGTGGATTCTAGCCATAATTAAAGGTCTTTGAGCCTATTATTCAAGAATTTTAATTTTTATTTAATATAGGTAGCATTTAATGAAATACTCTCATCTCAGTATTAATTTTTGTTAGATTTTACCTGTTTGTGATAATCTCATTCAGAGGACATAGCCCAGGCTGGAGAGGAGTCAGAAATATCTGCCCTTATAGTTACTATTAAGAGAGGGTATACAGCTAGTCAGTTGTGGTACACACTTTTAATACCAGTACTTGGGAAGCAGAGGCAGGCAGATGTTTGTGAGTTCAAGGCCAGCCTGATCTACATAGTGAATATCAGGACTGCCAGCTCTATGTAGAGATCCTGTCTCCAAAAACAAAAACAAACAAACAAAAAATATACGAAAATAAAACTGAAGGAGGGAAATAGCATTCCAACATAGAATCATTTATCACACCAAGCCATTATTTCTTCAGTTTATCAAACATCTATATAATTTAACCTACAAAATTTTCCCACTGAATGATGGCTACTAAATATGGAAAAAATATTCTATTTGCTTCTTGTTTGTAAGATAGGCCATTTGTTTCTAGGCATCACTGTATGAAAAATTACATTTCAGAGTCACAGAACGTTTATATGAGATTTCATGTAAATCATTATACCTCTCATAGTCCACATTCTACATTTTTATAGCTTGACTATCACCCTTATTGTATTAAGAACAGCAATTGGGAAGATTACAGCTCAGGATCCAAATTAGTTGACCAATCTCAGTTTTGTTCCATAGACAGATGGCCATCAAGGCAGTATCAACTTCCTCAGGGCTTTAGTCTCTTCGAAGAACAGAATTGAAAGCTGACCAATTGTCTATTTCTTAAATGTGCCCTTGAGCAATATGCCTTTACTCTCAGGCTCCAGTTGACTCAGAGTAACTGAAGTGCTAGGAAGAAAACACTGTAGTTAGGTGAACTCTGGTCAGCAAGGCTGCTTTTGCCTATGTCAGAAAGTGTCACATGTTTGTGTGGTTAACAGCATGTCTATGAGAAGCCTGGTGGTGAGTGTAAAAACACATGCATAATGGCTGTATCTTTTTAAAGTACAGCTAGAGCAGAGATTTCTTCTTATTGGACAAAGAGATCAAATTGAGGAATACCTAATTTTTAAACTTTAGAACTTAACTAATAGTTTTTTAAAAGCTGTACTATTTTGAAATTGAAACATGTTGGACTTGAGTTATCAAATTAAAACTACTATAAAGAATTAAAAGCATTATTTATTATTAAAAAAGTACTTTGGCGATATGAATTTTTCCTGCTATTAAAAATTTTACTATGCATTCAGTTGTATGGTTTCCTTTTAAAATTGTTTATTTTTATAAAATTATCATTGAGATTCTTTTTTTTTGAGACTATAGACCGTTCTATCAAGTCCTAAGAGGGTCTATGAGGCCCCATAATTTGACTGTACAGTATAAGCATGTACTTTGCCTACCAACCTGTCACTTAGAGCATGTGGTGGGTTTCCAGAAATATTATTGTATGACTCACTACTCATACTGTCTTTAATCTTGTGGAGATTTGTACAAGGGCCTCACTTGTGCTCCATTTTAAATGGTTAGGATGGGCTTCATTTTCCCAATTCTATTTGTTTCAAAATTAGCAGGACACAGTCCATTGCAGTGTTTATATAACAGTAGGTTTGGGACCTCTTTTTCTAGATTTGGAGAAGATGTTCATATTTAAATGGTTTCATAAGAAGTCAAGAAGCAGGCTTTTGAAAAAAAGAAAAGAAAGAAATTCCTTATTGATAAACACAGTGAGATTTGGGGAAGCTAACAACGGTTGGTAAAATCAATGCCATTGCTTTTTCTTGGCAGATTAGACTTTTCAGTAAATAGCATACCAAACCAAAAGCATTTACTTCTTTAGAATTTATTAAATGAAATTGTCTTATATTTCTTAAACTACAACAAAAAGAAAAATGAAGGCAAAAAAATGCCCACGAAAAATTTACTAAAATTAAGTCAAAGAGGTAAAAATCAAATAACAGAACCAGGCTTAGTTTATATTTGTTTTCTTATTTTTTCAGCAAATAACTTTTAGTGGTTTGAATGAGATGTCCACAATAGTAGTGGGAATTCTTGGTCACAGCAGGTGGTGCTGTTTTTGTGATGCTTGGGAAGTGTGGTTTATTAGAAAGGGTTTGAAAATGGAGGAAACTCTGAGATAAACTTTTGTCCTGTAGAGTTCTCTTTTTCTGCTTTGTTCATTTGGTTGAAGATGTGAGCCCTCAAATTATTCTCCAGATACCATGACTGACTCCTACTCCCTCTGCTACTCAATCATTGACTTATAATTTTTAGAAATTATAAGTCCCAAAGAAACTCATTTTTCTCTAAAAAAAAAGCCAAAAAGCATAGTGTTTAATAACTGTTGTGCAGAAACACTAGTATGTAACTCTGAAAATAAATTGACCCAAAAACATAAAAAATATATTTTAGTTTAAATACTTTTCTGATTCAAATTTTAATACCGGAAGGCAAACCTTCAAAAAAATTATTCATGTAAAGCAGCATCCTAATACTCAAAATAGTAATAAGATCATAAAAACCAACTCTTTTAAAATGTTTCAGGTACTGTGTATTTTAAGCGCATATTTTGTTGAATACAAATATCATTGTTAGGTATTTCTGGCTTTTTTTTATTTTGTGAAGAAGAAAGAAGAAAAATGGCATATACTGCTCATAATTATACAACTAACTTGGAAAAGTCAGAATTTGAGCCACATTAAGATAAGATTACCTGTGTACTCTTCTGTCTTTATATATCAAGCAGAAACTTCTCTCAGGAAGAAAGAGACACATTTTTCTTAAATATCCTTAAATATCTAAATTATATTTAACTATGTCGTGACAAGAATCATTAGAACATTCTATGAATTATGATCAAACTCAAAGGGGAGGGTGAAAATAGCAAACTAGGCTAAGTTTATAAATGTGTTCTTCCCTTCAGTCACATATATATATATATATATATATATATATATATATATATATATTCCCACTCTCCTACGTATTCAAGGCATTTTACAATAATTGTTATGGTATGTATATATTTATAAAATATATTTATCTATATGCATGTATTTATTAAGTGTATCCTGTTTTTGTATGTATGATTTCAGGACTTACCTTTTGGAAATGGGCAACCATTTGGTGTATTCTTCCTGGAGAATGTCCACCTTTCCCATTTCCAGCTTTCCTCAGTAGCCTATAGTTCTTTCTGTAGGGTTGGGGCTTTGTGGACTTTTCTGTGTTCTGTTTGCATATGCATTGGTGTTGTAATTGCTCAGCTTATATTTGGGTAGTCATGTTGGTGAGACTTTATGGTTATGGCATAGTAACCAGCAGACAATTTTTATGTTACTAGTAGACACAGTCTCATAGCAAACTCCGAATTCTGTGGCTCTTAAAATCATTTTTTCCACCACCACAGTGTTTATTGAGCCTTAAGTATAGGAGTGTTTGGGGGATGTATCAATTATGCTCATTTTGCCTCTCTTTCTCAATGATTCCTGAGTCTTGGAAGGACACTACTGTACATATGTGCCTTTAAGTACTGTGTGTTTGCCATCTCTTACATTTTGCACCTTGACTAAACAGCATCACTGTCTTAATCATCACCTATTCAAAGTAGAATCTTCTCATATAAGAGCTGAGATTTGTATTGTGCTCTGGGAACAACAGTATTAGGAGTCAGTTTAATATTGTATTGATTTAACATCATAATAGCAATAGGATCTCCCCAGCGACTGTGACCTATCTAGGCTCTGGTTCTTAGCTGAATAATAATGCCAGATATGAATTTCATTTTGTGGAGCTGGGCTTCAATCTATTTAGAAAGCTTCTGGTTACTACGATGATGGGATATATCACTAACGCACTAGTAAGCATTTATTACTAGATCAATCATTATTATAGTACATTTTGCTGGGTATGAGTCATGATTTCAGTCAGCACCAGCTTGCTTTCATCACTCTTTATGACTTAAATATATGGTGTCTTCAGCAATGTGGTCTTACACTCAAGTTCTGGAAGGTAGACAGGAACAATGACTCTTATAATGTTTGAGACATCAGTGAGAAATTACTGGACAACAGTCCAAAACAAGTAATCCAGTCTCGATTGATTGGAGTTCTCTGAACCTTCACCAGATTAGACTTTTGTATGATCTATGAGTCATGTTTTGCTTAAATATATTCAATTGAATTAATTTATCTATTTTCTTTGATACTTGGCACTTTTATTAAAATACTTTGTAACATTAGTTTTTGTCAATAAAATAAACTACGTTTAATAATTACCAAGTTGTTAAGATAATACATCCTAATCTAATATATCTTTTATTTTAATTTACATAGAAGACAAAAAATTGAGATCTCACTTATTTGTCTAGCTATATTATGCTTGCATGTACATGTGTGCATATTTATTGATGTACACATAGAAACATATATGTTTATTCTACATATATTTCAGACTTCTCATTTTAAGCACAATTAATTATTTCTGATTTCTGCCTTGAAATGTTTCCTCAACCTTTGATTTTAATCTTCTATAATAGGGTTAGTTATTTTTAAAGGTTCTTCTAAATATTATTTCTGTTTAACATTTTGTGCATTCCAATGTTTCACCAGAAACAGTGTGTATCTCTCAGGAGAAAAATATTCAGAAATATTTTTGAGTGAATAAGTTAAGATTATGGATCTGGGAATAGAGTAATAGTAATAAAGATGAACCCTCTCTCCAGTTTAGTGCAGTAAATCAGTAATTTCACTCACAGGGAAACTGCACAATTAGGAGGAGATATGGGGGAACACTAAACACACTCAGCATCTGAGATGCATAAGTTAAATATTTTAGAGCACTGCTAATAGATTGAGGCTGAAGAGTCATAAAACTTCCTCTGTTTGTCTCTTCAACGTTTTATGTTCTACATCCTGCATTTTATTTATAACTCTTAAATTGGCCTCTACTTGTGAATCCACAACTGCTTTGTTCTCTCAAAGGTACTCCAGTTCTCTATATTTTATACTTGGCTTTGCTAGATCAATTAAGTTCAATTGAATTTAGCTAAACAAGTCACAAAACTGAACCCAGAAGTCCATATTAACCAAGACATACTGCTGCGCTCACTCCCAATGAATATATAGTAGCCTCCCTATTTCTTCAATATGAAATCGCACCTGATTTATTATGTAAATCTGTAAATAGAATAAAATTGATTAGCTTAAAATCATAGCCTCTATAATCTAAAGAGAAGAAAATGTAATAAAAAGAAGACAGTGGGATTGGTGAGAGATGTTCTGTTTGTTTAAACATACAATTTAATTAGAAGTTTATGGGGCGTGGCTTGCTCCACCCAGCATGACTGTTTTTATAGATACCAGTCTTGAAGGAGAAACTGAGCTGGAACTACATGTGATTTGTTTATCCAAACCCATAATGGGCAATGGATGATGGAAAGCATGGGAACAACATGGACTTGTTTTTTGAACAAAATAGTTTATGGACTTGAAGTTATTTTTGGATTCCTTTCTTCCAAAATGTGCCAAATTTTCCAGAAGAATTGACAAATAAAATTGCCAGAATAGGAAGGATGAAAGAAAAGAATTACTATGATCTTGGGGGAGCAGTGATGTAGCTGGATTTTGTTTGTTTGTTTGTTTGTTTGTTTGTTTTGTGTTTTGGGTTTTTTCCCCACTTACGTTTGACAAAAAAAATTGATGGGGAAGAATATGCTATATAGAGTTCTACCAATATAGTTATCAAACAATATCAGCCAGAAAAATACATGAACTTATTCTGGCACATATTCTTTATTGTCAATGACCAGGGCTATTTAATTTTCTTTTCTTGGGTATCTCTAATAAAGCAATTCTTTTCAGTATCTCAGATTCATGAAATCTGGGTCATTATATAACTATCCTTAAGAACAAAGGATAAGATAGGGAATTATGTAAGTCAGGTTATTTATTACACATTTGTGGTCTGTCTCTAAGTGTTACATAGAAACCAAATTGTACTATATTTTCCAATATTCTATAAAATAAACATTAGATATAGCACGGATCAATACGACATGGATCTTCTTTGGAAGATACTCTTCTTTCTTAGGTACTTTTTTATTGCTCTGAAGAGACACAATGATCAAAGCAGCTTAAAAGAAGAAGTATTTAATTCGGGGCTTGCTTCCAGTTTCAGAGGAGTAGTCCCTGATTATCAAGGCCCCAAGCATGGCAGCAGGCAGTCATGGCACCAGGTCGGTACCTGAAAGCTTCCATCTGATCTGTAGTTGCAGCTGAAAGAGAACTTGGATGAGCCTGCCCTAGCTTTGAAACATTGAAGCCCACCCACAGTGACATATATCTTCCAGAAAGATCACACCTTCTTCAACAAGGCTATACCACCTAATTCGTCCTAAACAGTTAGCCAACTAGAAACCAATCATTGAAATATATGATCCTGTGGGGACCATTATCATTCAAACAACCACAATACCTTTACATCATGAAACACAGGACTTTTCCGATTTTACATAGTGACAGAAATAAAGTAACTATTGATAAACCTGACATAAATCTTAACCTTTTAAAAACATTGAGGAAAATTAGACATGCATTTTATTAATCAGCCGTTATAATCACACACATATAAGTTAAAAGTGATTGAAATTAGCTAAGTACATATTCTTAAAATATACTTACAGTTGGAGTCAGATTGTTTGTCCAGGTTTAGCATGCAAGTTGAAAAGGTATGTATCAGGTTTAAATATTGGGGTGGTATGTGTGGGGCCTTTTCAGTATAGAAACAAGTCATTTGCTGATAAAGAAAATTGTTAATTCCTGACTGGGATAATTTGACTTCTAAGTCCTGCCACACTGATTTGTTCCTGCATTATTTAAAAACAAGGAAAAAAAAACAAACTGCAATGTCTCTCAGTGGATGAATGTTTATAGAAAAGTGTGATGATTGTACACAATGGAATTTTATTCATTAGAAGAAAAGATAAAACCATAAATCCAGAAGCAAAACAGTCCAATCTAAAAGATATCCTATTAAGTGAAATGTCCAGACTCAGAAACATGAATTCATTATGCCCTCTCATATTTAAATCCTATTCTTAAATTATTAAATGTGTGTATATTATGTAACTTAAGCAATGTATGTATATATCATGAAGTTATAATGAGGATCACAAGGCAGGGAAAACAAAATATTAATGATGGGAAAGGGAGAAATGAGGGTAAAAGAATGTATGTGGCCTGACTGAAAGTAGAAATAGAACAACAAGGTGGATGTTAAGGGGACATCACTGAAACAACCATGTCAAAAATTTTTGACCTATCATCAAAAATAATGAATGTATGAAAATTTTAATAATTAAAACCATTGTTTTAAATAGTAATTTAAGAAAGAGACCAAAGATTATGATTGAAATGTAAAATCAAAAGAAAATTAATGCATATTCAAATTGAAGAAATAAAGAAACCACTAAATATTCATTGGGAGTGAATGCAGCTGTATATCTTGGTTAATGTGGACCTCTGAGTTCAGTTGTGTGACTTATTTAGCTAAATTTAGTTGAACTTAATTGATTACAAAGCCAGGCATAAAATACAGAGAACCGTGGTGTCTTTGAAAGAAGACTGTTGCATAAGTAATAATATCCTACTATGACATCTTTGTGTTTTTCACATTGACTATCTTTCTATAATGTGCGGAAATGCATGTATAAGATCCCTTAACATAAAATTTACTTTCCTAACAAAATTTTAAATATAAACTTAAAAATGTGTGTGCATTTTATACATCATTTATATGTGTGCCTTTGTGGGTAATTGACACAATAAATTGTTAAATATTATTAGAGTTTGCAAAACTAGAAGTTATAACTCAAATCAAACCATAACTGACAAGTTCAAAAATTAGCTCCGTAGTCCTGCTTATATCACCCCATTATAATCATATCTAAGAACAAGTCAAGGATAAGGTCATTCATTTCTCTCTGGCAGCTAGCTTTAAGGTCAAAGACTATATGAATTATGATTAATCTAATTTCTGAAGCCCATAATTCCAAACTATTCCATATGATTCACTCAGCACAACTACGTTTCCTTGTGTCCTCTTTTATTATGAGCCCTGCTAATGTTATCTGCAATATAATTCCATCAGCCCTAAAACATGGCCAGAATAAAACCCACAGTTCCTTTGTACAGTTCATTTTAGTAATATTATGTTTTTCTCTGACACTGTTTCATGGTTACTTCTTTATTGTATCCAAAATGAAAATTCTCCCTAATGCCTCCATTTATTGATCACAGAGTTATTGCTTCTATGTTCTGAAGAAACACTTGTAGCACAAAAGCTTAAAACACTATCTTAGTTCATTTCTCTCTTTACATGAAAGACGGGCTCCAGCTGTTTCTACTATGGTTCAGAAAGAAAGCATCCTAGATTAATTTCCATGAATTATTCCATGGCTCTCTGGCAAATAAGATGAGTTTGTGGGCAAAAATCTTGCTGCACATTCCAGCCAATTTGAGTTCTACACTCAGAAGCCTTGAAAAAGTCAAAAGAGAGATCCACATACATATACACTTGCATCACACACAATGAAAAATGTTTTTAGAAAAGAGGAAAACTTGGTTTTCTTGAGTATCCCTGTTCAGTCATTTTTGTAAAAATTGTTAAAAAAAAAAACATGAGTGCTCACTTCAGACTTTCTAGGCAATGAGTCACTAGATCCAGTTGCATGCAATATACCCTGTCCCATCCTATTTGCTCAGGGGTAGAGTCAGCATGCAGATTCAGCTTCCTAATGTTGCCTATCTTAGTTAGGCTTACTATAGCTATGATGAAACCATAGGGAGGGAAGGATTTCTTTGTTTGCAGTTCCATGAGACAGTCCATCATCAAAAGGAGTGGGGACGGGAACACACCCAGGCAGAAACCTGGGGGAAGGAACTGAAACAGAGGACATTGCTGCGAGACAATGATTTTACCCTGTAAAGAATTGTTTCTTGTACTTGTTTAATAAAATGCTGATTTACCAGTAGCCAGGCAGGAAGTATAGGTAGGGCAATCAGGCAGTAAGTAGAGGTGGGGCAATGAATACAAGAGAATTCTGGGAAGCGGATAGATTCATTCTGCACTAATCACCCAGAACACAGCAAGAAAGATGTGACTGCCTCATTAAAAAAAAACTACCTTGCCATGTGGCTAACACAGACAAGTATTACGGGACTAAAATAAGTTATAAGAGTCAATAAGACCTGAGCTAATAGGAGCTCACCAACTCCAGTCAGATTAGGAAGGAACAAGCATAGGATTAAACTAGTCCCACTGTATATGGAGAACTGGCCTAATTGCGTAGTTATAGGAGAACTGGCTCCAACTCTCATCTGAGAAAGGTTGACTCAAAGTCCCACTGACTGACCAACTCAGCTACCATCCAGGCCAACATCCAGAGACTTGTGTTAGCCAACTCTGATGAAGAACTTCCTTCAGACAATGGACTTTGTGAGACTGCACCAGGTTGGGTGTGGCCTCAGGTACCAAAAATGATGCAGACTGCCTACTCTCTTTCTGCTCTCACACTTGGATGCTGGATTTTGTTCCTGTTCCCCGTTGTGATATGTGAGCCCCCCTAAAAAAAAGAACACCTTATTATGCCCTATTTGAGCTACTGTGGGATTACTTTATTCGTGTTCCCCTTCATCTAGTGCATTCCCCTTAATCCATCGCCAATGTGGTTGGCAAGCACAGGGAACGTCTCTTGTCTGCAACCCACTTGACACTGCCTAGGATTCCGTCTAAAGGGATCACCAAGCAAAGAGAAATATTACTTATATGGAAAGGTCATCTGTAGGCTAAAATTTCATTCTCTGTATATATATACACTACCCAGTAGAAAAATAGACTCATTTAAAATTCAAAGCTGACTTTGGACTTGGACAATGGCTATCTTTCTCTAAATCCAAGCATGTTGTTAAAAGAAAAGTTGAGAGTTTCTGTCTCATGTCAGGATCCATCTGATATGGGAGAGAAAGAAGAAAAAATTTGGGAAATTTTTACTTTTCTCCATGCCTATTTTTGTCTATATTGTATATTTTGTTAAATATATGCCTATGTGAATAATGCTTAAGTTTTCAAAATAAACAGCAGATTTTCCTGTGGTAATATTTAAAGTTTCCAAGAAGAAGATAGGGTTCCACAACAATGACTCCACCTGGTTAAAAAGATGTCATGATGTTGATAGTGCTACTTTAAGACTGATTTTCGGTACCAGCTGCTAAAGATGATTCCAACTTGTTCAGTTGAAGTGGTGTACCTTCTTAAAGTTCTGGCTCGATCTCCAAATAATAACTTCAGAAAAAAAATATAATTTTTTATGTAATTATAAATTACATAATCAGACAGCAATCTTGAAACTTAACCATCATTTTAGTTTTACAGGATCACATAAAAAGAACATTAACCTTATGACAGTTGGAAATAATTTTAGAAGACGATATCCCTTCTCCTATCCCTTCTCCTAACAAAATTTGTCCACATGGTTAGGAGCATCAATTAAGAGTTGATTATAATTGATATAGGAATTGGGGTTGGGGTGGAAATTTTGTAGGCCCAAAGATCTCACTCAAAAAAGAAAATTGAATGGGATAATAGATTAATATGAGTTTACTCACACTAATAATGATAATAATAATAATAGTTAGTAATAAAGTGAATACTTTTGAGCTATTGTATACAGACAATTTACATTATTATAGATTCTTGTATATTAATACAAATTCAAATTATATTTGTTATAATGAATATGCTCCTATTTCTTCTTATCATATTTGTATACATATGCAAAGTTATTTTGTCATATTGTATATATGTGTGTTTCTACCTCTGTTTAAGGCATTTTGTATATTGATACATTTTAGGATATTTATCATAGTGAATTATAGATTTCTACCTGTGACCAAGATACTTATACATTGTTTGTATTTTGAGGCCATTGTCCTTATTTGATGCACAGTTGTTTAAAGATTGTCTAATATAAAGTCTTAGTCTTTAAGTTATACAGGTATTAAGTATTATAGATAAATTATCATGCATGTTTGCCATACTTATAGTTAGACTAATCAGGTTCTTTATATCATAGAGATTGTATTCTACATAGATAAGTAATCTTCAACCACTTCAAAGAACTGTAGACTATGGTATTTAAATAATTTAAGGTTGTCTTGATGTGACACGCAACTGCTCCTAGCATCATCTATCTATTCCTAAGAGAATGTTGAGCACCAAAGACCCTCCACTTAGAGCTTGTTTTCTTCTTGGCAAACTGTCTTTAGGCAAGAAACTGCCTATGCCTACTTGAACACTGACAAAATACACGGTGTCTAGACTGTACAAGCAAAATACAAAAAAAAAAAGCCTGCAAAACCTTGCCAAGACATGGTTAGACTGTTCTAAAATTTTTCCTGCCTCTGAAAATGGTCTGTCAGTTACTCTATGCCTTTGCCAAAGTTGGTGGCTCCAACATTGCAGTGGAGACTTTGGGTGATTGCCCAGGTAGCCAGTTGTCTCCGTTATCTACTGCATATTTTGGAAGCTGCTTAATTTCACTTCTTGCCTACTGAAGTAATATTAACTTCCTTCTCAGGTCTGTAATGGGCTAAAAACTAGATAGTCATAGTTACTTTCCTCTTATGACTTTGCCAAGCCATTTCTAATATAAGAATTAGACTCCTTTGAATAGAATAATTATCAAAATATTTAGCAAATGTTTCTTGCTTAATATTGTTTATGCTGGTTGTAATTCTAATTTTTATACTTGGTAACTGTTTTTACTGTATATAGTTTTGTTTTGGGTTTGGAGGTTTCTTATTTAGACAAAACAGGGAGGTGATGGGGAACCTCCTTCAGTCAAAGGCCATTGAGAGGCTGAACCAGGTTGGGTATGACCTTGGGTACCAAAAAGATGTGGTCCTGCCTCTCTCTCTCTCTCCCTCTCTCTCTTTCCCTCTCTCTCTCTCTCCCTCTCTCTCTCTCCCTCATCTCTCCATTTTCATATCTGGATGCTGGATTCCATTCCTGTTCCATTTTGTATTCTGTAAACCCCCCTCATTAAATAGAGAACCTCTTATTATACTCTATTTGGAGCTAATGTGGAATTACTTTATTTACATTCACTTTCATCTGGTGTGTTCCCCTTCACTACCCTAATGTACTGTGCTTATTACCTACTGGAGCCTGTTAAGGAACTGGTCTGTGGAACTCTACCTGCAGGATCTCCATAGGGTGGCATAAGAGTTTCAGTGATAATCCTGTGATGGTCCAGAGGCCAGAGGTCTTGAACCAAAGCAATGACTCATTGCAATGAACATTTGCAAGTAAAGCTGATTGGACAAAAATTATACTGTGTCATATACCCTGATTTCCAATGGCACTCAGATGAACAAAGAATGTGGGAAAAGAGAGAAAGGTGAAGGAGAAAAGTGATTTTGTTTAGTTTGCTTTTAATTTTTAACATTTGGGGTTGTAACATGGAGGGAGCCTGTTTGTTTGAACATGGAAGGAGCCTGTTTGTTTGGGCTTCTTGGTTCTGCCCAACACCCCCAGCTGTTTAGTCCCAGAGAAAAACCAAACAGAAATCTCTATAAGTTATAATGCTGATTGGCCCATTAGGTCAGGCTTCTTACTGGCTAACTCTCACATCTTGATTAACCCATTTTTCTGATCTATTTTAGCCATGTGGCTCAGTACCTTTTTCAGTGGGGCAGCTCACATCCTGCTGCTTTGGTGATCTGGGCAGGAGTGTGAAGAATCAACTTCCTCCACCCCAGAATTCTCCTGCACTTCTTGCATCATTTCCACTTCCTGTCTGGTTTCCCCACCTAGACCTCTTGCCTGGCCAATCAGTGTTTATTTAAAACATGATTGACAGAATGCAGACAATTCTCCCACACCATGGGGTGATGCTGCAAGGGTGAAACGCAGATATGAGAGGCCTGGGAAATGAGTGGAATGGGGGAACATGATTTGTAACTCCCAAAGAATCAATAAAAACGTATGGTTTTAGAAAAAGATGATGCATCCTTGGTGTGTGTGTGTGTGTGTATGCATGCATGTGTGCACAAATAAGCCAATAATATTCACCCTCATAGTTTCCAGTTTCTCATCTTTTGCTCATTAACACGATTACCACTTTTTCCCTTAAAAGCTTAAATTTCAGTATTTACATTGATCTTTGTGCTGGAAATATTATTATGAATGTATATTCATATGTATATACATGTACATATCTTTGTATATGCATACAGTACATGCAAGATAATATATATAACAATTTCTCATCATTTACTTTGTTACAGTCATATTATATGTATATATCACTATTATGAAATTTAGTATCTGCTAACCCTATTTACAGAAAAAGAAATTAAGATAAAGGTCCATGCAATAATTCTCCCAGATTGTATATGGAAAAAATAGAGTGAAGAATTTTCTATCTCATTTTTCTTACTTTTTCCATCTCAATGGATTACGATTCTCTTAGATCCTATAGGGTATAATACCTCTAACCTATGAACCATTGTAGTCTTCTGCTTGAACTTGGGAGTTTTTAATTAGTTATCTCTCAATGTAACAGGCTTCCTACCAATCATTACAACACCAAATAAAATCAATTGACTGGTACATTGCTAAGGTCATTGAATAGCAGGCTTATACTTTTATCTTAAATCCATTAGTGAGAAGACACCTGTATCCTTGGTGTGATGCATCATTGGACGTCAGCTACTGACCTAGGCTTACAGTGTCTTTGTCTCCAATCTAACATAGGAAGATATAGAAATAAAGAAATCTACCTGTTCATAAATTCATCTCCAGACAATTTCACCTCTGTTGACTGTAATGTGAGAGGAGCTAAATTTCCTGACTTCAAACCATCATCGGTAATTTAGCGTGAAGTTGAGGCTGTGTGTCCAGACCCCAGGGAAATTTTATTTTGTTTTGATAACATGAGCTTTCTTAACACTCCTGTAATAGCTGAATGACCTTCTTTGTTCTATTGCCCTCATTTAATCTCACAAGAAAACCTCTTGGTTTAGAGAGCCCCTTAGCTCCTTTAGATAACACCAAGTAATATTGTGGGGGCAAAAGGGGATTTGGGAGACAGAAGGAAGCAAATGGCATGTCTGTCTTTAAATAAATTCTCAAGTAAAAGTATTAAGTTCCAAGTGCTTAAGTATTTACAGAAAAAGCAATTTTTAGAAGAAATTACATACTATGAAAAAGGAAAAATATAGGCAGCATAATACTTTGTGAGTGTTTCCTGAACTAATGTATTTTCAGTCCAAGAATTTCACTTCTTAGGAATGTATTTTAGATATTGCTCTATTTACTCCTCTGACTAGTGCATCATAGGTCACGAAATGATATTGGACTGATAATTTACATCAGCCAATGCTAAGATATTTTAATATCTTTTATAATCTTTAATTTTTAGTCTTCGTTCTGTTTTGTTCTTTAGAAGCAGTTCATACAGCAGAGTCTGATTCTCTAGAATTTGTATAGTCAAAGGCTGCCTTAAACTGTTTTTCTTATCCTTTTGTTTTTATTTCCTAAGTGATGGGGTTAGAGAAGTGTAATATCAAATGATGATAAAGAGATTTTCCCTTCCTTTATTGCTTTTGTTGGGTATTATTATATTAATGGTAAAAGTAATTTACATAGTGTGCCACTACCTATTTCAAATAGTCATCCTGAATATCAATATGCTTCAGGAAACTCAAAGTGTTCAATATATGACTTTGTAAAAATCGTTTCATTCTGATGAAGTTACTCTGATTACTCAAGCAGTCAACTTGAAATATCTACATCCATTTCCTTCATCTATGTTCTCTTAAGAAAATAAAGTATAATTCATATTTCAAAATAAAAACTAAGAAACAACTGTGGTTCATACTACAGCCTGGGAAAGAAACTATTCTAGTATCTTCCATGTCCTCTTCGTGCTTCTAGTCTTTAAACATTTGTTCTAAAAATTTAAGGAAGGTTCTAGAGATTCTAATTGTCCATTTCAATTGTGCCTCCAAATTTCTCCTGTTTTAACTGCTCTTCTTCCATAATTTGTCCATATTGGACAAAATTTCAGTAACATGAAGCATTACAAATTTCAATTGATTTAAGGCTGCTATGGTAGAGACTGGGTAACTGGCAATGAGATATTGGAACAGAGAAAAAATGGGCTCAAACTCTAGCATTGGATAAAGAAATGAGAATTTTTCATACAGGAGCAGGGGAAGAATTGGTGAATGGGTTAGTGAAGTAAAGATTACTATAAAACATCTGATAGAAGGAAGAACCTTGCAAAACTTGCTTAAAAACATTTCTCCAGATTATAAAAATAAGATGTCATTTCTTCTTTAGTAGAGAATAAAACCCAAGTAGAAACTGAAAGGAAGTGAGATTAAGAGCTAGAGAAATCTTACTGAGCAGAATTGACAGTTCAGCAGTATTTTTGCTACAATGAGTTTTAAAAGGAAATATGATAGGATTTTAACAAGTTACGCTACAAGACTCAAGAAAGAACATAACTAAAACTTCATTATCAGGGAGTTATGATTGATGCAGTTGTAGAATCTTGCAATAACTCATTCACATGCCCAGGAATGTATATATACCTTCATCCACATGTACATAAGCATGCAGAAAGACAGAGAGAGAGAGAGAGAGAGAGAGAGAGAGAGAGAGAGAGACAGAGAGACAGAGAGACAGAGAGACAGAGAGAGAGAATATGCACCAATGTGAATGTTATCAGTGGAAAACTTTTCTACCTTAGCTTTCTAGAATTAAGCTCAAGTTGACAAACTTTCATATAAAGCACTTTTAATTGCCTAATAATTCCACTGGACCCGAGGTGATATTTATTTAGAAAAAAATAGATTTTTATTAAAAATGATGCAAAAATATATACCATAATCAGACAGTTAAGAGGAGATTCTGGATTCCACAAATTATGCATGTAAAAATTTTCTCATTCTAAAATCAAATTTATCCCACTGTGAAGTTGATTCTGACTTTTAGAAAAGTTGCTCCTCTGTGTCTTAACACACATATATATTAAATTTATTGGAAATAGAAATTTACTTTTATGCTTACATTTGGGTTCCTCAAAATCCAGGCATTATATTAATTTGGCAAAACTTTAGAAAAGCTGAAAAATAATAGGAAATTCTTTAAATGACAATATCAAGTTTCTCATCAATTCATCAAATATTTGTTGAGAAGCAATTGTAGATCGGTACATACTGGGTAACAAAATTCCATGGTGCATGAATTTAGATATATCTTGCTTTCACAGTCACAGAGTTTAGTGAAAAGTATTAAGGAGATCCTACAAAGATAGGTACAAATCTAGAAACTAATTAACAATGTAAAATGCAGATGAATTATGGCTTTTGAATCTTAATTGTAGGATCTAGCTACAACCATGGTAGAGAACTTGACATAAGAAAACAGTGATCTGAGAAATGAAGTAAAGATGAACACTGCAGAGGGTGCTAGGCACAGGTGTTTTAATTTAGATTTCTCTGACTAAAGGCCACGAGGCCATGATTCAGACAGAGAATTGAGAGTTTTAAGTGTTGAAAATAGGTAGGAGGAAGTTGAAGGATATCCAACTATGGCTAGTGACATTATCAGATTTATATTTTAAGGTAAAAAACCTGTTTTGAGATGTATAGAGAATAGATTTACTGAGTCAAGGCTTGATGAAAAATCCTCATTCAAGAGGATGCTTTGATATTCCAAGTGCAGAAGATCATGCTGACAGAGAGAGAGAGAGAGAGAGAGAGAGAGAGAGAGAGAGAGAGAGAGAGAGAGAGTTGTGAGCCTATTTGTGTGGCAATGCCTGCTCAAGAACACATGTATATCAGGAGAGGCCATTTTGTTTTCTGGCATTCCTTGTCTTATTTCCTGGAGTCAATTACACTCACTGATCCTGTAGTTAGGCTGGCATGATCTTCAACTCCAAATCCAGTCCATCTCCATTGTTCTGTAGTTACAGGCATGAAAATGTTTCGCTTATTATGTAAGTTCTGGGCAATTCAGCTCAGTCTTTATGCTTGCATAGCAAGTGCTCTTATCCACCCACAATGCCATGCCCCCTATCTCTGGACTTGGTTCTTCTACATTAGGTACTGTGACATTTCCATTTAACTGTAGAATTGGTGTTGAAAAAGTTTTTACAGTAGACTAACAAATGAAGCTATCCCTTGGACTCCTTCTTATCGTTGCCTTGTCTCTTTATAAGTACCCTACAAAAAGGAGGCACTCTTTTAGGCAGGAAGAGAGCCCTCACCAGAACCTTCATAACATGGACCACTGATCTCTGACATTTAAACATCTAACATTGTGAGAAAATAATTTAGTTTATGCAAATTAAAACACACAGCCTGTTATTCTGTTAGGGTATCTTGCTTTTCTTTCTCTATGTTACAGGTACAGCCTTCGACCAGTCTTCTCCCAGCTGATTCACACATGGTGTACACAATACCGGCAACAATGGTCTGTGGCGATATCTGCACAACACTGACTTCTAGAGAAACTCAACACACACTCAGTTTCCAGGATTTTAATTGGAGGCTGTTTACGTAAAAACCTTTGAAGCAGTATAATGTAAAACTTCACTCTCTTGGAAGGAAACAAGCTGTTCAAAACAAACCACAACTCAGAACCATTGAGTAATTTGGATTCGTTCTGAGAAACTGAGTACACTTCTCAAATTGTGGATTTTGTGTCTCTCCATGAACATAACAGTTTCACATCAACTACTGTCCTCCACAGATAGCCCAATCTAGTATTAACCAGATTCAGATTTAATTCTATTAAAGGGTGAAGCATTTCAATGGTAAATTACAGGCCAACATGGCACAGCGCTTGAGAAACAGAGATCTGTAAACTGTAGAACTGTAACTTCAGTGGTCCTTGTTTTGAAACCAGACTGCAATGTTTCCTGCCTGACTAAAAATTGGCATTTGTTAAAGACTTTGACAGCTAAGAAAACATGAAAGAAACATATGCAGAGTGTAAGACCATCTGGCACAAAAAACTGAACAAAATTTTGGATTTATATTAAAGAAACCACTGATTTGCAGAAAAATGGACAAAGGAATACCGAATGTGGTTGAGAAACCCAGATAATTACCTACATGTGTGCTTCATTCACACAGACTATGGTTAGTTAGATTCAGAGATGAAAATCTTCCTTATAGCTTTTTCCTCATTGTCACAAGTAATTTTGTTGAACAAAATAAAGTGACAGCACACAAACCTACTCCAGGTTTCAAGTGGCATCATATCAGTTTTCACAGCATCCCCTTGTCCTATACTGGGAGCAGAGAACTGGAGTTACCAAAAGATGAATGCTGGGAATGAAGATTCAGAGTTCTGGAAAACTTAGTTTGGAGCATGAGGGTTTCTACTCTGATGCTCTCTGCAGGAAAAACAATAGTTAGATAGTATTTTGCAAAATTTTCAAATTGATGCTAAAGAAGTTATTTAATGGAAATTTAATAAGCAGACTATGTAGCCTGGAGCAAACCAATAATTGGAGCTATCTTGTATATATTTATATCCTTACGAATTATAAAAACTAAAGTATCAATTTCATACACAGCATTTGATGGACAGGAATGATAGAGTCCTATTGTTGAAGTAGGTGTAAACAATAAATTTATGAAACATTTTCAAAATGGATTTTTGGGAGAATAACAATAATTTACATTTATATGACACACATACACATACACATGACAGATAAAATATTAATATGTGTTAGAAAAATATATCAATAGAATAGATCAATAGAGAGATGATAGATGACATATGATAAACAGATGATATATACAGAGATGATGTGATAGATTGACAGATATACTATGTCATATAAGGAAATGAAAAGCCTTATAGAAGCAAGCAGATGTTTGCCAATATATCCACACTACAAGTCTCACTATACAAGATCATTTTTACATACATATGAACTCCTTTAAATCCTAATATAAAAATAAATTAAATCCAAGAACTTGACTATGACCAGAATCATAGCAGGAGATTGAATTAATTATGATCCAAGTGTGATATCGTCTTGAAAAGAACCATAAGACCTTAGCATCGGTATGTTGTCAACTGTGGTCATGGCAGCAACTGCTGTGATTTGCACAGATTGTATCTGTGGTCCTATTTTGAGGAAATGGAGGTGTCAGTTGTTGGTAATGCTTGTATTGTAAAATGCAGCACAATGCTTATACAAATCTGTACTGAAGATATAATGATCAATTAAGACACATTTAAAACATCTATGTTAAACAAAGGACTGGACAGTTTTGCTGTTTGAGTGGAAGAGTCTAAATATTAGGGAATATATCACCAAAAATATAGAAATTGAGAGAAATATATATATGGGGTAAAAGTAGATACTACAACATGCTCAATAAGTAAAAATTGGGCTGTTTCATAATTTTAGTTAGAATGGATGCACTAAGATATAAATTGAAATAAATGAGCATGTTAGTGTCTTAGAAAAAGTATAAAAAGTATTTGAATTTTATGATTGATTTTTGTAAGTTTTACATAAAATACAAGTGTGAAACAATTTATTCCTGGAAAAGTATCTCCCTGACATTATACAGAAAATAGAGTTTAAAATGAAAATGATTGTTTTCTAGAAGTATATTCCCTTGAACTTTAGTGTTTCAATAGGGAAAAAAATAGTTCATAGGTAGTACATATACATACAGAAAACCACATTAATATGAAATACATGGTGAATGCTTTGTCAAATATTATTAAGTTTTCATGATGCAGATATGACAAGCAGCTAATCAGTAGCAAATATATCAAACATAATATTGTAAAATGAGATGCGATGGGTGGGGAAGGAACTGACAGGCTCTAGAAAGCATGTGTAAAATGCCAGTCTCATCAGAGCTTCTAAGCATTTTCCTTCCAAGGCAATATCCCCTTTGTAGGGTAATGTGTTACAGCTAAAAATGAATTTTCTTTATTTATCATCACCTCCTTACCGGCAGCCTCGACAGTCTCAGAAATTTTTTAAGTAATGAGACTTTCCCTTTTCACTCACAAAGGGCCATTGTACGTCACACCCGAATTTTTGCTAGAGGATTTGACTCTTGATGAGATTCCAATGAATTAATGAATACTGAATATTGATAAAAATTCTCAAAGACATGATTAAATAATTTAAAGTATATAAATGCATAATGAATAATAAGAATACAAATGATTAAAGAGATTTTAAGAGTGTCAAGTTCCAGCATGCCTGGATGTGCTGGGTTTTGTGCCATGATCCAAGAGACCAAGGAAACTACAGCCTCTGACTTTGTGCTCAGTCCTGTTCATGGTTCCCTTTTGTTATGGTTTTCAACACAGTATAAAACATAATAATTGATAAATAGACCAGCCTTCTTAAATTGAGTGAAATATTGAATTTGACAAGTAAGTTCTGAAAATCAACAGCATTGTGGTTGATGAAAATGAAGTATGGATTATTTTGGGAGTCAATTGGGATTTTTCATTTTACATGAAGGAACTCTTGTGGTACAGGGGCCTTTAAACATAGAGTACACACTGTCTTCAAAGGCCAACATCACAAGTTTGGCTTTGTTTTATTAAGGGGGTTGGATTCAACAATTTTTTTATTTTAATTTTGAAATTAAAATGCATAAAAGGAGCGTTTTTATTACTGAGAAATTTTTATTTAATAATATAAATGTAAATATATGCACACATGTTCATGTGATAACAATTAGGAAATAAAGAAGCCTAACTGAAAGTATGACAAACATGAGTGACTATTGATTGTAATTTAATACCCATATAGCTTAAAAAACTAAGGCTTTATATTATAAAATTAAACAATCTTTAAACAGATGAGTGAATGATGCCAATGACCCCAAAATGTAAACATTGTATATAAGTATCTTGATCAAAAGGAGAAATGTATAGTGCAATATGATAAGTGTTTCCTAAAATTGTGTCAATATACAAAATATCTGAAGTAGAGTTATAAACATGCAAACATACTTCTACCAGTATGACATAGGTACTTTACATAGGTGCACAAATTTTGTAAATAGAAATAGAAGTATATTCATCATGACAAATTTAACTTGAATTTGTATCAAATCTTAGGAATACAAATATAATTTTATATATGTATCAATACATAAGAATCTCTACCAATATATATTGTCATTAACAAATATTTCATAAGTAGATATACTAATCCACCTACTATCTCATTCCATCCATTCCCTTTCTTAAAAAATGAGATCCCTGAGCCTACTTTATTTCTACCCCTATAGAGCTTATAACTAACCCCTGACAGATGACAATTGTCCCTAACCCCGAGGACAAACTTTGTTGGGAGAGGGGACTTAATACTCTACAATTACACATATCTGTCATGGAGGTAATGTTATTTGTATGGGATCCTGTAAAAACTAAAATGATGGTTAAATTTTAAGATTACTGTCTGGTACAATTGCAGATAGTCACTGAGTAACTGATAGGGTTTTTTTTTTTGAAGTTTTTATTTGAAGTTTTGGGCAGAATGTTGTAAGAAGGTATACCATCTCAATTAGTAAGGTTGGAATCATTTTGAGCAATTTGTAACCCAAAACAAATCTTAGAGTGGTCATATCAGCATGATGGCATCATATTAATCAGGTGGAATCATTGCTTTGGGGCCCCATCTTCCTCCTAGAGACTTTAGACATTACTGAAGGAACATTTATTGCTTATTGTGGAAAACAAACATTATTTATATCAACATGGAAATTTGGAATTATTATAGATGTTTATTTAAAGAAAGGTATGATAAAGACAAAAATAGTTCTGGGAGAAGAAAAATTTTTGAAAGCAAGTTTTTGATAATGTTAGCCCTAAATTTTATCTTTCTTCTGCCCCACACCAGGTGGCTACTTATATGAGACAGAAACCCTGAATTTTTATTTTAACAGCATGCTTGGTTTCAGTGAAAGAGAGCCACCATCCAACTCTAAAGACAACTTTGATTTTTAAGTAATTGGGACCACCACTATACTGAGAAGTAAGGAAATAGATATGTTTAGGTAGTGTATTTAACCTTAAAGAGAATATTGGTATTATAATTAGATTTTTCATTGCTTAGTGATTATTTCTGTACAGCTAACGTTTTTTTCTTTGGGCATCTAGATGTTTAAGGTCTCTTGACATCTTTGAATTCCAAACTTTGGTACTCAGATTTTTTTTTCTGAGTTAAAGTGTTTTTGCACAGTTATATAATTTATAGTCGGATTTCATCTGTAGTAATGCCCCCACATTTCTTCTTCATTTAATATTATAATTCCTCAGAACTTTGTATGTATCCAGGCATTCATTAATTATCAACTGTTACTAAACACTGTCTTTGAATATTATGATGGGTATTATCAATATGTAGATAATTTTGAGTAGAACTGACATTTATATCTCATTTACTCTTTAGAATATGTATCTCAAATGCAATGTAGGTCAACTGAAGAATACCTAACAGCTCAGTGTACTGTAGAGTGCCATCTCATGAAGTGAAACATTATTCTTCTTAATGCCTGTGACTTATGCATTACCATAAAATCGAAGACAGTTTAATAAATAGGTATAAATAAGCATCTACTTACATTTACAGATATGGTGTTTCATCCTCAGAGAAAAAAGTGCTATGCATTCTTTTCGTAATTGATCTTTGATTCATTTATAACTGCATATAAATACATTTATTCAAATAATTGATGAAATCTTATAGAGTTTTTAGTTCACTTGTTAAATTCAAAAACATATATTTCTTTTTCCCTTCAAATAGCCCATGTTCTTTCTGTAGCTCCACCAGTGAAATAGAGTGAGTATTCAACTGCCTATGCTCACATTCAGAAGAGAACTTTATTACAGCAATTTTAAGAATGTTGTAAATAGACATCCTATTAACTTTATTTTATGTTTGTTGAAAGATTTTTCATAAAAGGTATTGCATTTTTATAATTTTTAAGGTTCATTCTTGAATATCCTTGACAGAATTTTGAATCATGTTTTAATTGTTTAGACCCGTAAGAGGTATTAAGAAAAAGGTTTCTAGCACTTTTCTCTGTATGTCGAGAAATTTGTACAAGATTGGAATGGCTTCTTTTGTAAATACTTGGAAGAATTCACATTTATAGCCATCTGTCCCTGAAGTTTCTTGAGGGAACTTTTACATGATAACAAATTTAACTTATTTGACAGATGTATCACTGAGAAATAATATGTACATAATATCTTAAGATTGGTAAACTATATTTTTTAATATATATTTTAATTTCAAACAAATTATCACTTTCAGAAAAAGTTGCTTGAAATGCTTAGCTTGAGTTAATGCTCCTTTTATGCTTTTTAAATTTTTTTACGTTTTAATGCATAATTAACTTTGATCAGCATTCATGAAATAATCTTCACATTTTAATTATTGACTTTTTCAGTTTTTGTTTTTTGAGTTATTTATTTCATTCATCACTGTTTTAACTTTATTATTAATTTTGTTTTCCTAAAGATATGTTTTGTGAGATAGAAACTGAAATTATTATTTTTGTTTATTTACTTCATTATCTATATATGTAACACTAGAGATTTTTCCTTAAGAATTGCTCTAACTTCATCCCACAGATATTGTTCTCCTATTTTTTGATAAAATTAAGGAAAATAATTTTTTACATCCGATGATGCTATCATTTATAGTCTCAAGTTGCTTAGAAGCACATTATTTTCTTTTCAGGTACTATATTTCCATGACTATAAATTTGTTCCTTGTTTCTATCTTAATACCACAACTAGAGAGTATGTTTTATATTATTCCATTGTTGCAAATTTTCTTATACTTTCTTATAACTCATCACACATATGGCATTAACTAAACTCATCCATACATTTAAAAGGGTAAGTTATAATATTGTCTTTAATAACAATATAATTTACTATTGTGTAATATTACTGATTTTTTATAATGCTACTCAAAACATAGCATTATCAAGGCCAACGTTCATATAGGGTTAGACTGACACCAATTAGTAAATGAGCTATAATTTTGTTGTTTAGAGGGTTATTTTCATCTTTATTTATTTTATGCAAGTTTATGTTAGTTATGGAAAAAATCCTCAGATAATTAAAGTTGTAAGCCCTTCAGGCAAATTGTAGGCAAACAGATGTTTTAACATTGCCTCAAGTGACTCCAATTTTCAGCCAGCTTTTCAAAGCTTCAGCTGAGAGATCCTAACTTCATCATTTATGTAATCCTTAAATGGATGACAGCAATCTGCTTAATGTGCAAGCTAATACTAAACATACATTTCAGGATGTTTTAAAGATTAACTGGTTAACTGCTTGGTATTTTTTTTTCCAGTAGAGGCAATTAGTAAAGAAATTTCTCACAGAAAAATACTATTTTTATTTTTATATTGCTATGTTTCATTAAGGTGTGTGATTTGTATAATAAAAAGACATAATACTTTCATAAAATGTATCTTTGTGCTTTTTTGAATCAGCAGGTAAAAGCACTTTCTATCAAGCTTGAGGATCTTAATTCAATCTCCCGGAACCATATGATATCTGAAAAAAAATTGACTTTCCCTAGTGTACTCTAACCTCTACAGATGCTTCATGGAGAACACCTATGAGTATATAACACACACACACACACACACACACACACACACACACACACACACACACACACGCATAGAATAAAGAAAGAAAGAAAGGAAAAAAGAAAGGAAGGAGTCAGAGATATATCTTGAAAATATGTTAAATATCCTGTATTGCTATCTAATAGATCACAAAGCAATTTCCTCATTATATATTATCATCCTAATTAAGCAAAACTGAGATCTGGAAACAATAATTTATCAGAAGAAAAAAAAAAGGACAGTTGATCCCCAATTAGAAATGACAAATTCAATGCTTAAAAGCGAAATTTGGACATTGGTACATTTTATGTAGTTCACTTTGTAAAAAATATTGAGCAGTAAAGTTTGAATTAAAAAGTTATATAAAATTGAATATTTCAAATATTTAATTTGAATAGTTAACAATTATTTAATATAATAATATTTTAATTTAATTATATCCAGAGAGAAGAGATAGAAGCCACTGGTATAGAAGATTAAATAAAGGAAAACCATTGAACAGGATATGTTTTTGATTTTTGTTTTTGTTTTTGTTTTTTTTGGTTTTTTTTGTTTTTTTTTCAAAGTTTATTAAATTATGAAAGTTTCCATTTCCGCCCCTCCTCCCAACACCCTCCCCCTCCCTCCTCCTCCTCCTCCTCCCTCTCCATCCCTAAGAGCAGTCAGGGCTTCCTGCCCTGTGGGAAGTTCAAGTTCCTCCCCCCTCCCTCCAGGTCCAGGAAGGTGAGTATCCAAACAGACTGGATCCCAAAAATCCAGTATATACAGAGGAAACAAGTCCCAGTGTCATTGTCAATGGCTGGGTAAGAGGTAGATATTACTAGCACTAAGAACATACAAAAAAAGGTTAAAGAAATGATGCTGTAGAAGCTTCTTAACACACACACACAGACACACACACAGAGACACACACACAACTTTTAAAGGAAGTTACCAAATAATGGGGCAACTAAGTTACTACTTAACTCCTGACATGCTTTCAAATTAAAAGCCCAGAGTGAGAGTTACCTCTTTTGGAGTTGTCTGTGTGGTCAAACACATGGTCAAGGGCAACTTATAGAAGAAAAAGATTTATTTGGAATTATTGTTGTACAGGGGTAAGAGTCAGTCACCATCATTGTCAGGGGATATGTCAGTAGACAGGGATGACAGACGGAAAAGCAAGCATAGATTTCATATATACCACAAACACGAAGCAGTGAGAGTGAACAAGAAATGATGAAACATTTTCAATTCTTTAAATCTGGTCTAGTGAAATACTTTCTTAGTTTCTTTTTTATTACTAAGAAGAGACACCACAACAAAGGCAACTTAAAAAATAAAGCAATTAATTTGGGGATAACAGTTCCAAAGGATGTAGAGTCTATGACCATGATGACAAGGAATATAATTGCAGTCAGGCAGGCATGGCATAGAGGCAGTAACTGAGAGCTCAATATTGAGACTGCAAACACTAAACAGAGAAAAAGAAACAAAGGAATCAGTGTGGGCTTTTGATAACCTCAAAGCCTATCACTGGAAATACACTTCCTCTAACAAGGTCACAACTCCTAATCCTTCTCAAGTAGTTGCACAGTCTGGGGGTCAAGCATTCATATATATGCCTATGAGTGACATTCTCATTCAGACTTCCTCACTTTCTTCAACAAACCCACACTACTAAAAACCTGCAAAAATAGCGCCATCAACTGGCAAACAAGTGTTCAAATCATGAGCGTAAATGGAACATTTCCATTCAAATCATCACTGAGTTGTTACCAGTGAGGGTCCATTGACTTGAAATATGGAAATATAGGCTATTTCAAAATCTCTTTGCTGCACTCCAGATCTTGGTAGAAATACTATTGAAGACATCACATACTTGATGCTAGGAGGTGGCAAAGTAATGTGGTAATTATCAGGCAGACTTTCCCCTGCTGGATAACTTTTATAGTACTGGAAGATGTTATCCATGATATTAGAAGATAAAATTAATGATCACTCCTATGCAGGTGTGAACTCTGAGAGGTATAATGATGATCAGTCTAGCAAGCCATGCCTATTTGTATAAAAATGTCAGGAATGTCACATGACTAATCGTGCACATTATGATTAAATTTAAGGCCCACTCCATATGATGAAATCCATACCTGGCACCATTCTCAAGGTCATAAACTCATGTCTAGATAATAGAATCAGGTCTAGGGGAACAGCCATTAAGTTTATTCCTCTAAACGATCACATTGTTAAACCAACTTGTAGTGACTTATCACTGTACCTATAAATTAATAAATTTCTAAGTTCTTATATGAGAGGCTTCCTTATACAATAGATGGAGATTAACATGGAGACCCACAAACTAGTCAATGTACAAAGAATGAAAGACTTTGGTTTGTTTGGTCCTGAATGAGACATATATATCACTACAAACTCTTCTCCCAAGACTCAGTATTCATTGAGAAAGATGGAGAGGAAAGATTGTAATGATCATCCAAAGCCAGACAAAATTCCAACATGGAGAAGGAGGGTGGGTATGAAGACTCATCCCTAACGAAGAAGCTATTGGCAATTGTTACAGATTTGGAGAAGGAATGTCAGTTTTCTTTAAGTTTGTGATCACTGATAGCTTGATCATGTTCCGGTGGAATTCCATATATGCAAAAATATATGTACAGCACAAATTGGTCTGTATGTATTTTTTCTTTTTAAAATGATTTAATTTATAATATAATTACATCGTTTCCTATTTCTATCTTCTGTCAAGACTTTCCCATGTACCCCATCTAACATTTGTGACCATTGTTTTAATTGCTGTTACACATATGTGTATATGTGTGTATTCCTAAAATTAATTTATTTATCTGCATGTGTATATGTATGTACAGAGTTTGGTTTGTAGCACCTATTTTGGGACATGCATGCTGCCTGTAACTCAAGGTTCTGGGAATCTAGCACCCTCTTCTAGCCTTCTTAGCCATTTTTGCACAAGTGTGCACATACTTACAGACGAAGCATTTTAAAATAATACAAATCACAAACTTTGTTTGTTAGGAAACTGGAAGTGAATGCGGGAAAACTTCAGAGAAGAGGATGAATATAATCAAAATACATCGTAGTAAACTCCTGAGGAACTAAGAAATACCTTACCAAACGGTTAGCAAAACATTTTCTACACCTGTCAGCCTGCTCTGTAGAAGAAAGCTTTTGCCATTCAGTAGATTCACTCAATGTAAATACCCTGTGGCAAATATTGGGTACCTTTTTAATGAGTTCCATAACCTGTGTATATGCATGTGAGATTCTGTACATGTAGAGAAGAAGAAAACTCCAGTAGACGTCTCTCTTTCCCCATTATGTAGGTACAAGGGATAAAACTCAGATCGTTAGGCTGATAACATGCATTTTTAATACCAGAGACATGCCATCTGTCCTCTGTCCTTCTTAATTTAAATGACATGGTTATGATTACTCATTCCATTCTTTTTATTTGGGTATACTTTAAGTCAAGTTTTAGTACAGTTTGTGGGAAGAAATTGGAAAGTATGTGGAGATATAAGCATAGTTAGAAAAGTAGTATGATTGGCAATATATCTAACAGACCTGTTGGTGGAAATTTTTATGTGGAAGTTATATCAAGGAAAGATTATTTTAAAAGCAATTCATAATAAAATCCTAGCAATTTTTAACGTAGTTTCAAACTAAAGAGTGGCAATGAAAAATTGTCTTAATAGAAGGCACTGGGCTCTATTTACTACTCGATAGAACTGTTCTTTCTCAGATAGCCAAGTCTTTGAAACAGAGAAGTAATGGAGAATTCTTATCAATACAGTGAACACCAAACATTCACATTGTGTGGGTTTCTTAAAAGAGACAGAAAGTTCAGAATTCAAACTATCAGGTCACTGTCGAATCACAGCACACAATGTTTATTTAATGGTAGCTTTTGAAATGTTAAATGTCAAAAAAAATATGTCATTTTCTGGAACCAGAATATTAATTTAAAGAGAAGCAATACAAATACTGATTTATTCATAAAGCTCAGATTTTTTTTGCAATCAGAGGTAATGACACCATTCTGCCAAAAGTACTCTTATTCCAATGATCTATTATATATGCCTCTACAGAGAGGAGATTAAGTTGCTCAGTAGCTCTGTCATAGTGAATATTTACTTTGTTTTTTAAGCTGAATGAAAACAGTTGGTGTGAAAGAATGGAAGGAAATTTATGTGGTCCTTCTTATGTGGATATATCAAGGACTCCAGATTTTGGGAGTAGTTTTGGATTGAAGTGGAAAAAAATAAAAGATTTCTTCTATTCAATCAGTAATCAGGACCACAACCACGTAACTTCTAGATCAGAGCATATGGGTGATAGGGCCTTAGAAACCTGCCTGATTTGTGTGAATCCTTTAGAAGTTTTATATAATAGAGAAATATTCTTAATTAATGCGGCAAATTTTACTCCAGTTGATAGGAAATAAAAGACTTTTTAAATGTGCTGTACAGCGTTTGAAAATGATTGTAGCTATTCTTTAGCTAAAATTTCGAGGCAGCTTAAATTTTCATGTGAATATGAATTTATTCCAGTTTGGTTTTGACTATTGGGCTAACACATTTAGTTGAGGAAAATTTCCTCGATTTTCTGAAGCCCTGGGCTTGCTCTTGCAGAGATTTTTCTGTATGGAGTAATGAAAATTTTTTGCAGATTTCTGTGTTTTAGTCTTTGTGTGCCTTTATCTTTGAAACATATCCTTATGAAAAAATATTGTAAAAACATTATACAAATGGCCCTGAAACTCAGAACATGATTGAAAAATTCCATTCTCAGTGAAAGAAATTGTTCTGCTTGGGGGTAGAAAAGCTTGCTATCTCTAACACAATTTATACCTTTATTTCTAGACCATTAAATACAATATAGGCATGAGTCTAAAATTATGCCTAAAAGGCAAATGAAACACTTTTATGAACATAAGAAAAATTAAAAGTGATCTACTTTTTCTAAAGTATTTTTCTACCATACAATTACTCCTTTGATCATCTTAGTATTGCTATTACTGATTAAAAAACAAAAATTGAGTGAACATCATCTCAACGTTATAGCAAGGTAATAATACAATATTATTTTCTTATGATGACCTTACATTAATCTTAAGGGTATTTTGCAAGTGAACATCAACAAGATATAACTTTTTATCATCATCACAATTCTTATTTTTTCGTTTCTTTTTTAGATTAGTTTTGTTCTATTTGTGTGGGTGTTTTGTTTGTGTGTATATCTGTGTACTGCTGTATGCTTATCACCATTATTTTATTTTCCTATATTTTCCATATCTATGTTTCTCTGATTTACAATTTAATTCTGTTTGAATGTTAAGAGAATTATTATTCTTTGACACACTGAAAATATTATAGGTAATTCCTATACTGACAGCTAAGAGTTTTATATCACACAATGCTATTAAAAATTAGTACATGCTCATGGCCAGTATGTAAAGATTTTATTAAGGATTAATGCACTATACAAATATTTATTCTGATCTTACATTATATTAAATACAAGAATTCAAAACATTTGAAAAGGTAGATAGTATCCACAAGAGAATAAAATAAGCTGTGTTGATTTTTTCATATAGAAATTCTTCCTAAAGAGGATGCTTATAGAGCTTTTGAAGTGTAAGGAAGTAATGTGAGGAAAGACGCATTTCTGGTGATAAAGGCATAGAGGTGTTACCTTAGTGGAGAATTGAAAACTTAAGAGAAAACATGTATTATGCTGTGAGCGAAGCAAAAATATGAGGTGTGGATTTGTGAGACCTGAGCTAACTAGCGACCATCTGAGAGCAGTTCTCAGAAGGCCTAGTGAACAAGTTTACACAGAAGCTACAAAAAGCATCCGCATAAGACTGCATTTTAGAAATATTGAAAGCAAAATTATCAGCTCAAGACCCCCAAAACCAAGTTCTCAGCACAAAGGAAATTTATTTGTCCTAGAGGGAGAGAGGAAGGAGAATAAGAGACAAACACAGGAACAGAGGATGCGGGAGAAGGGGAAGGAACGGGGGAAGAGACAAATATATTTGTTCAAGGAGAACTAAAAACTGTTTCTGGATAGAGAGGAGACAGATGTGACACATGGAAAATGGCACTTTATAAAGGTACAAGGGAAAACTTCATGTTAGGATGGGGTGTTTAATATCAATTGGACATATTAATTTGGTGAACAAAAGGGTGTTTCTGCTTGCTGGACTTTAACAGTTTGATACCTGGACCTGAGTATTCAGGCTTAGGAGGAAGAAGTAGCCAAATAAAGAAAAAGACATTGGGAGCTAGTTCAGGAATGTAATCTAATGGTTTTTAGCAAGGCAGGGAGAATAAGTGAGAGGAGTCAGTCCTGCCAGTATCATACTTGCCTCACACAGCTAACCGGAGTCCCTTCAAAGAATATCCTAACATTCATCCTCAGATTTAATAAATTGAAGGAAACAATTCCAGAGAAAAACAACATTGTAGAGAGGTGACTAAAGAGGATATGATAACATAATAATGGTGGATAGTAAGTTACTAATAAAAGTATTCTCGTACAATATGATTGATTATTTGTAATTTCCATAAATCAAAGTACTTAGGAAAGAGCATCAGAGGGCTGTGACTGTGATCTAAGACAGAGTAGGACACTGGAGCCTTCCTAACATAATGCCAAGCATCTTCAAGGGGCAAGGGGCTTTAACTCTATGGGTTGTAGTTTGACGGTCCATTCCATCAAGGTTTAAAGGAGAATCACCACTCTGAATAGGATGTTCTTGGTGGAGAATACTGAATGTTTGATGGTGACCTTAACTGAGTTATGTAGAATATGCATCACATGCTCATTACCAAATGAGTGAATCACAATGTCAACCTCTATTGTGTGGACCCTCAAATCAGGACTATTTGCAGAGATGAGGAAGACTCTTGTCTTGACAACAGCTCACCAAGTCTATTAAGACGACTCCTTGCTATTTCTGCAGCATTGTTCTCATTCATTCATTCATTCATTCAGTTTCTTGCAGCAATGTTCTCCAAAATGAAGATTCATTTTTATCCCTATAAGACAGCAAATGACTTGATTATAATATTAATGAAAGAGTAAGTAAAAATAGGTTGGCCTTATATCATTTTAAACAATATTGAACTTTTATTTAAAATGCTGATACATTTTTGTGTGATACTCTTCATGGGGAGACATAGAAAAAAATCTGTTCTTCCCAGACAAGGAATCAATTAAAGACAGGTGGGGATACTACCAACATGATGAGCCAACTAGTTTTACGGGACTGCTTTCGGAAACATAAATGATTTAAAGATAGTTACATCACCAAAGCCTGATTCAACATTAATGACAAGTCCACAAAAACTGAAAAATTTGCAAACACTGCACACACTACAGACAGCTGGACAGGTTGAAGAGTGTACTTATCAGGTAACTGGGTTGATATGACCCTTTTCCAAGCATCTCAGCTGGCCTCTCCTTCTTCCAAGCAGCTTGACTTGTCTGTCTCTCATCTGCCACCTTAACTGGTGTAAGAGTGTCTCTCCGCAGTTCTTACTGCTTATATACATGAAGACATAGGAGCCTATTGAGTCCCGCCATTTTCAGGGACTTCCTCAAGCCTGTGAGTTTTTTACTTCTTGGGGTTAATGAGCTTCCCAGCAGGATAAAAATTTTTGCCTCTCTTTATAGCATCTTAAGTCTTATTTCCAAGATGGGTAGTTTTATCTCAAAGTAAGTTGGTATATAGCATAAATAAGGAATAAAATTTATATGTATTTGATTCTTAATATTTTCCATTTCCCTTTCCTTTCTGTTTCTTTTTCTCTTTTTGAATCAGACTTGCCTGAAAGTCTCAAAAGTATCAAATACTGCTTGATTTCTTATGTCATATTTTTATCACATGATTGTAGGTAATATGATAACTCCTGAAAAGGATGCACATATCATGATTACTCAGCACAGTTCCAGCAGTCTAAAGACAGAGTTTCCTTGAGTCAGTTTTTTTAAAATTTACTCCCCATGTAACAGGCCAAAAAAAAAATTAAAACTTATACAGTAGTTGTGTTATCAGGAGAAAAAGTCCCAGTGTACTAGACCTAGCTCTTTTATAGTGGATATTAAATAAGCCTCTCTGTTCCATAGTGTGAGATTACTTTACTGCACTGTGTAATGAAGGAAATTGCCCTTTGTGCTGGAGGAAGACATTATTAATAACTTCCAAGACAGGTAATTGCACAAACAGCATTGAGGACTTCAGACGAGCATGTTTGATAATAAAATTGATCATAGAAACTGTATACCATTAATACTTGCTGATTTTTTGTCACCTTTGACATCAGAAAAATATTTTCATGAATTCATTATTCCAGTGGCCACTCTGTTTAATCTTATAACTTTTAGCTGGGACCAAGTCTATACAGCTCATCCCTTTTAGCATGTAACTGAAATAATATTGCTGTTCCACACATCACAATAGACCCTAGATACAGATTTCAACCATTATTCCCAATTATATATAATATATAACTAAATAATATATATAAACTGAAATAGAACAATAATAACAACGATAAAAATTAAATCATGTGAGTCTCCTACTGTTATTTTTTTCCTAAACTGACCCATTATATGTGACTGGAAACATTGATTCAGTTGATTTGGATGTACTTGCAACAGCAGAAGCTCCACCATTGCATTCCAGCAGGAATTCTAGGGTACTTTCCCTTCCACAGTTGATCATTGAATTGTGGCCACTGTTGAGCCAACCTGAGCAGATCTTGTCTGCTGGACCTGGGATCTGAGGACCAGAAAGAATGGGCCAGACTAAAGTCTAATGCCGTAGACAATTTTACTTTAGCTTCATCATGCTTTTCTTTCATGCATGAATGAAGCAAAGAAAACATTGATCTAAGGAAGGTTCTTTGAGTTCAGAAAAAGAGGTTAGAAGAAGTCCGTGAGAACGTAGTAAATATTAACAGAGCAGCTCTTTCCCAGAACTTTCTCAGGACAGAACAGTTGAAATGTAATTGCCTGGAAGATACTATAGATTAAATCTGGGAAAGCATAAAAGCAAGGGTGAAGGCCAAATCCAGATGCAGGACATACTGACTAGACTGGGTTCTATAGCTATGTCCTGACATCCAAAAAGAATAAATATGTCTCATAAATTGAATGTAAATATTTAAAACAGGAGGTATAAAATCATTTCCAAGAACAATCCGAGGAACAAAATGTGCCTGAGATAAAAGGCCCTCTGCCTATTTTCCTGGAGTCTCTCTCACAGTGCCCCAAGGCATTATTCACAATGGCTCATTCTTTTGACCATATTTAGACAGGTACCAAAAAAAATCTTTCCATAGCATTTATATAAGCATTCATAGGTCTCTTATAACCACCTCTAATGAGAAAATCATGATTTTCTCAGCAGGAGAAAGTTGATACTTGTCAGTGTCCATCAAGGGGTCTGAAGTCAAGTAGAATTGTGGTTTCATTCTGTCTTTGGAGGTTCCTCTAAGGACATTAGATTAAATCAGGATCACTTGCAGCACAATGCATGTGACTGTTCTTCCAGAGAATACATGGCAATAGTGGAAAAGGGAAAAGAGCACTTTTAATGCCATGACCTGAGTGCCTTGGGTCTCAGAACCCTTGCTGTGGCAGCTAGGAAATAAAGAACAAACAGACACACAGTCAGACTTACTTTTAGAAAAGCTGGGATCCAGTGGGTCAAGTACCCTCTGATGTAGTTTCACCAGCTACCACAAACTGGAATCTCAGTGCGTTTATTAGGTACAGCACAGCAGGGAGCTGGGTAGTTTATCTGCAGGAGTTCTGCACAGGCAATCTGACTCTAAACATTCAACCTGAAAGAAGCTCTGGTTGTCAACTTTTACATAATCAGTTAACATCCATTCAAACAAAAGGAAGTCTTGGTGATCCCTCTGAGGCACATCATATGGGAAGATCTTTGTTCCTTTCATAGGTTTGAGGCATTATTAGTTCCCTGACTTGTCTATGCCAATCCAAGGGGTACAAGTCCATTCAGCACATAATCCTCTCTTGTAAAATGTATTTATTTTGAGATTATAGTATAAATTAAACCTCTTTCTCATTTTCCTTTCCTCTCTCCAAGAGTTCCTTGCTTTCCTTCAGATTAATGGTCTCTTTCTTACTAATTGCTATTCTACACATATATGTATCCGTATATCCATGTATATCCCTAAGTGTAACTCATGCAGTCCATATAAAGTACCTTGTGTGTCTATTTACATCCACTCCCCAACTTTTGCCCAAAGTTTCCTCACTCCCCAGATGTTAACTTTATGTTTAAAAGATGGACAAGCAGGAACTACCCTCTGAAGCTTCCTATTTCCTCTATAAGGATAAGGAAAGCAGTGATACATTATGGATAGACATGGGGAAGGGCACAGCAAACCCTGAAAGAACTCAGACTGGATGTACTTATAACAGTTCTGCTATGACATAGTGTTCCCTGCAGGAAGAAGGCTCTTTAGGTCACAAACAGGACCTCTTACTTATCAAGATCCCACATACCTATTTCCTGGCAATGATTTCTTGCTTCTCTCCTCTGCTACAAAATCTTTGCTCCCTAACTGGCGATGGATGGAGATAGAGACAGAGACCCACATTGGAGCACTGGACTGAGCTCCCAAGGGCCAAATGAGGAGCAGAAGGAGGGAGAACGTGAGCAAGGAAGTCAGGACCGCGAGGGGTGCGTCCACCCATTGAGACAATGGGATTGATCTAATGAGAGTTCACCAAGGCCTGCTGGACTGGGACTGATGGAGCATGTGATCAAACCGGACTCTCTGAACGTGGCTGACAGTGAGAGCAGACTGAGAAGACAAGGACAATGGCACTGAGTTTTGATTTACTGCATGGACTGGCCTTGTAGGAGCCTAGTATGTTTGGATGCTCACCTTCCTAGACCTGGATGGAGGGAGGAGGACCTTGGACTTCCCACAGGGCAGAAAACACTGACTGCTCTTAGGACTGGAAAGGGAGGGGGAGAGGGAGTGGGGGCAGTGGGAGAGCTTTGGGAGGAGGGGAGGAAGTGGAAATTTTTATAAGTAAATAAATAAATAAATATATAAAGACTTAGTCAATGTGGGTGTGGTAGGCCATGCATTTAATTCCAGTACTCTAAAAGTAGAAAAATGCAGACCTTTGTGATTTCTGGTACACATAGTTACAAGCCAACCTGGGACAATATAGTGAGACACTATCAAAAAAATAGAGCAAAATATTTAACCTATATTTTAGTCATGTTATCATATGATATTTTTAACTATAAGGGAACAGATACTTTCATGAACTTTGAGATATCTATTAGATCCACTTCTTTGATTTGCATCCTTCACTGTAGTATATTCAGACAAGTACTCTGAATATATTTACATCTTTATGATGATGTAATGTAATACAGAAACCATCACTGATATAGAAGTAGGTCTAAATTCCAAAGTTCCCTTTGATCTACACTGGTACTGAGTTCCTGAAGCCTCCTATACAATGTATCTATGAGTCTTCTGATTTTAAAGAAATTGGAACTTGATCTCTGCTACAATAAAGGAACGTGTGACCATTAATTTTCCCTTTCCAATACATTCATCATTCCAGTCTCAAGCATGCTCTTCCTATTATGCATATGACTTAATTTGCTAGGGCTGTCATAACAAAATATCACAGACATTATTTTTCTCACAGCTCTGGAGGCTTGAATGTCATCAGATGTGGTAGCTCCTGCCACTTTCTCCTTGATTTGCAGATGACTACTCCCTTGCAGTGACTTTGCATGGTGACCCTCTGAGACTATAAAAATCTTTTTGCATAAGCACATTTCATTGTCTCAAGCAGAATGGGGGAAGGATGCCTGTGCTTTCACTGGTTTGAGGCCAGCCTGGATTGCAGAGTGATTAATACTTTTCCTGTTACCTCTGAATATCTTAAACATATATCACCAGTCATATTAGATGACTATTTGTTATTAGCAGTCCTCTGCTATTGCTAACTCAAGATTTACATTATTTAAATATTAATTTATTTATTTTCTAGTCATGTTTTGGCTCTTAGAAGTCTTGTTCAGAAAAGTGAGCTGTGTGAAGAACACCAATGGTTCTATGGACTCTCAGTGCTGCATAGCACCTCTCAGTTCCACAGAAGAACAACAAAGCACTGCTTCCTGTATTAACATCACTCAGATCAAAGAAAAGCACATGGTCTTCTTCCACTCAACTCTTAAGATAAGTTTAGCTGATTCTTGGTTGCCCATTTGAAGTCTAATTCTAATTATGTCCCATACTAGGATACTGGGACAAAAGGAAGCAAGAATCATTTCATCACCTAAAGTTTGTAAAGAAACTAGTCCATATCATATATGTCCTTAAATAAAGATTTTACTGGTTGACTAAACCAGTATAAGCATAACTGTTTTCTACAGATTTGAGTAGTTTTTTAATAATACATGCCATGAAATAATAGTGAGAGGTAGCTGTTCTGCATGTTTTGCACAGAAATCATGGCTAGCTATATTAGAAGATGGAAAAAACTCTGCTTCAAGTCCATTTCAAAACAACTGAGAGGTGGGACTTTATACTTAATAACTATATTCTAGGTGGGATAGGACTTTTTTTTTCTTAACTAAGACTGGAGAAACTACTCCTAATAAGAACTTTGCAAAACAGGGAAGATTAACTGGGGCTGTCCTTCAGGTAGAACAGTGGCTTTCTGGAAAGTGTACTATTCACTAAAAGACCTGTAGGAATTGTGATAAGGATCAGATAGTAGGGTTTCAGTCTTTGGATCACATCACATCTCTAGTTACAAGGATGATTTCTAAGGCAGAATGAATTCCCTCTTTTCACATGAACCCACAGCTTACTGTTCATGAAGCCCAAATTAAAAGGGTAGATAATTTACAGTCTTTCTCTTTTACCAAAGATAGTAACTCAACAGTAAATAATAAATCACCATCTAACTGAAATAATATGCAAGAGAAATGAACTGTGAGTATTAGATTGAATTTCAAGAGGGACTTTAAATATTTTATAAAACAAGTTGATCATAAGGTCACAGGAAAACTTATTTCCAGGAGAAATATAAAGTGTATGACAGAGAACAAATATGCATTTGCAGGGATTCATCTACATTTTTGCCTCTTATCTTCTTTACCATGACGTAATCCAAAAAAATCCTGGTTATGTTATCAATGATTCCAGAGTCATTTGATATAAAATAAAATAAAGCAAAACACACACACACACATACACACACACAAGCATAAGGAGAAAGAAAGAGATGTGGATGTTTTGAGTTTCATAAAGCTACACTCTTCCAAAATATATTTGCATGTACATTATTCATTGTTGGCAGATAGTGTCCCATTATTGGTAGTATTGTTTTTTCTCCTCTGTCTTCATGCAAATTTCAACATATTGAAGTAATAGGTTAGGTCACTTGGAATGTCTAAAGGCAGTTATAAACTGATAAGGAAGCAGCCGCATTTACAAATAGAATAGCTCTGTTTTATACTTCACTCTAATAGGAAAGTTCACAAGAACAGTATCATTACACTGAGATTAAAATAGACTCATTCAACAAAATATCTTTTTGGTTGTGTCATCTATATTATCAGATTTTTGAAGCTGTGAGAAACTTAATCTTTTCTCCTGCCATAACAACATGTGATTTTGTAAAATACATATTCACGCAGATAAATTAATGTCATTAAACCAAATGATCATATAATTTTAGTTCATCACCTTGGCAAGTTAAGAAGAAAAATGCATCACATCATAATAACTTTAACTGAAATACTACAGAAGTAGACAATTTTAATAAGCCCTAATGCTCAGAAGACATGAAAATGGAACACATAGAATCAGGTTGAGAATACACAATGAGGACTTATTGCTTATTCAATATCATACTCCACAGCATCTAACTGATTCTGTGCTACATTTGTCATTAACAGCAAAACAAGCTTAACAGAGAAAAAAAAGGAAAGCCATTCAAAAAGAAAAAAGAAGTATTTTAACCAACTAATACAGCAATTTGTAAGGAGGGAAGTGAAAGTTCAAAAGACCTGTAATATGATCCAAAGAGCTTCTGAAGACATTCAAATCATAAGCTTCCTATCACATTTTCATTTCATGCCTCATCTTTTAAGTGTGGATGTCTGTTAGCATTGCAAGGGTAGGATTGTACATTATATTAATACATGTATGGATTAGAAAGAAATGTGAAGGATTGTTATAGGTGTTGAATAATGTTTTCCTTGAGAACATGAAAAAACAAATAAATTTGGGAATACAGAAACCGCATCTTCCGTTCACTTTAGAAGACTTTCTGTTATACTTCATTTGGTGTTTAGTATAAACAGTAAAAAGAAAATGATGATGATTATATTCCAGAAATTGAATTTTATACATATTTAATAGCAAAAATATTAATAATATACAGGGAATTCAAAGCCCATTTTCTCTGCTTATTTTTCAGGTTTCTTAACTTTAAACAGTACATAAGAGTACCTCACCAAAAGCAACCAACAGTGAACATCAATGGAGAGACTGGATAGACTCAGTTGTCATAAGTACTTGCTGTTCTTATAAAAGATCAAAGTTTGATTTCCAAGAGCCACAGTGGGCAGTTCATAGCTGTCTATAACTTCAATTCCAGATGATCTGACACATTCTTCTGTCCTCCTTGGGTGTATACATAAACATGTACAAGAATAGGCATGTACCCAATAACAGCAAAAGAAAAATTTAAAAAATAACATAGTAAATTTATCTCCCATTGGATTTACTTCCCATTGTTGCTATAACAAGTTTCCCTGGCTAAAACAAGTACATATTATATCTCTAGCAAGTTATTGATCCTGGGGGTCAAACTATGACATGGGTCCTCGGGACTGTGCTTTCTGGAGCACAAGGAGAGGATGTATTGCTTGTTCTACTCCAGTTTCCAGAAGTTTGGAGCAAACTTCTTTTCTCCATCATCAAAACCAGAAATATGTTTTGCCATGCTCATCTTCCCCTTCACTGTAAAAATTTCACTGATATCTGTTTGACACCTTCTGTGTTCTTCTCATGGGAGCACCTGTGATACTAATGACCCTCCTACATAATTTCCCATCTCAAGATCTTCAGTTTGATCACTTGGGCAAAATGTCTGTCATACCTATAGTCTCCAGACAATAGAGCCAACACAGTTTAAAAGGGGGATAGTCAGGTTTATAAGTCAACTTATGCTTTTATGGTTGTTCTAATAAAAAATACTTTATTTAGTCCTTCTAACAAATTAAAAATCTAATTTTATTCTCTTCTCCCCAATAATTCAAATTCACTTTAAATTTAAACCCTTTTATTCACTCATAATGCAAAGAGTGTGTTAGCTTGAAAATATTTTCTAGTTTGATATTAAAAAAATGAAACTTCCTTGACCAACATTCTGAGAAGAAATAAAACTGCTAGAGCCTTTGTGCCTATGCTATTCTTGAAGTCATTCTGTAGCCCGGGGAGACCTCAAATTCCTATATTCCTATTCTGGTTCCCTAATATGGTATTACATGACGTGCACTAGCTTGGCAAAGTTCAAGTGTTACTGCTTAGCCTTTCTCCTAAAGCATTTCACTTCACTTTAATATGCTACGCTAAAACACTCCATATTTAATTTTGATCTCTATCCTCCTATCTTCGTATTTCATTCATCAAACTTGATTACTAACATTGAAATGTCAAATAAAGTGTATGTATCGTTACAGGGGAAATTGAGTTTCTATTTACAATTCTAAGCTAAGAATTCTTAGTAAAATAATATAAAAACAGACATTAAGGAAGCTTAGGGGCAATTTTACTAAGGAAGACATCCATTGTAGCACGAATAATAAAAACCCAGAGACAGATATTGGCATTCAAACTGAAGATCAGAAAAGGAAAGCAGACACATGCTGTGGGACAATGGTCTTTTATCCTGCCTCTTGTATCATTTTTAATAAAATGCTGATTGGCCAGTAGCCAGGCAGGAAGTGTAGACTTGGGCAACCAGGTAGGCAGAAGAGGCGGGGCAACAAAAATTCTGGTAAGAGGATAGTTGCAGTCAGTAGTAGTGACCCAACCTCAGAGAAAGCAAGATATGACAGCCTCACCAAAAAAGGTACCAAGCCACGTGACTAACTCAGACAAAAGTTATGGGTGAAAGTAAGTTATAAGAATTAGTAAATAAGAAGCCTGAGCTAATAGGTCAATCAGTTCATAACTAATGTAGACCTCTGTAACACCCGATTCTGTGTTACCCCCTCGGTACAGTTTGCACACCACTGTACGGTATGCAAGCCCGGGCAATGGCCTGGAGATTGAAAGAACACACAAGAGACAGGGTCATTCGAAAGGAGATCAGCCAAATGCCGTTTATTCAATTTAGAGAAAAATCTATTATACCTAGCGCTGCACAAGGGTTACCACCCAGGCAGGTGGGAAATTACCATACCAAAGATGAAACAATGCCCTACAGCTAATCACCAGGCCAGGGCAGAGGGAGCACAGGAACAAACAGGATGTTTTAGCTGGCTCACCAGAAACTGTCCTCAAGATGCATCCCAGGAGCAAGGGTAGACCTGGGCCCTACAGACCTCTGTGTGATTCTTTGGGACTTAACTGCTACAGAACTGGGTGGGACAGAAATATCAGTAAACAGCCAACCACTGGCTCTTCTACCTCAAAACAAAATGGCAATCTTGCACCACAAATACTCAGAATGCGACTGAGCATAAAACCTCTCTCTTCCTGTCTCTAGTGCTGGGATTAAAGGCATGTATCACCAACACCCGACCTGTATGGCTAACTAGTGTGGTTGTTGGGATTAAGGGTGTATGCAACCACTACCACGCCTGTGGGACTGACTAGTGTGACTGCTTTGCACTGACCATCAGGTATGTTTTATTTATTAAAACACAAATAATACATCACTATAGTCAGCAACTTTATAAAGCGTCTTATTTATTTATATTAGCATATTTTTATCCTTACAAAGTCAGGAGGCTTATGCAAATCTGCCTGTTTTAAAGTTAAGAAGTTTTAATAACTTGTTAGATAGCAAATGAACTTAAGTCATTAAGAATGGGCCTCTCTCATTCTTAGTACAAGTACAAGTTGTAAATCCTGGAAGTAAAACTGTAGCATTTCAGTTGATGGCAAGAGTAGGATTGGATTGGTATCCCTGTCCTTTCCCTGTGTAAGTGACTATTGTCTGCCTGGTCATTCTCTAATCAGAGGTATTACATTCTATATCCTATGGTAAAGAACAAAGTCATACCTTGTAGTAAAAAGCACTGGCCCCTTGTTCCATCCTGCCCGACTAGCAGGATTTGTATTTATATTATATATAATAATATATTATTGTTATCTATATTTATTAATATTATTAATTATTATATAAATAAATTATATTTATATAATATAAATATGTATTATATAATTATATAAATATAAAATTATATATATAATTGTCTATACCTGAAACAATTACACAGAAATTGTATTAATTAAATTACTGCCTGTCCCATTATCTCTAGCCTCTTATTGGCTAACTCTCACATCTTGATTCAACCCATTTTTGTCAATCTGTATGACACCACGAGGTCGTGGCTTACTGGGAAAGATTCAGCATGTCTGACCTGGCAACTCCATGGCGGTTTTCTCTCTCTGCCCTTCTTCCCAGCATTCAGTTCTGTCTACTCTGCCTACCTGAGTGCTGCCCTATCAAAAGCCACCAAAGCAGTTTCTTTATTCAACCAATGAAAGCAACACATAGACAGAAGAACCTCCTACACCAATACCTGTCAGCCCCATACCTGTTGATCCCTTCTATCTTAGAACACTTTCTATTGCTCTAATAAATACCGTGGCCAAAAGAAAACATGAGAGGAAGGACCTTACTTGACTTACATATCCCCAGTGACTGACATTTCCGGGAGAAAAAGAAAAGAATGAATGCAAGCAGGAATCTAAGTGAGGAAACTGAAGCAGATGCTATGGAGCAACCTGTTTACTTTCTTCTCTCATAGATCCCTGGACTTGATTTCTAATATCACCAAGAACCACTAGTTCATGGATGGCACTACTCTAATGCTGATAACACTCCTGCATCAAATAATAAGAAAATGCCTCCACATAGTTGCCTATAGGCAATCTGACACAAGTATTTTTTTTCAACTGACTTTCCTCTTCCAAATGGAGTGTGTGTTGTGGTAGGGATGTAAGGAGCAGGAGGAGAGGAGGTAAAGGAACTGATATTGGGATGTAAAATGAGAAAATATTGTTTTTTAAAGAATAAATTCATTAATTTTGCATGGAAATGAATGGAAATAGAAAACACTATCCTGAGTGAGGTCACCCTGACCCAAAAAGAGGAATATGGTATGTACTCACTCATAAGTGGATTCTAGCCATATTTAAAGGACATTGAGCTTATAATTCATGATCCTAGAGAAGCTAAATAAGAAGGTGAACCCAAAGAAAAACATATAGTTATCCTCGTGGATATTGGAAGTACACTAGATTGCCAGGCAAAAATTGGGAGACTGGGGGTGGGGGTGGGAGTAAGGGGAGATGGGGAGAAAGAAGTGAGAAGGGAATGATGGGGAGAGCTTGGGGGAATGGGACGGTTGGGATAGAGGAAGGGTGGATATGGGAGCAGGGAAGTATATATCTTAATTAAGGGAACTATTTTAGGGTTGGCAAGAGACTTGACTCTAGAGGAGTTCCTAGGTGTCCAAGGAGATGCCACCAGCTTTTTCCTTGTGCAGCTGAGGAGAGGGCGCCTGAACTGGCCCTATACTATAGCCACACTGATGAATATCTGGCGTATCACCATAGAACCTTCATCTGGCGATGGATGGAGATAAAGACAGAGAACCACATTGGAGCAGTGGACTGAGATCCCCAGTTCCAAATGAGGAGCAGAAGGAGGGAGAACATGAGCAGGGAAGTCAGGACCGCGAGGGGTGCACCCACCTGCTGAGACAGCAGGGCTGATCTAATGGGAGCTCACCAAGGCCAGCTGGACTGGGACTGATGGAGCATGTGATCAAACCAGACTCTCTGAATGTGGCTGACAATGAGGGCTGACTGAGAAGCTAAGGACAATGGCACTGGGTTTTGATTCTACAGCATGAACTGCCTTTGTGGGAGCCTAGTCTGTTTGAATGCTCACCTTCCTAGACCTGGATGGAGGGGGAAGGACCTTGGACTTCCCACAGGGCAGGGAACACTGACTGCTCTTTGGACTGGAGAGGGAGTGGGAGGGGGACAGAAATGGGAGGAGGTGGAAATTTTTAATAAAAAATAAAATAAAAATTAAAATTAAAAAAGAATAAATTAATTAAAAAAACAAAATGCAAACAAATAGAACCACGAAATACACACAAAAAATGAGGCACCTTTCTTAAGAGCTTAACTTAGTAATTCTGCCTATCACGTATGCAGGGTGAAATGCCTCTAATATAAGCTTGTTTTTCTGACAGTTTATGAATATAGCCAATAATATAGTCTATAATAATTTCTATAGCAATAAAGTCCATGCATAGTGTATACTGTCTAACAATAGTAGAGGTTGATATATAATGATTTCTCTACCCACTCTCTACTCTCACCCCCATGATGGCTTTCTTCTTCATTTCTCTGCCTGTTGTACATTGTGATTCCATAAGTGTCCTTCTTTCATTGCTGTCCTCTCCTACCATGTTAGAGTGTTTACTCCACACTTGTTTCAATCATGCTGTGAGAGTTTCCTTCTGAAATGGTCACTTGGTCATCATCCACACTAGTCCGTTGAGCGTGTCTCATTCTACACTATAAGAAATTGTCTTTTCTGTACTGTGTTCTCAGTGTCTTATCTACATTTTAATAGAGACAACAAAGAAACTTCAGAGGGTGCAAATACTAGATTTTGGTAACAAGAAAACTAAGACAACTATTTTATAAAATAGCATTTGGTGTATGTGGACTTGAATAAGCTTGGCTATGCCATTGTAATTCGCAACTTTAGAATCCTGCCTGTTAGATCTCTTAATATACCACCTGGGGTCTGTTGACACATTCTGAAGGTAAAAATGAATAACTAGTAGGAAAAATAGGAAGTTATGAGTAGTGTCATTAGACCCTGAAAATAGCTACAACATTGTTGCTATAATTCATTTCAAGAATCTCTAAAGAACATCATGGATTCCTAAACAAACCATCTGGCAGAAGTTTAGAGACAACTAGGTTCCAGGGTCCTGGATGTGCATTGTGGTCATCCCAGACACATTTTCCCCATGTTTGTCTTCTGATGGGTCTATGCTCTAAGGACCTACTGATGTCACCTACTTCACAGTTCAGGTACTGCCTCCTGAATGCCACCTGCCCAAAAGAAAGTTCATATGTTAATTTACCAATGTAGAGATCCAAACTCCTAATTGAGGAACATTTTTGGAAAGTGAAGTTTTTTATCTAATATTAAGTGTTCTGAGGAGATTTTGCAATCAAACTTCTATCACAGGTACAACAGCTTTGTAGAGAAAAGAGTAAAGGCAATTTGAAAGTATATCCCAAAAATGCTATATTTTTTAGGCAACACTCCCTAAAATATATGTTTCTGAATGAAAGGTAATCACACATATAGTGCTAATTCTTGGTTTCATTTCTCTAACATCTAACAGAGATAGAATTCTGCTTCTTATAGCCCCTTTGCTCTTTGGTACATCTGTTTTCTGCTTATTCACAAGTTTCTCTTTAACAAAAACTTCTTTCATGAGTGGGAAAGTCAGGATTATGCAGTTGGGAATTTTCAGATCCAGATAGCTGCCCATATCTATGATTTTCACATCCAGGTATGCAATTGTCTTTGAGCAAAAAAGTAATTCAAAAAAGGAAATTATTCCTGCATATATACTGATCATTTATAGATATTATCCTATCATTGTTTAAGCAACTGAGTATAATGTCTATTTATGTAGCTTTTTGATTTTTCTTGTTAATACAAAGATAATTTAGAATTTGTATACATTATATATGGAATACAAATACATTTCACAAGATATTGCACGTCTTTGGCTTTTCATATCTATGAGTCTCCCAGAGACAACTCATTTTTGTATGAGGAAATGGCAATAGTTGGTTTCCTAGTCTGCCTTCACGATGGTATTTCCTTCACTTTACAGTGAATTTCATTTAGGAAAAAATGAAGCTCGTTAAATTTTCATGTTTGGTTTGCTTTTATTTACTTTTCCTTACTGTCTAGAAATCCTTTACTCAGATCATTATTTTGTTAGTCAAGAATGTGTGACACTGTCATTGCTCCGCACACCCATGGCTAACCACACTTGTTGAATACTTCTCCCACTCTAACTAAACCTAAAGTTTATGTTTAGAGCAAAGTGCTGTGTGCTGTTCTTGAAAGCTAATTGCCTTGACAGAACATAGGTTTCTATTGCTCACATTCCCAATAGGACCACTGTTTGATTTTCAGAAAATATAAAACAAATGATAGCAAGAGGAAGAGAGCTTACTATTTTCAGGGATTTTCCTGTATCTACCCTGCAGAAAGTGCTTTATCTTGGATGAAATTGTTTCTGGGTTGCAATATTATTCAGCTGAACACTACTTTAGTCTTCCTGACTCCTGAATGTATTGATTTTGTTTTTTCAGAATTACAGTTTCTAAATGACTTAAGAACTATGAGTACAAGTATAAAAGTCTGTGTATTTGTATAAAATGTTCACAATAATGATAACTATTTCATTTTCCAGTTAGCAGAGATCACTGTCTCTGGAATAAACATTACAGTTGGCATGTTAGCAAAAGTCTTGTCTCTTCTATTGCCTGTACAATAGTGCATAATTCTGAAAATGCATTTCTTAATACTGTTTATCACAGAGGTACTTGAGATATTCCAAGGACCTGTACTAATTTTCTCAGTTCTCTCTTTTCTTAAACTCTTTTAATCTTATTTCTTTAGCTTATTTCTGGCTACCACAGTGAATTGAAAGTCACCAGTAATCTTGTGAAATAAAATCTCTCTTTGCTTTTTGCTGGTGTTTCCCTTAGAGTCTTACCTTCTTGCCAATCCATTACCAATTACTGCAATGACCTTCGTATATAACTCTTCACCTGTGACAGTTAGTAGGCTATTGTGTCTATGTTTAAAATCCAGGTTTCTATCCTTTTCAAAGCTATACTAGGGATTCTATGTAACATGTGATCACCTGGATACTTGATACCTATGAATTATGAGGCAGAATGAATAATTCTATTTATATGAAATGCTAATTTTAGGAAAAATACATCCAGAGGAGTAGAAATCACTGATATTTTTCTGAGGTGCTTGTGAACTGACTAGGAAAGATAACAGGAAGATTTTGTTGAATGATAACATTTCAGCAGAAGCATTTATTAAACTGACCAATATACTTGTTAAGAAACACTAAATCATTTCTCTAATATTTGTAAGTTGTTATGTGTTATTTTTAACTTGATTTAGGAAATGTATGAGGGGACTTCCCAATTTCTAAGACAGAAAGATTTAATCATAAGAGAAGAAAAAAGTCATTAAGTCTAACAAAACCTCAAAAATGTCCATTTATGCAAAAAGGGCTCTGAACAGAGAGTGATAGAAATTTCTAAAGTGTTGACATTCTTGATTTGTATTTATTAATTTGCAAAAGCTTTTTAAAATACATATTTCAATGAGGAATTCAAAACGACTCATAAGAATTTGTTCAAGGTAAAACTCAATATGAAATTTTTGTTGAAATAAGTATAATGGAGCTAGGTATCCAACAGAATTCTCCCAGATTTGATTATCAGTCATAAAGGCTACAAAAGGAAATTGTACAACAGAAAAAGAGCGATGAATGAGAAAAACAAAGGCGACTTAGTGATAGAGGAAGCTTTGAAACTTCAGGATTACTGGAGTCTGTCCCAGGCTTCATGTGATGTGAGCAATAAATATCCTCTCTGCCCTCCTGGCTGACAGCTGTGTGCAAGATGAGGGAGAAAAATGAAAACGATTTCTTCCTGAAGAAAACAGATGGTTACTTAAATGTGTAAATTTCTCCAACTGAAGATTACAAAAGGAAAAAATGTTCTTTGCACAGTCTTTATTTTTATACTGTTTGCCTGTGTGCTGCATTGCCAATTGCTATTGTCAGTTGCCTAATGCAATCATATACAAATGAGAAATAAATATTATAGTCACTAAAAATGGGCCTGTATTGAATATGGGTTTATATTGTCTGTTCAATAGAGGATCCTCCTTTGTTATATGTTTATTTTTCAATTTTATGCATCTGTCTATAAACATTTTCTTTCCACATATATTAACAGATGCACCATTAAGCTATTATTGGCATAAAAATTAATAATTGTAAATTCACTACTAACCTGCAGTCATCCAATTTTTCTATGTGAGTAAAATGTTTTTATTCAGTGTAGTAACTGAACTACACTGGAATGTAGCTGTGAGCATCGAGACTGCTGCAGAAATATCTGATAGATATAGCACCATTACTTCTGAAATTTATCAGAGAGCAAACAAAAACACTGAGATGTTATTTTTTGGTCAACTTGTTAACCTTCTCTCAAGTAATCTTGCTAATTCCCAATGGTATCCATAATTTTCTTCTGTTAACAGGAGATACAGGCTGGTGTGGATCATTGTTGCTCCTGCCTCCTTTAATCCCTGAAATGTTATGTGATGTGATAGTTGATACTGTCAGTAAGACAAGATGTAGAATAAGAGGAGATTTCTATCAATATGTCTATAAGTAAGTTTTTAGACTATGTTCATTAAGTTGAGAATATACACCAAGTATGGGCAACAACATCATGTAAGTGGGTACCTGGAATAAAAAATATGAGAGTAAGTTGTGTGTGTCATTGTCTCTCTGCTTCCTGATTGCAGATAATAGGCGGCCAGCTAATTCATGCTCCCGCACTACTTTCCTGCTATTTAGGACTGTACCCTGCAACTCTAAGTCAAAATGAACCCTTCCTTAAGTTGCCTTTGTCATATTTTAAATGCCTTTCAGTACCTTCTAAAAATGATAGAAAGTATTTAGGTAAAGAGAGAATAGAAGGGAAAGTTTGCATTCCAAATTCTCAGCATAGAAGTCATCCCATTTTTGTCCTAGGCAGTAATGAAGCTACAGTCACTGGGATAGTTTTAAGGTGACCATTGGTTGAGAGAAAGAGAAGAAAGGGCCTCTGGGAAGCTTGGTAAATCTTAAAGCAACTGAAAATGAGGTAGTGCCAATGCCATTTCTTTCCATGTTTTCTGGGACATGATACCTTATCTTTCACAGCTTGAGGACCCCAGTTCTCTCTTTGATATGCAGAATCCATTGAGAGAGCTGTCTAAATTGGCTTATGGAACAAGAAACACTTTCAGTCACACTCTTTAAAAAGCAAGGAAATACACAACATAGAGATCTAAGGATCTAAGAAAAAAGAGTAATGTCATATTACCCAAATAATTCAAAATCTTGCACACAGCTGCCACATATGTCTCTTTTTACTGATTTTATTGAGCTCTACATTTTTGTCTGCTCCCCTTCCTCCAACTTCCCTACTTCTAAATGATGAAACAACAATAAATGCCCCTATCTAGTTCTGTTGAAACTTTTGATTTCTTATCGTGCTTAAAATGGAGACTGTTTTCAGTAGTTTCTTTAGTGTTATTAGAAAAGTCTAATTGCAAATTTTATCAAGTATATATACATATATACACATATACATATAGACTGAAATTTAGGAATGTATTTTTTATATATTTAGCTTTATATATATGAACCTATACATAATACCAATGTATTCACATATAACTATCTATCTATCTACACATATACACAACACACACACACATATACAATCACTGTGACTTCAGAACTTACCTGGCAAAATGATAATATGAACACTGACACTATAACTAAGTTAAAACATACACCCAGCTTTATACATTGTACTTTTTTAGTTTTCTTACAATTGTTCACCTTTCTCTAAATTTATATGTTTAAATCTTTATTTGACTTACACTCTTAATTTTTCAATTAATGAAATATTGTTAAAAGAAAGAGTACTTTTTAAAATTGTTCTTCATTTCCTGTAAATATTTTTGGGAATATTGAAGCATTCTAAATATATATATTTTTATAGATATTTAGAATATATATTTTTATATAGATATTTAGAAAATCAAACCATGGATCCTATAAATAATAGGAAAAACATAATGACTTTTGGATATACAGGTCCACAAAATAATACCTAAAAAGAAAACAACAAGATGGATCATGAATTTTTCTATTCCTATTGATAATAGGAATAGAAAGTGCTGTTTATTTAATATATTTGCTATCATGATTTATCATATACTGCTTTTTTCATCTTTGAGAAAAATTGATTAAAGTCAATATGAAGTAAAAAATATGATTTTAACCTAATAACGAACAACATTAAGTAATAGTCATGCATAATACAGAAAGTATCTTACTGTCTGCGTTCAAGGGTTGGTGGTATGATGAGAGGGATAAAAAGAATGACAGACCTAGCTAGTGAGGCTGCATGAAATCTTAAAATATTAACCTCTTATATTTTTATATAGATATTTAGAATCAAACCATAGACCCTACAAATAATAAGACAAACATAATGACTTTTGGATATACAGATCCACAAAACAATAACTAAAAAGAAAACATCAAGATGGATCATGAGTTTTTCTATCCTCCCAAGCAATTCGTTGCAAAAACGAATGCTAAGATTTTCAGACCTATATTCTCTCTCTCTGGCTCACTTCGTGCTTGAAGTGTCAATGTATTTCAAGTGTCGCATGAGACTTTATATGACACTCCTTTAAGTGATGGTCAAGTCACGGCACTTAATGTGGACTTTGTTCCTCTCTGGATCTTATAAATGGTATTCCATCCCTACTCTCTCTCCAGTGATGGCTCTAAATCCACTGAAAGACCTCCACCAATCACTTTTGTCATCATTAGTGCTGAATAGATCAGGGCTGCACAGGAAAGAAGAAACCAAGAGTGTTAGTGGCATCGACCTAGAGCCATATGTCAAAACAGATATGAACAAAGCCACGTGATTTATGAAAGGCATTGTCAGATCTCCGTCCCTGAGAATTTACAATTAGGCACACAGGAACATAGAACCATTGTTCATTGCCTCATCTCACACCTCTCTCCTCTCATCTCTTCCCCCTTATAATTCTCTACACAATTTAGAAGATGGGGTCTAATGTTTATATTTACAATAGTCAAGAGCTCAACACTGACAAGAGAAAGCCATAATCTCTTAGCAGTCAGATGATCATTAGCACGGGCATACATGGGACCAAACTCGATTCATTATAAGGAATTCTATGTTCTTAAGAAAATGAAAGCTGTGACTCCTAGAGAAATTGGCATAATCAACTGCTTGATTTACAATTTAAAAGAATTTATTTTGTTATTATTTTGCTTTGTCTTTATCTAATATATACATATAAAGTTAATGTCAACAATGGAGCCATGAACTTCCCTGTATGCGCATTTACACAGTTAAAAGTCAGTTTAAAATACTGAGAGCAGGCATCACTGTTTAAATCTCCTCTGGCATTTATCAAGTAATACAGCAAGTTTCTGCCAAAACATTCATTTTTGCCTGTTCCTAACAGTTATGACCTTTAAAAATTTCACATAACTGTCTACATGAGCCACCTCCAAATTGTTCTTTCTGCATTGAAATATTGAATAACCATTGAATAACTTTTCATTGAGTCTCAGGAATGATATACTGAATATTGAAATACAGACCTGTCAAATGACGATTCAAAATTTTCTCTGTCATCCTCACATATATTGTGGTGACTGAAAAACTGAAAGATTTCACTGTTTAGACATTTATTTATTTATTTATCTATCTATCTACTCATTCATTCGTTTATATATATATGTGTGTGTGTGTGTGTGTGTGTGTGTGTCTATGTAAATAGACACACACACACACACTTATATATGTCTATATATATCAATAGAAAGATAGATTGGGAGATAGACAGATAATCTCTGTATCTATCTGCCTGTCTATCATCTATCACCTAATTTAGTGTGTTAGTGTGTATGTGTATGTGTGTGTCTGTCTGTCTGCCTATGTGTGTATGTGCATGCATGCATGTGTATGTGGAGGAAAAATGTCAAAGTTGAGAGTTTCCCATTCACTTACCAGATTATTGACTGAGATAAGGTCTCTAACAGGATATGAAGCTTATCAAATCATCTAACCAAGCTGGTCAGGAAACCCCAGGATCCTTGTCCCTTCATCACTCAGATTATAAATTTATCTCATCACTCCCAGTTCTCTTTATGGGTTCAGGGGATCTGAACTCAGATTCTCATGGTTGCATAAGAAGGTCTTTATAGACTGAGCCATTGACCCAACCTTGATAAAACATTTAATATCTAAATTGCCAACCTAACTCTAATCCCTTCTATAATTTAAATGCATAATCCAAAAGTTATTCTCCTCAAACATTCCTTCATTGACAATCTGTTCCACATATCACCACCAAATTCATTGCCATCTGTCCAAACTCTGATTCATGGGTTAATGTTTTTATTATTACCTCAAGCTCACTCTGCTTTTCCATGTTTGTATCTCTTGCAGTAAATTTCATCATTCTCAAACCTTCAGTTTGCTGATCATTAATATCCAACTGTTTCTAGCTCTTTGATACTGTACATGTCTCCTTTAATATGCTAATGCCTTCCCAAAACCAGAGTTCAACAGCAGGCTTGCAGTTGTAATGCGATTGGAACACAACATGGCAATTTCCTTACATACTCTTTAGGTCTACAATCTCAGTATAGTGGTAGAGATGAGTAGATATGATAGACACCATATGGCTGCTAAATCCTAAAATATCACATATCTAGGCCCCGCATGTCTGCCAGAACCTGATCAGAACCTGATATATTTTTGCTCCGTCAACTCTCTCCTCTGTTTATATTCATGATTTAAAAGTGTGCATGTTCTAAAGGAAATGTTCAGCTTGATGCATGATGAAATAGAGTGTTACAATGAACCTAATAAGGCACTATGCTAAATATATGTTCTACTTAGATAAGTGGACAGTCTCCTGAGTTTTAATTTTCATCTCTTTATATCTTCTAGTAGTCCCAGTATCCCTATGTGGAATTAAATGTTAATTGAACAGTCTCAATGATGGTCATAGCATGATTGGCCCTTACTCCTTTCACTGCCCCAGTTGAAGGTTTTACATTCTTTTATTAGTGAGAGCAGAATCCTAAATGTTATCTTACAGTGATACCATTATTTACTGTTAACTCCCACAACGATGGATACAATGAATATTGAATAAAAAAGAGCTATATCAAGACTCACTGAGATCATGTCTCTCCCTTAAAAATAGGAGAGATGTATTGTAGGAAGAGGGTTCACTTGTTTGTCCCAGCTGCCCGCCCAGAACTGAAATAACTACACAGAAACTATACTAAAATCACTGTTTGGTCCATCAGCTCTAAATTATTACATCTTAATTTAACCCATTTCTATTAATCACCACAAGGTCATAGCCAACCAGCAAAGTTCCAGCATGTCTGTCTCTGGCAACAGATCCATGGCATCTCCTGACTCTGCCTTCTACCTCCCAGGATTCTGTTTAGTTTTCTCTGCCTATCTCTGTTTCCCTAAAGCTCTGCTATAGGCCCAAAGCAGTTCCTTTATTCATTAACCAATCAAAGCAGCACATAGACAGAAGGACCTCCCATATAGTCTTATAACAAATTTAACTTTGAAACTGGATATCTTCTTTGTTAACATTGATCCAGGTTTGTCAGTTTTACATAGCAGCATGAGAATATAGCCAATTTGTCTCTACTCTACTTAAATGTTCCTAAATGGGAAGAACAGAAAATATAATGTTTGAATACATTGTCTGACAATATATATATATATATATATGTATATATATATATATATAAAATGAATTCATCAAAGCTTTATTACGAAGACTTCCCATTTAACTCAAATCTGATTGTGCAGCTCATTCCTATTTCAGCAGACTCCCTGCCAGTAATCAACACCCCACCCCCTACTATACAGATACACTTCAATAGCTAATGTACTGGAAGCCAAGTCAGGGAAGCAGCAGGTGGCATCTGAACTTCAGGTGGGTGTCGGCAAACCAGGAGAAAAATCCCTGATGGGTGAATCTTGGATAAGCAAGGAAGTGAGGTCACAGACTCCAAAATGTCTTTTGCTCCTGCTATGTCCTTACATGTTTGCTGCTACCATGCTTCTCTGGTATCTGGCATGGTGTGAATGGGTGTGGCAAGACTCCAATTACCTGAAATATGCTGTGTTTATCTCATGGAAACATCCTGTCCTAATGAGCATTATTTTGCCTGTGGATTATTAGGAACATGATTTCTTATTAAGTTGTACTGTTAATTGATAATAATAATAATGTCAGTTTAATTAGAGTTTTGATGATTAAATATATAAACAAGGAAGTGTCCCACAGCTGGAAAACTTGAGTTTCTATTGAAGAGTCATAAAAGCTTGTGGCTTCAGAAAAAGATTAAGAAAACACAATTGAGTTCCTGTAGATCAGATAATTTAAATTCACTATCATCATCATTATTATTATTGTTATTATTATTATTTAATCAAAAATTTACATATAAATCCCAGTTCCACTCCCTTCCCTCTTCCTAGTTCCAGCTTTCTTCTTCCTCATACCCTGTCCACTCCTCAGTAGGGCAAGGCTTCCCATGGGTAATCAACTAAGTCTAGCACATCATTTTGCGTCAGGACCAATGTTCTCTCCACTATATTCTCTCCACTATATTGAGGCTGAACAAAGTATCCTATTGGTATACAAAAGAATTCCTCTATAGCCTGGAATGGAATATAACAAAGTTTTGGGATCTTTTTGTTATCTGAGGATAAACTCACAGAAAGAGTAGCAATTCACAGTTCTCTGCCATTGCTGGGAACTGGGAATGAAACCAACAGTCAAGAGGCCGGTATAAGCTTTTTGTCTGTACATGAGACCACTCCCAAAGTGGGCTGGTATCTTTAAGGCTATTGACTGAAGGATTTCCTACATCACCTTTCCCTTTTGTCTAAATAACAGAGTTCTAAACCTAATACAAAACTATACACAATATGAACAAATATCAAGTATTGCCCACAGAAGAGAAGAGGCAAAAACATACATAAAACTCAGAAATACAACCAGCATGAACAACATCAAAAAAGAAATATATGAGAAATATGCTAAATGTTTCAACAGTTATTCTTTCCTAAAGAGTCTAAATTTTATATTAAAAATGGATTGGATAAGTAATGAGAAGAAAGTAGCTATGATTATCTAGTCTTCAACATCATCAAAGACATGAGAAGGGAAATAATATCACTTGAGTAAACAAGAAGTACTATCAAGCAACTTTCAAAAGGTGCAAGAAATGAAGGAGACAACTGGCTACCTGGATAATCACCCCAAGTCTCATTTGTAATGCTGAAGTAATCAATTTTGGCTAAGGCCTAGAGTAGCTGAGAAACCAGTTTTAGAGGCAGGACATTTTGCAAAAATGTCTTATTCTGTCTTGGCAAAGTTTGGAAATCTTAGGTTTTTGTAGCCTGTTTGTCCAGTCTGGAAGCCACATACATTTTGTAAGTGGTGGAGGCAGAGGCAGTTCTTTGCCCAAAGGTCAATTTTACCAAGAAAAAAAAAACTCCAAAAGGAGAGTTGTCAGTGCCCAACATTCTCTCAGGAATAGATCAGTGCTGCCATGTCTCATATCAACAGACTCCTAAGTTATTTAAATGCCATGTTCTAAAGTTCTTTGATGTGTTTGAAGATTGTTTTCTATGCAGAATACAATCTCTGTGAATCTAAAGAACATGATTAGTCTAAGTATGACAAAAATGAATGAATAATACCTATAATTCCTAATACCTATATGCATTAAAGACTAAGGATTTATATTAAAAATTAAATACTCTTTAAACAAATATGCAGCAAGCAAAGAAAATCACCTCAACATGTAAACCACATAAAAGTATCTTGATCAAAGTTTGAAATTTAAAGTGCAATATGATAAATATATCCAAAAATTACATCAATATACAAAATATATTAAGCAGAGGTAGAAACATGAATGTATACAATATGACAAAGTACCTTTGCATAGATGCACAAATATTATAAACATAAATAGGAACAAATTCAATATAACAAATATCAATATATAAGAATTTGTACCAATATAAATTGTCTATAAATAATTATATATAAGTATTAATCTACTCAATCTAATATCCCATCCCATACAATCTTTCATTTTTCATCAAAAGAGATCCCTGAGCTTACTTTATATCCACCCCCAAGTCTAGACCAGTTATAACCAACCAATAGTGGATGTCCCTATCTCTAAGGACAAACTTTGTTGGGAAAAAGGATGTCATTTTCTAGATTTACTTCTATCTATCTTGGGAGTGATGTTATTTCTATGTGATCCTGTAAAAATTAAAATGATTGTTAAGTTTCAAGATTACTGTCTGGTATATCTGTGTATAGTCTCTGAGTAGTCAGTAGGGTTTTTCTGAAGTTCAGGTCAGAATGTTGTTAGAAGGTTCACCTTGTCAGCTATCCAACTGGGAATCATCTTGAGCAGTTTGTAACCCAAAACCAATATTAAAGTTGTGCTATCAGTAAAATGACATCATACCAACCAGGTGGAATCATAGCTGTAGGAACCTATCTTCCTGGAAACTTCAAAGATTGCTTACTGCAGGAAAATTTATTGTTCAGTGTGGAAAAAAAATAAACATTATTAATATAGACATATATTCAATAAAAGATAGCATAGAGACAAAAATAGGTATGGGAAGACGTCAAATATTTTAAAAGCAGAGTTTTGATAATGGTAGTTCCTAAATTTTATGTCCTTCTTTGCCCTACCAGGTGGCTCCAGATATGAGACAGAAACTCTGCTTTTTCTTTTAACATGCTTGGATTTAGATAAGAATAGCCATTGTCCACCTTTAAAGTAAGCTTTGATTTTTTTTAAAGTTGAGTTGTGAATGAGAAGTAGGGAAATGTGGATCTTAAGAGAGTGAAATTTTACCCTGCAGAGGATATTGGTAACATAAGTCAGATTTCTCTTGGCTATTTGATTCTTTCTGGATAGCTATCTCTCTTTTTTTTTTTTTTTTTTTTTGGTATCTAGGTGTCCAAGGTCTCTCAACTTTTTGAATATGTTTATTTTTCTACAAAGAAAAGAATAGAACCCTGCCCTAATCCTTATGAGAGTTCCTTAACACCTGTAGGATTGTCACCTCTGTGGATGAGCTGTCATTTGTCTTTATCAAGAGTTTTCTTGTTTTCAAACCGAATCTTTAAATATTCTAAGGTATGGAAAGTTTTTCTTCTTTTGTGGAAACAAGAGTGAAACCCCTTACCCAATGCTTTACATTTGGAGGCCAAAACATCCTTGAAATATATGGGTCAATATAATACAGAAGTTTTCTATTACCCAGTGTCTCTCTGCTGTCGTTGTTTCTTTTTATTAGCATTAAGAAAATTTAAGGATAATAAAGCATTATACAGTCTATTACTGAAGATATTTTTGATCCTTTTCTGTTTGTTTTACATATGCTTTATAGTTAAATTTGAACTTTCTGTAACTGCCTGACCTGTAGGATTGATTGTGTGATATACCTGTAATATGCTTGTATTATGTAAAAACTGTTTCATTTTCTTAGAGACATATGCTATACCATTGTTTCTCTTTATTCATGCAGATATACCCATGATTGCCATAACTTCTAATAAATAGGTGATTACTTTTTCAAACTTAAAGCCATTGCCCTTTAAAAACCTAAATAGATGTCAATGGTGTATTGTACATATTATAATTTTCCAAATTTTTTAAAATGGAACACATCTATCTGCCAGTTTTCCTTCCTTTGAGTATCCTTTGAGTTACTTCCTAAGGGAATGGTGTTTGGTTTCATAAAGGACAGGTAGGATATCTTATGATCTCCTTAACTTATTATCATGTAATAGAAAAATCCTTTTTCAAAACCTTGGCTATTGACATGATGATTTTATGAAATCCCGAAGCCTTCAGCACATGTCCAATCAATAATCAATCAATTTCTGCATTACTTTATGCTTCAGGACCTGGTAGGCCTGTTTGGTATCAGATATGTGCTTTGTGTGTTTGACAAAGCATATTCCTGAATATATCTTGAACCTGCATAAATAATGAAGTCAATTCCATATCATCTGGTTCCATAAATTCAGTGGTTCCAGTATTCAAAACAACTCTTTCTGCATATTGTGAATCAATAACTATATGGAAAGTTTTTTTTAAATGCCTTAGTATTGACTCTGTGGGACAGCATAACAGCCCTTGCCAAAATTTTGATCTTGGAAAGCCTTTAATCCTTTAACTCAACCTTGCTGTTCTAGGACTTTAACCTCCTCTTCCTAATAACACTTTCACTGTAAGTAATGAGATTAATTGAAACCAATCCTATGAAGTAACCTGATTATTGGAAGCCCATGTCTTCACTATAGTCCTAACAAATAGTGAATGCATGCCATAAGATACTACTGCTTACTTAATTTATTTTAGATCATTCACACCTATAGGTTTCCAGTCACTTTCTTTGTATCCATTTGGGTATTTAACATTTGCTGGCTTTTCAGAGGTAATAACAGGATAAGTAGTTAAAACTTTTGTTAAGTCATGTATGATTATGAGAGATATCACAGATGCTAAATCCTTTGCCTGTACCTCCTCTCCTTGCTTATCAGTTCTGACAAGTTCCCCAATAAATTTAAATATTTCTATCACTCTTTTTTCTTACTCCTGAATCCCTTGACCCTTGAATATTTCTAACTATTTCATCAAATCAATTAATTTTTGTTTTCATTCTACACATGTAATTCCAAGGTTTAAAATTTTTCCATTAGTGACATCTTGTCATCCTTAGTTATTCTTTTGATGGCATATAGATTGCCTTCCTAGAGAGATATATTCTATCTGATAGACATCATAATTTTTAACAGATTTTTTTTGTCAATTTCAATGGTATGAATCCTCTCAGATACCCTTTTGGAATGTTTCATAACCCACTGACATGGATTGAATTTTGCCACTATTCCCAGAGTCAGAACTCATCCTGATCTGAGCAGGCTTGGCAAAGCTAGAGCAGCCATGGAGGAGGCGCAGCAGAGATCAGCAGGTAGCAGTAGCAGCCTAGACCAAGCTCTGCAGGTGCAGGCCATGGGAGGAAGCAGATGGGACCAAGCCAGGTGGGTGTAGGCTGGCATGAAATTTCCAAATCACTGTGGCAGGCCAGATGTACCAAACCTTGTAAAATTGCCCAGAGAGGTCATTCAGCTGCAGAGAGGTAGGTAGTTCAGCTGCATGGTACAGGAGAAGGCCGTGGGTGCCTGGCTAGCCCTGGCAGTGATGTGGATTCATGCCATGTTGGTGCTAATTTGTTGGATTACAAAAGATTTCCACAGTACCCTGGAAGGGAGTATAAAAAAAGGTTTATTTATCTGAAAATAAACTGTCAGAAAAAGCAGTAATCTAAAATCCTCTGAGAGAGAGAGAGAAAAAGAGAGAGAGAGAGAGAGAGAGAGTAGGTGAATTCAGTGAGATGTCATGTAGTTGCCAAAGTTGGCAGATGCCATGTAGCCACTAAAGAAGCAAGATGTATCAACCCACAAGCTTCATGGTAAAACATAAAATAATAGAAGTGGGTTAATTTAAGATGTAAGAGTTAGATTATTTGTGTCTGTGCAGCTGGGAAGCAAACAAAAGAGCAGTCTACAACTACAGTATCCCTCCAAAAACAATAGGCTCCAAAAAGCCATTTCAAACAGTAGGGATAAATCTTGGACCCTACTTCCAGTGGTCCCACAGACTGCCCAAGTCATAAAGCTGTCATCCACATTCAGAGGACCTAGTTTGGTGCTATGATGGTTCCCCCATTGTCAGTCCAGAATCAGTGGACTCCCATTAGCTCAGGTAAGCTGTTTCAATTGGTATCCCTATCATGGTCTTGATTCCTTTGCTCATATTATTGTTCCTCCATCTCCTCTACAGGACTTTGGCCCCTTAGTCCAGTACTTTGCTTTTGAATCTCTGAATTGGTTACCATCAGTTGCTAGATAATGGTCCTATGATGATAATTAAGAAAACAATAAATCTGATTGCAGGGGAAGGCCAGTTCAGGTACCCTCTCCACTATTGCTTAGGGTCTTAGCTGGGGTGATTTTTGTGAATTACTGAGAATTTCCCTAGTGGCAGGTTTTTACTAGCCTTAAAGTATCTCTTTTGATTAAGATATCTCTTCATTTGTTCTCTCTCTCTGTCCTTCCCCCACTTTGACCATCCTGTTCCTTCATATTCTCCTCCTCTCCCCTCTTCTCCCCTCCTCCCTTTCTTTCCTTCTCCCCTCCTCCTTCCTTTCTGCTCTCCCTTTTCCTCTAATTTTTTTAACTGCAATGTTGGGAGATGTGTTGACAGGTTTTAGAGAACTTCAGAGCTGAAACAAAGCTTTGATAACTCAAAGTTAGACTAAGATGTTTCCGCCAAATAGCTTTGGGAAAAAAAATAATGTAAAGTTTAGAAAAGCACGTAGTTGAATGAGAAAATTATTAAGGTCAGGGAAGAAAACAAAGGATCCCATTTATCATTAGCTGAAGGTCTTTCTTGATAGGATTGGTTGATGACAAGGGTGATAATTAAGACCTTATACCCATTTCTACTCTCAATCTTCTGAAGTGTCAGTTTGCTTTCACTAACCTATTTAGAGAATATGAACTCAGTAGCTTTTAAATGGATATTATAGAAAGTCTCATTATACAAAGAGCAGACTTTTTTGTAATTCTGGAAAGAAAATGCCAAATAGTATGAAAATCTGGAAGCATATTTGAATAACATTATCAGTTTCCAAAGATAAAACAGGAAATCCTAAGAATAAAGTGGTGTCCATTTTCATTCTGCAATCTCCAGTAAAAATATTGAATATTTAAGAAATGCAAAAAGTATGACCTAGGAAGTACAAATTCACCCCAAATGACAGCAAAGTCTCTGAAAATATATATTGAAGGAAAACATTAAAAAAAATCCTTCATTGGAAATGTCACTTATTCCTTATCCATATTTGAACATACTGAATCTATATTTTGGGGAGACTTTTCTGTCATTTGGGGTGAATTTTAGTAAGCAGATCTCAGACACCAGCTCCCACAGAAGCGGCATCCATGTAAAAATCTGGGTTATCCTGGAGAAATTTCCCTATAGCTACAGTTTGGAAGGATTATATACAGCCTTCTGACCTCCCTGTATGCAGAGCTGTATATGTGTGCACATAAACACATTATACATAAAAATAAAGAATTTGCAAATGCAGTCTCCATTGTGTCTTTTGTATTCTAGTCATCATATTTCTGTTTAATCTATGGTGATTTTTATAAAGCAACTTCATATAAAAGGCTGTATGTGTAATAGAGGGAGCAGTCAGACTTTATGATAAAGCCGTCTTTATCATATTATGGCTGCAATTGCCTGTCTGTCCTTAGCCGATGCTCCTTACTTTCTCTAAATCTTTGCTGCCCTGGGTACTTAGGAGAGAATCCTGTTCTAACATTGCTTCATCAATATGCAGGTCAACTACTCAGAGACGGGAGTTTCTCAAGTCATGAGCCAAATTATGTTTTGTACTTTTAAATAGTTCTTTTTTTTTCTGGTACTAGTAGTAATAGCATTAGTCAAACTAAAACAATTACAAAATATGAATTGAAGATTTGTAAACTTGATACCTGAATTGGTTTTTAAAAGTACACAAAAAGACATAAGAATATAAAAAGCAATTTCAATACTTGCATTGATGACTACTCATCACCAAAAGATTCCAGACAATAAAAGACAGACCTGAGTATCTTAATAGAAAGGAACATATCAAGAAGTTTACAAAGCATATTCCATAATGTTCCATAATGTTATATTGGACCCATGGGATCCATGTCCTGTATGATCTTCCATACTTAAGTATAAATAAACTTGTTGATTTACTTCTAAGAATAGGTTAGAGCTGAATGGTAAAATATCATCTTAGAATTTGGGTTTATAAAGAACTTTTTGGTTTATCCATAATATCCTTTCTTTTCATTCTTCTTGGATCAATGACCATAATTAAAATCACTTGCCCAGAATGAGAAATTCTGGCAATTAGGCCCACTTATCAAGTATAGAAACACATTCCGTGGCTTGACAACATCATGTGGAGTGCAAATGTTTCAACCTGCTGTAGGTGAGTCCGGAAACAGCTGTGGTATCCACAGACTGGCAATGACTTCACTATATCTGCCACACACAGACTTCCAGTTAAGGTGCTTCCAGATCCCTGTGTCACAAACAATGGAAAATATAAGACAATTTTCAGGAGATCCACCTTCCAGTAAAGTGGTATGCAGCAACAAACAACTAGTGAGAAAAGACATTACATGTGTCATAGTTGGAGTAGAGCCGAAATTAATACCAAAACCAAGCAAGGAAATGAACAACTGTCAATATTTCAACATGGAGAGCAGTGCTGCAATAAATGTACTATAATTATTCAGTTCTGTATCAAGACATACACACCAGAAAATGCCTGGAGAATGAATCCAAATACAAGGCTTAAGAAATACACCCACATATTGACAGAAACAATGTAGTAAAAGACTGTACCAAAGACCAGTTCTATTTAATAATACCCCTAACTTTTCAAATAGGGGGATGTAAATCTCAGAGTCTGCTGACAAAAATATACTCAAGTGAGAGAAATAATTCTTTATTTTTTCTTCTTTGGTTTTTCAAGGCAGGGTTTCTCTGTATCAGTCCTAGCTGTCCTGGAACTAGCTCTTGTACAGCAGGCTGCCCTCCAACTCAGAGATCTGCCTGCCTATATGCCTCCCAAGTGCTAGGATTAAAGTTGTAAACCACCCCTGCACATCAATAAATAATTGTTTAAAAAATAAGGAAACTGAAGAAATATTAAGAATGGTAAACTTGGTATTAGAAAGATGGTTCAGGGATTAAAACCACTGACTGCCCTTCCAGAGGACCCAGATTCAGTGACCAACAGTCACAAGGCAACTCACAACTGTCTGTAACCCCAGCTCCAGGGGACCTGACAACTTCACACAAATGCACATAAAATAAAGTTAAATAAATTTTAAAAGAATGGCAAGCTTTTTTTAGGTAGAAATTGAAAGGCTCATCTGCTAAGGAGACTGGAACTAACTCTATTAGGACTTAATCTGTAGAGTAGTATGTAATGCAGCGTGATTGTGAAAAGGCAATACAGCTCCTAGTCATCAGTATATTTAAATATTTAGTTAAATATTAATTGAAAATTAATGAGTAAGATAGACCCTTACCAAGAACAAATGCTGAGGCAGACTAACATTGAAAGAAAAAGCCACTGGAAATTTATTATAATTTCAAAATATTGCATATATATATACATATACATATATTTGAAATCAAAGAGAAAAGGGAGTGAATATTAAGAATTCTAATCAGCAAATCCAAGGAAAATTATAATGTGAAAATAGTTTGCCTGGTAATGTTTTGGTAAAATAGGAAATAATGAACTAACCTTTGTAAAACTATTGATGATAGGCTCCTTTTCTAAAATAACAGTAATATCAAAATCTATCCGTCAAAGTTCAGAGCTACTAATTTTTTCAGAGTTGAACTAAACTGACAGATTCTCTAACCAATACCTACTCTGTAGCTTGAATGCCTGTGTAAGGAGCTTCCCTTTCTGACTGTAGTGTACTCCTTTTAAGAATACAGTAAGTTAAGGATGTTATCACTGCTACATCTAAAAATACAGAAAGTTAAATATACAGTAAGTTAAATATGTTAATTAAATATACCTCTATTGATGTATATAATCTATTTTAGCAACCTAAATTTATGTGAACTGGGTTAAATCCTAAAACTGATGCTAAACAAAGTCTCCCTCTCTTTTCCTTTTTTCTATTTGTATGTTTTTCTCTATAATTTTTTGATTTGCATATATCTCTGATGACATTAAGAGTTATAATGTGTTTCCTCACTTTTTTATGGACAAGCAACTTATTTTATTACTAATTATACACTTTGATTAGAAACTATTCTCTTTGTTAAGGAAAACAAACAAATACTAGTAAATTGCCACTGTGCATTTCATTCCTTAAAAAAAATTCTTTACTAGCAATATTATCTAAGAAAACAACACTAAATTTTTATGAACACAAGTTTTTGAACATATAAATTTAATTAGTTCAGAAACAAGTTTCAATTCTGGTACAAAGAAAATTAAAGTCTCAGGTAAAATTAAAAGTGGTATCTATAAAATTATGCTTTTATAAAAATATTAGAAAATATAAAAATATATGAGGATTTTTATTCAATATCAAGAATGAAGCATTACTAAAAGGATCTCTAATATATAAAAAAAATTATATGTTCCATTTGAACAAGTTTTATAAAAATCAGGCAAACTGCTATTGATAAATCAGTTTATTAAAATGAAACTTTTTTTAGTTAACATTTTATTTAGAGAAAATTGGTCTTGAATGTCCTTTCTGATGTTACCAGTAGCACTGATCTCTTTTGTGTTTTTAATGTTATCATTTTATATGTCTTGTATGCAATTTGTGACATGACATATTCAAAGTTAAGAAAGCCACCATCATCCTTAGCAAATTCAAATTTGCATACTCAGTGCAGATTTTCTCATGCAGTACAGCCCCAGAATAATTTTGTAAAACCGAGAATCATGAAAAAAGGTGTTTCACCCCAACTCAGTTCAACAAATAGACAATTCACCATGAAATGCAGTATGTTGAGCAAATTTAATGTGTGGAAAACACCGTGTTCAGAAGAAGATTTTGCTTTTGATGATGATAATAATTTTAAATAAACATAAAGTTCTTCCATGATGCCTGTTTCTCTGTAATATTAATATTCAAATTCTGCTGAAATACAGGTGAATATCCATGAACTATCAGCCTACAACAAAATAACTGAATATGTATGACACTCATGAACCTGAGCATCCAGTTTTTTTTAATAAGAAATTGCTAACTCAATTTTTTACAAGAAATTAATGTTTGCTAGCTAGATAAGTCAGTCTTAATCAATTGCCACATTCAAAGATAATGACATTTTGGATGAAAAAGTAAAATGCTATACGTTTTCCTGGAATCTACAGAAGACTTCACTATAATGATCTTTCTTTGGGACTGAAAAAGATTACCTATCTCAGTACAGACATACACATACACACACAAACACACACACACAAGCAAACAGATACATACACCCACACATATATGATAGAAAAAAGAAAGAAATATTAATACTTGTTTTATATTTCAGTTGTAAGTCCTTGTAATTTATAGACTTTCAAATGATATAATAAATAAAATGTGTTTTTAAGAATGGATTATTGAATTGAACATCTACACATGACCACACACATGCACACACACACATATACACATATACACACATATACATACTAATAGAGGCATGAAATGGTTTTATATCAGCCAATGAAAGATAAGCATAGATATAATTCAATATCAACTTATGAAGAAGCATATCCTGGAAAAAATGTAGATGAATTCCTAGACATCAGCTGAATACAAAATAAATTTGTCAGTAAAAATTTAGAAAATATATTTTATTCATACAAGTGATTTATATAGTATAGCTGACCTGCATTTAAGGTTGTACGTTTGTAAATTAGCCTTCAAAGAAGTTTGTTTTATCTCAACTGGTTTTGAAGAGGCAGGGCAAAGTCCAGCAGTAGACCATTTCCTACATATGCAAGATTCTCTGCTCAAATATCAGCACCACAGAGGGCAAAATCTGAGGACTAAAATGTCATCTCAAAGCATTAATCTGGAAAGAAAAAAAACTTGTTTTCTAAGAGGAAATAATATTACATTTGCCCAGTAACACCTTTCACCTTGGTAACTTACAGTATGAGCCAGCAGTCACTGAAGTCAGACTATTATTTTAAATGTATATGTGGAACTATTTCATCAAGTCATAACTGACTTTGATTCTTTTCTGTGAAAGAATTTATCCTAGATTTTATATATGTAAATATTAATATACTTATATGTGTGTTTGCATAGATATACATATTATATGTACATATATCTATGAACATGAGTGAACACTTACAGAGATATTACAGTAGTTCTAAAATTGTGTAAAATTTTCCTTGAAAGAGTTCATTCACATGCCTAGGTTAGGTATTGCAGGATAACTGTGGACACTTCCAGTGTTTAGTTGACTAAAGCAGTCCTATTATTATTTTGCCATTGCAACCTTTACCCACTGATAGCAAAGCAATGTGCCATTTATATAATAGGATATTTATGAAATTATCATATTGCAACTCTTCTGTGCACAGCTTTTATATTATACTGACTATATATAATAAAGAATAAAAATGGAATCATGAAATTATAGTTTAATATATGGCTAGAAGAAGATATCATGGCTTACAGAGTACTAAGATATCATAGCCAATGTCACTTGATAAAGTATTTTGATTTTTCCCTCATCAGAATTTTGGACAGAAAAAAATTATCTTCTTTTTTAACTAAAACACTCAGAAGTTCATTTAATGTTTCATATTTGCTCATCCTTATCCTCAGTGAAAATTCCATAGCTTCCTTACTTATAACAGTCACACATATATATACAAATACACACACACTCACAAATGACAATGTTTCCTTCTATAAAATGCTGACCAATAGCAATGTCACTACCAATGCTTGCAAAATACTTATTTATATTCTAAATGATTTATATTTTCTGTAGTAAAAATTAAGTCATGTAAAACAGAAAAACAGAACTTTGTTTTCTCTCCCTTTTCTTTTTCCCCCCTTTTCTCATTTTTATTAGTTCCTTGGGATTTTCATATATATTTTGTTAAAATTCAAACTCCTCCCAAAACTTCCCTCAAATCCACTTCCCTTTCAATACATATCCAACATTGTTTACTCTTTTGATGCTTTTGGAAAATCCGTAACACACAATTTTTTATGTATGTATAATTTTCTGGTGCACCATTCCAGTACAGATTGGCTGACTACTAGTGGACAGTATTTCAGAAAACTGTCTCTTCTTCTCTTACCCACTATTATTTTCAAGTAATCTGATTAGCTACAGGTTAGACGTTTTGCTCACCTCTCTCTCAAGGCTAGATTTATTCCAGGCTTGAATTTGACCATGTCTTATGCGTACTTTCACTACTGCTCAACTGTGCCAAGAAAACATTATTTATATTCATCCACTACCTCTGGCTGTTACACTCTTTCTTCTTATTACCAAGGTTTGTAGGCTTTGAAAGGAGTGTCATATATCATATTGATGCCACATTTAGGGCTGAGCATAAAACCATCTCTTATTCTCTAACCTGATCAATTGAGAGTCTCTCTGTTAATCCCACCTACTCCAAAAAAAAAAAAAACCTTTCTGATAGAGTGGTTGAGGTATTTGCTGATCTATGGGTACAAGAAATCATCAGTGTTAAATTTAACACTATGTAAGTTTAACACTATTCCCAACATAGTGATATTATGTTGTGCCTTTATTGTGTTTCCATATAAAACAAGAATAGTCTTAATTTCTGTGAATAATTGCATTTGAATCATGCTGAGTGTTGGATTGCACCTGTATATGTTCTTGGTAGGATGATTATTTTTACAATATTAGTCCTACCAGTCACTGAACACGTTGTTGAGCAATCTTTCTCTTTTCCTGTATCTTCAACTTCTCCTTTCACTGCCTTAAAGACAAGCACACCAAAATGTGTCTTTTTCTAATTTATTGCTTATTAGTAAGTTAAGTTCAGAAATTGATTTGTACCCTGAAATATTTACCTAAGAGCCTTTAAAAGTCACCATTTATGGCTCACTTGCTATCAACTCAACAAAGTTATTACAAATCTTAAATAAAAGCATTCATTTGAAGAAGCAAAATACAAACAAAATAGGGCTATAGGAAATAATAATTTAAGAATAATTGGAAAGAATTAAATGTAGTTCAGGGGTGAATATTATTATCATTATCATATTTGAGTCAGAAACAATTTTCCCTTTGTTAAATGGTTGTGTGCATATTTGTTCCCTATAGTTAGAGTAACCGTTCAAAAGAATAAATATTAATGAAAATTAAATGTATCCACTTGTCATGCATGAATCCAAAAGTCTTTTCCTCCTTCACAATATAATACTTTGTTTGAAAATGGTTACCTTGGGATCTGCAGCTATTTCACAGGGGGTTAAAAAATAAAGAAGGAGGAGAACAAAGAGGAAGATCTGAAACACTCCAGTGCTCAGGATCCCAGAGCTGCTGTACAATAGTTCCCTTGAAAGCTTCTGATAGAAGCCAAAGATAAAGAGCCAAAGGTAAAGGCGAGGTCGGCCAGAACAGTCTATAGAATTGCAAGCATTTGTAGAGAAGTGCCCGGAGGTAATTGATAAAAAACGGGAGGTGTAGTCCACTGAGACAAACTATGAAACAGAAGAGACTAAAAAATTTTTTCTTCTGGGAAATACTGAGCTAATCCATCAACTGTATTTTTTTAGTTCCTTTCCATTTCACAGCCCTTCAGTAAAGTCTTTATTCTGAGACTCTAGAAAGGTTTATATAAACAGCCAGGAATGAAAAAAAAAAAAGAATAGTCTTTAAATTCACATTCTAAGGGAAAAATTCATTTGCTACTAAAGACGTTGGAAAGCTGGCAGTTATTTTTAAATGATATTTTAGCTAAGTAAGGCTCGAAAATTTACAAAACCGTTATGAACATTTAACAACCTTGGTTTAGTTAATAGACTGCTGGATTTTAGGGGAGAAAAAAAGAGCTAAAATTTGCTTTAAGCAGTCATATTTAATCTGACACCAAAAATATGATAAACTCATATATAACATAAAAACACTTGCTTTAACAACTTCTGTACATTATGCATTGCTCAATCTCTCATGCCCCAAAGACACCCTAAACAAGGCCCACTCACTCAAAGTGTGGGTCCTACAAGGTCTTCTTACCCCACTGTCTACCCTAAACCTCAGGAGTCCAGGGGTTGGGCTGCTCTTCTTTTCCAGAAACTTCCTTTTCCTATATAAACCTGCCATTTAGGCCACACATTCTCCTGATCCTCGGCTCCTTTCTTGGTTCATTTGCCCCCACCCTTCTCCCATTTGTGGTATTTCTTCCTCTCACCCACAGCAGGCCCATGGCCTGCTTCAGTATATACTGTGCCAGAAGCCTCTTGGTATACTCTGTCACATCTGCAATTAAAAACCTTTCCCTCAACCATACCTTGAAGAGGTCATTTTCTTATATTCATTTAGGGTCTATAGAATGGATTACACAATTTTTAGAAAATGAATTACTATATCTTGATACTTTATTTGAAGTTACTAAAGGAGTGAAGATTGTACCATCCTATTTACTCAAAGAACACGTGAAGGATACTTTAATTGTTTCCTCTGGCTAAGATAATATCATCAATAGCAAAGGCCACAAATGGCTATAGATGGTTAAGTATAATAATCGCTCCTGTCCCTTTAATAGACAAGCCCCACTCACCCCCAGGCAAATCTTTCTTCCTGCTTGCAGCCTGAGTCTCATCCTTTTTGATCTCTCTCTCTAAGAGACAGCTTCGGTTTCTCCCTTCTCTCTCTCTCTCTCTCTCTCTCCTCTTCCCTTCTCTCTTCCCCCCTCCATACCCCACTAAATAAATATCCAACCTCACCCTGTGTGGTGTGCCTATCCATATGTCTGTCTCTTGCTCGCAGCCTTCCTGGGACCAGCCATCTTCAGAGACTTTCTGTCTCATGGCATGCCCATCTGTCTGCGTGCACTTTAGGGACCTGCATCATTGTCTCATGACTAGCTGCAGTCACCAGGGATTAATTTTTAAATTAATCTATTACAGTAAGTCTGAAAAAGTTGAGGAATCTGCCCAGTAAACACAACCCCCAAACCTTATTGCCTCCTGCAGTATAGTACTCGGGTCTAATTTTTCTCACATCACATTTTGGGTCACGTTTTTCTCTGCTTGTTTCTATTTTGCTTCAGTCTACTTTCAGTGGTGTGTGTGATGAGTGAATTTCTCAAGCAGACCTTTATTATCAGGGGTGGGAACTTGATCCCTGACAATTTGAGGCTGTTAATCCCTCAGCAGGCACTGCTCTGAGCTCATCATCATCTTTGCCTGCTTCTCTGTCATCCAGTCATCCTCTGGCAGATGAGGGAAAAAAAATTCTTTTATCATCACGAACTCCTGTAGAAAAATTTAAACACATTTTAAAGTCAAGTTCTTTGGCTGTCTGATGGTACAGTTCTTATCACACAGCAAGGCAGTCCTGAGAGACCTTACCGTGCAATCTTCTAGGGCACTAGAAATGAGGAAGTCAACCAATTAATGATCAGCATTACCATGCATCTACATGTCCCATCTATCCTGCTTGTAGATTCAGGCTAAATCTTACTGATCAGTATCTGTTGCTATTCCCTGCCTTTTATAGCATTCTATCCCCACCATTATTCACAGAAGTGGATTTAGAATGTTTTGTATTCAACATGGACCTGTATCTGTCTGTAAATATAATGTAACAGGTGGAAGCAAACTTTAAACAATTTTATGTTTGATGATCGGTCAATCCATGCCTGTCTAGAGTACATATGGAGGTCATGTCAAAGCAGGTAGAAATGATAATTATTTTTTCCAAAGTGAGCTCTGAAATGGTGCGTTCTTAATCAAGAACCAATGAATATAAGATTGAATTCTCATTGTAGCTCAGTGGCTAGAAACACCATGCTATATTATATAATATGAACAGCTAATTCACAGTCAAATGAAATGTAATTGTTTTGAAATAAGCAAGATATTTTTAAATCCTACATAACACAGTTGTGGTTAATATAGTCATTTTGTAGTATCAACAATCCCCTAGGAAATTAACCCAAGGTAGATATATCTTTGAAAGAATTTCTAAATTAGGTAAATGGAAGTAAGAAGGCCTACACTAACCAGAGATGGGATTGTTCCATGGGATTGTGTCCTCTACAGAATAAAAGGAAAAATGAACAAAGTAAAAACATTTGTCTCTCTCTGCTTCTGAATTGCAGTTGAAATGTGAACAACTGTCTCAATCTCCCGCCACTATGAACATAATGACATGATAAAACACATCTTCAAACTCTAAGCCAAAATAAAGCCTTCCCACCTGTTGTAGTGTGAAAGAAAATGACCACAAAGGGAGTGGAACTACTAGGAGGTGTGACCTTGTTGGAGAAGATTTGGCCTTGTTATAAGAAATTTCTCACTATGAAATCATGCTTTGAAATCTTATACATGCTCAAGCCATGTCCAATGAGACAGTTCACTTCCTGTTGCGTACTAGTCAAGATATAGAATTCTTCACCATGATTGCCTGCATACCACCATGTCCCACCATGCTGACAATGGACTGAACCTCTGACTTTGGAGCCACCACAATTAAATGTTTTCCTTTCTAAGGGTGGCCATCATCATGGTGATTCATCACAGCAATAGAAACACTAAGACAGAGTTTGGTGCCAGGGATTGAGGTATGAAAGGTCTGACAATTGTTTGGTTTGTAGAAATTTAGATGTTGGCAGTTGGGTTAGGATAGCAGTGGATTTCTTTAAGTGCTGCTCAATGGGTCATACCAGTAGGGACATGGAAGACAGTAGTGCTAAGAGTAATGTGCTCTGTGGGGGCTGTCTCAAGAGTTTTCAGAGGAGAAGAATTTTAATATGTTGTCTGGAAATCATTCTTATGGTATTTTGATGAAGACTGTGGATGCCTTTTACCTCTGTATGGAATGTTTGCCTGAGGCTAAAATGAAGAGTTTTGGATTTATTCTTTCAGCATAGGAAATCTCAAAACAGCCTAGTATAGACTCTGTTATGCATTTACTAGTGCTGACTTTAATAAAGATATATAATGAAAAGAAGCAATATGAGCAAGGAAAATTATTTGAGGAAAAAAGAAAGATCAAAAAGTAGAATGTACTTAAATCCTGTATTTAAGGAAATAAACAGAATAAGAAATAAAGTAAAGGGAGTGGTGAGCTTGGGCAAGCATCCAGGCAAATTTCCAACTTGTGAAAAGGAGTTACAGAAAAGGTTAGGGCAGGATATGGTGGTATATACCTTTAATACTAGCATTTGAAAGGTAGATGCTGGTGAATCTGAATTTGAGGTCAGCCTAGCCTACAGAGCAAGTTACAGATCAGTCAAGTTTAGACAGTGAAGGAAATCATCCAAACCGGAAAGTTAGTATGGTGTAGTTGAAAGATTTCTGAGTTTAAGGTCAACCTTGTCCACAGATCCAGTTTTGGGACAGCCTAGCTTAAGCAGTGAAAGAAACCATATGGAACAAAAAGATGATGAAGATGTAACTGAAGAAGGTGGCCAGGTTGCAGCCCCATTAAGCAGCAGAACTTGGCAGCTTCAGCCATATGAGTGAAGAATAGAAAAATGGGGTTACGAGATTTGGCTTTATAATAATGAAAGGTGCTGACACCAAGCATGTGTCAGGGGTATCCCTAAATGGAAACTTTTTTTGCGAATCTGTGAAAGTAAAGCCTGGGTTGCCTTGGAAGACCCAGAAAGTTTAAAATGCCAGAGCCATGCAACACCTCTCATGGAGAATGCATAACAAAGTAGAAACAGTTAAGAGAAAGAAGTGTGTTGCAGTCAACAAAGCTGGAAGGAGTTGTAGATCTGAAGAGTGCTTTGACATCATACATGTAGATTCAGAGAGTAGAGTGTGCCCAGATGGCTTTCATTGTAGCTTTTGTATTGTATTTCCTTACTATGCTCACTTTTTTTTCCATTTTGCAATGTATATCATGAGCCATTATATGTTGAAAGTATGTGATCTACTTATTTTGATTTTATAAGCAATTAAAGTTAAGAGATTGAATGAATCTCAGAAGAGACTTTGAACTTTAGACTTTTAAATAAATTAGAGACTATTATAGTCTTTAGGGACTTTTGAAATTGAACTGAATGTCTTTTGCATTATGATATGGCTACAAGCCCTTGGGAGTCACGGAGTAGATTGTGGTAGTTTGAAAGTAATTGGCCCCCAAAGAGAGTAACACAATTAGGAGGCATGACCTTGTTGGAGGAAGTGTGTCAGTGTGGAGGCAGATGGTCTCAAATATGCCCCATCTATGCCCAGTGAGAAAGGATTACTACCCATTGTCTTTCGATTAAGATGTATTGACTCTTAGCTCCAGCGCAATGTCTACCTTCATGACACCTCACTTCCTGCAATGCTGATAAGAAAGTAAACCTTTAATTGTAAGCGAATCAGTCAATCAAATGTTTCCCTTTATAAGAGTTGCTCTGGTCATGATGTTTCCTTACAGCTACAGAAACCCTAACTGAGACATTACCTTCTTGCTTTTCTTATGTTTTTGTCCCCTCAGTGACATAAATAGCATACTCAGGATTCCACGAAAAATCAGAATGATTCATTTTTACCAAAAAATAATGCAGTGAAGTTATAGTAATTTTTCTTTGTGTCCTCATGATACAGGCTAGCCTCATCAGTTCGGCTTGGGCATCACAATCTTTTCTCAGGTGAGAATCAACATAAAATTCTTATCTTTGGTTCATCAGGAAATGATACCACCTCATTACTGCTAGCTCCTAACGTAACTGTTCATATACTTCACCAACTGCATAAGACCAAGTATGTCACATAATACTGATTTCTGGAATCAAAACCAACTTTTGTATAAAATCCCCACTAACTTTAATTGGTTACACAATTGTAAGGTTTCCCTTAACATCTTTTTTTTTCTTGCTGAAAATGGGAATAATAATCATATATAATATTGTTGCTCTTTTGCTTTCTGGCAATCCAGACCCTACATTATCAAACAGAAAACTTTGTTTTAGTAGAAGTACTGCTTGGCCAATTACTCAGACTTCTTATTAACTAACTCTTACACCTTAAATTAACCCATTTCTATTACTGTATATTTTACCACAAGACTCATGGTTAATTGGGAAGGTTCCAGAGCATCTGTCTGCTTTGGTACCTATATAGTGCCTCTCTGACTCTGCCTTCTTTCCTCCTTTATCTGCTTGAAATTTCCACCTTACTCGATTCTGCCCTGCTGTAGACCCAAGACCCAAGCGAGTTTTTTTTTTTTAAAGTTTTATTTATTATATATACAGTGCTTTGTCTGTCTTCTTGCTGGCCGGAAAAGATGACTGTGAGCCACCATGTGGTTGCTGGAAATTGAACTCACAACCTCTGGAAGAGCAGTCAGGGCTCTTAACCGCTGAGCCATCTCTCTGCCCCCGAGTTGTTTTTTTTTTTTTATTAATCAATGGTAATAAAATATATTCACAGCATACAGAGGGAAATCCCACATCACTAGATAAATAAAAATGTGGTTTTTTGCCATTTCATATACTTAACAAATATGAACTTTCTAAATTTAAAACTTACAATGTATGTTTCATGATAGAAATCCTAGAAGGGAACCAAGGAATGTGTTTTAATATACATATTTCTATATACGAAATATGTTTGCTGTATTTCATTAGAGAGTATAGACCATGGTTAATATCTAGATTTAATTGGTCATATACTGGTATGTATCAATTATGATAACATAAAAACAAAACTTCCAGGAAGTAGAGTAGAATTTCACTGTGAGTGGGATGGTCAACATCCCAGAAAATCAAAACTGAACTGTTTGGCAGTACTAAGAAGCCACACGCTGATGGCAGTTTAGAATTTAAAGTTCAACCAGTCAGTAAAGCCATTTTCTCTGGCTATGTTTATTTGTATGCTTAAATATAGAAAATGGTTTGTCTAATATGAGGTTTCATTATGACAGTGTGAGGGACAGGAAGATGAGGTCAATCAGTTATAGCAAAACAGGTAAGGGCTACGGAAATAGAGTTCTTCTCCAAGTTGTATAACCAGAACCATTTAAATTTCTGTTATATTGTAATGGGGTTAAAGCAAATAAATAAAACTCATTAGATTAGGGAGGTTACTAATGTTAATGAACATGAGTTACACTAAGACTCTAGAACATCTTGTTCTGGCATTTAGCACTGTTATTGCAGATATAATTAAACCACTTCTTACTCAATGGATAACAAAACAGGGCAGATGACTATCAGCCAGCAGAACAACCAAGAAGTATACTCGCCACTGACTGAGAGAGAGAGAATCAAATATTTATTGGCCACATTAATACTTGATGAATCTTAGAAGATGAAGGATCCTTTAAGTATATACCAATGCCCATTTGGAAATATGAAAAGAGCATCATTAATATGTTTCAGCTTCAGTGAGTGAAGGGTTAATATCTCAAACAAAGAGAGTGCCAATTACCAGAGTGCCAATTAATCAGTGAGGGAAAAACAAAAATTATGGTAGCAAAAAATATGAAATTCGATCAGAAATGTGCTGAAGTAGAAATGTGGAGAAGCAAACTGAGGCAAGAGGAAGGATAATACTCTGAAAGAATGCAGACAAATCAAATATGTTCATTTTCTAAGGGTTAGAGATACAATCCCTACTTCCAAATGTATATCAATCATAGTCTGACACAAAAATGTGAAAATGATATAGAGAAACAATCAGGGTTAGAAGAGTGTATTCCAGTGACGTAGACAACAGAGAAGAAAGATTTCAGAAGTCATGGTAAGTAGCTGATAATACCAAGTAAATCCATTTGCAGGTCCATGCAGGGAGAAAGTATAACCTTGCCTTCCTCTTTGTCAGTGTTTTAAGATGCTGATACAATAAAAGTGTTTCAGTGGTAATGTATTTGTCCTTTCTGTCATAGAATGTGGCAATGGCATTAAGAGAGAAGAGAAAGGAACATGCCAGAAGCAGAAAAAGTACTGTTTTCATTTAATATGCACCACCTTTACCATCAGCTATGATGCATAATTCAGAAAAATAACAGAATTTTAGGAAAGTTCTGACAATTTTTTGAAATATTTGCAATATGGGAACAACAGCTTTAAACAATAGAACTAAGAATCTATTCAGGGTGCTCTCCAATTCACTACAAACCACAGTCTATTTTCATTGTGGATGAAGAGCTCAATAAAAGTTCTAATTAGCTCGACATTCACTTCTGTGAACTAAGTAATGAATAAGTGCATAATTAGGTACTGGACTATAGAAATTACTCGAACTGTGTATATGATTTTATTGCTAAAAATTTGTTACAATGATGAGCTTTTTGCCTTTGTATTTTATCTAGCAAATTGTTGAGTAGGTAATTATTTTAAAAAATAGATCTATTCAACTAAAGGATGAGAATAAAAAGCTATTGAAATGATGAAAATACAATTGGTTTCTGACCAACTAATGGTAACTTCAGGAAAAAAAAATTATAATCACTCAATTTAACACATATCGTTTTCTTTTTTCCCTTCTCCTGTTTTCTTATTTTCTAATTTCATGTTTTGTTTCCTGTAATTTAAAAACACAAGTTTCAGGATTTTCAGTTCTAATAAATTCTCGACTGATTATATCAACCTGACTGTTCCTCTAAGATTGAATTATTTAATGTTTATACCAGAAGTAACTTACCAGATTTACAATTTATCAGATTAATTAAAATGTCAACTCTTGAAGTAAAAGACTTTGGATTAAGCAACTAAGATGAACATAGTTTGTAGTTTTGGAGAAGTTTTTTTGAAATCTTCTGTGTAAAGGATGTAAAAGTGCATGCTTTACTTAGATGGGAAAATGAGTCTTAAGAGCATATTCCTAAAGTACAATGGTAAAAGAGCAGTTCTGAGAGAAGTAGTTGTTCTTGGCAAGGACCTAACATAGTCAAGTAACTTCCTATACAGCAGCAAAAACACAGGGACATTTTTGTTGACAACATTAGCAGGACAACTCCTTTCATAATTCTAAGATCTAGAAAAAAGAGATAGGTAATTCTTTAGCAAACTCAGTGTGCATTGTCACAAAATCCATGAGCTCTTTCTTTCTAACAAGTGTAGGTTTTTTTGATTAGGCCGGTACAGATAATGGGACAGATCTTTAAACACCTGAAAGGAACATAAATCTGTGAACCTAGATTTGGAAACATGTCAAATGAAGCACCTAAAATGTATGAAAAAATTCAATTCAAAATGTCAGTTTGGCTGAGCTTCCACTGTGTTTTTTTTTTCTAAAAAAAAAAAAAAAGAATTGTGTACTACATTTGTAAGTCAGATTCAATTTTACATGTGGAAAATTTGCATAGTCATATAGTATATAGTCATAGATGGATTATGCCTGACTCACAGGCGATTAAATGTAAGACAGTAGACTCAACCTACACCATCAATCAATCAATCAATAAATGAATAAATCAATGAGAAGTAAAGTTTGACTATAACTAAATCTGAATATCTGGAGATGTACCAATATTTGGCTCACAGTTTTGGAGACTAAATGTCTTGTTATTTTGCATTGGAAGTTGATTCACTTGAAAAATCATATCAAGAATCGCACAGAATCACAGAAAAAGAATTATCCGGCAGAAAGGGCTAAAATCTTATGATGTCTTCACTTAGACCCATTCTAGTCTCAGGGGAGCTAGTTCTCTCTGATAGAATAGAATCAGTTCCTTTCAAAGGAAATTCCCCCAAGTCACTTTATTCACTGGCGCTGGTACAAGGTCCTGATGTTCTACCAACTTCAACGTTGCTACACGAGGACAATATTCATGCACCGAAGGATTTGAAGGATATCCCCAAATCATGTCCTGGGGAATTTAAAAATAGCTTTTCAGATTTTGCATATTAATACCAGCTGTTTAGACTTTTACTTAGATAATGTTTCCTATGAATCATACTGTTGATTAATTTGGTTGCCACTGTAGGGGAAACATAAATGCAAGTTCATTTTTGTGCCACTAGAAATGCAAACCAGAAGGACTTAAATCCACAAAGGAAAAAACATACCACTAATTTAAGAGGTTTGATACCAATGCCTTTTTATATTTTAAAAACAATCCGATTTTGCTTACCACTCCTAATTCCTCTTCCTTCTCCCCACTCTCCCCACTTTCTCCCCACTCTCCCCACCTTCTCCCCACCTCAGACTCAATTCACTCCTAAGAAAAGGTGAGGCCTCCCATGGGGATGCAAAAAAAGTTTGTCACATCACTTGAGGTGGGACTAAGGCTCTCTTTGTTTAATCTAGGCTGAACAATGTATTTCTCCACAGGGAAGTGACTCCAAAGAGTCATTTCATGCATTAGGGAAAAGTACTGGTTCCACTGCTAAGTGGCCCCACAACTTGCCCAAGTCACACAACTGCCACCCACATTCAGAGTGTCTATTTTGGTCTTAAGCAGGTTAACCCGTCTGGAGTCAGCGAGTATCCCCTTGATTGGATCAGCTGTTTTTGTGCTTTTCCCCATCACGATCTTGGGTCTGTTGTTCCTAATATTGCTCCTCTCTCTCTATGATTGAACTCCAGAAGTTTGCTTCAGTGCTTAGCTGTGGATCTCTGCTTTTGCTTCCATCAGTTACTGGACGAAGATTCTATGATGACAATTAAGGTTGTCATAAAATCTATTAAAGGGGAAGGGTAATTAATTTACCCTCTCCACTATTGCTAAGAGTCTTAGCAGGGGTCATCCTTACAGATGCTGGGAATTTCCCTAATGCCTGGTTTATTGCTAACCCCTTAATGGCTCCCTCCTTCAAGGTGATACCAATGCTTTTACGCCATATGAAGAGTATACCAATAGCTCCTGAGTAAAATGCTATCAGTCCAATAGAATCATGCTTTTGGGAATTGCTGAGTCATCTGTTGATGATTAAATTACAGTTTCAAAAATTACCCACTAATTTAGGTGTTCTGATTATGAAGAGTCTCTTAAAGGTATCTTTCAGGTGAAAATAGAGTTGGTTGAATTGAAATACATTTTTTTTATGAACTCAGAACTGACATTTGGAAAACAGTTTGTAATCTGAATTGTGAGTAGTAGGAAAAATGTAACCTGTAGTCAGAGTTACGGAACCACGAATCTGTTAACCACTGCTCACGTAAATATGTCAGAAATGGATATATCACATGTTTAAATCTTCCATGTCTTTGATAGTGTAAGTACTTAAATATCTTTAAATCCCTTACATTCTTGCCTTCTCGATTATTCAAAGAAGATATTGATAACTATGTTTATGCTTGTGAGCTTAATAAAACAAATATCAATGGGTAGCATCAGGCTTTACACTATTTAACATTTAAAAGGTTCTACTTTTAGAAGGAGGATACTGTTTAACCTAATCCCACATGACTAACTTCATCTTTATTTTATTCTTTAAACCCTTCTAAATCATTATAAATTCTAGAATTAATCTTTCCTAATATTTAAAACTCTCTCCTTCCTTCCCACTCTCCCTCTTTTGCCTTCTCTTTCTCTCTCTCTCCTCTATGTGTATTGTGTGTGCACTGCCAATTAGCTGTGGCATTATGTTCTTGTGTACTGTAAAGATTTTAGACACATATAGATATAACAAAACACTGATTGGCCCATAGACAGACAGGAAGTATAGGCAGGGTGACCAAACTAGGAGAATTCTGGGAAGAAGAAAGGTAGGGATACAGTCACCACCCAGACACAGAGGAAGCAAGATGAGAATGCCTTACTAAGAAAAGGTACCAAGCCACATGGTTAAATATAGATAAGAATTATTGATTAATTTAAGTTGTAAGAGCTAGTTAGTAAGAAGCCTGATCAATAGGCCAAATAGTTTATAATTAATATAAGCTCCTGTGTCTTTACCTGGGAGTGAATAACTATGGGACCCAGAAGGACAGAAATATTCACTGATACCATTTCTTTGTAATACTTACATTCCTTTAGTAGCTGAAATTTTAGTTTACAAACTATGACTTAGAAATCCTCAAGCCAACTTTCCTTAGAGTCTCAGTCAGGTAGTATTAACCCTTTCTCTCATTCTTCATTTACTGATAAAAATCATGTCTGAAAAATCAATACAGATATTGAGTTAGAACAAGGCTATGTTAAATTTAGAAAAATCTGAATTTTATGAGTTCAAAAATTTCCAAAAGCATTGCTACTGCTCTGCAAATATTTCATAGCTCACAAACTCTTTAAAATTCACAAAACCTCTTTTTTCAATGCTAAGATTTTACTGTAATTTTGAATTAATCATCTTTTTCTAAGAAATGGAGACTGTTGGTAAGGTGGGAAAATGTCTTAAGATATATTCTATGTTTATCTCCCCACATTTTCACAACTATTTCCCTTGATATTGATCTTTGTCAAATATCTTTTTATTTAAAATAGTTTTTATTTATTTAGTGGTTTTCTATTTAAGAACTATCTTTATGTATATTTATCTTAAATATACATAGATGGTAGATAAATAAATGGACGATAGATTGATAGATTATAGATTTAATATATGCGTTATATATATGATTATAAACAGAATAAAATAATTTTACTTTACACACGCCATAAGGAAAACTAACAAGTATACAGTTATTTTTCTGTTTTAGAAATCAGGTTACTTTATAATATTTGAGAGTTCTATGTTTAAACAGAAATACAGCTGGGATACTGATTTCATTCTCAAGCATGCTCGCACTGAGACTGACAAAGTCTCATTGCCAATAAGAGTTCTATCCTTATCAAGGCACTATAAGTCGAAAAAGATACAGTTAATATGAAAATATAGACAATAATTTTAGCAAACCAATATTTACGACTAAAACTACATTTTGTAACAGGGAAAAAGTATAAAATGTAGAACATGAAGGATTGTGAAAGTAAATTGCTACAAAAGAGGTTATTGTGCTAACTATTCTATCTTATAATAGATGTTTACATACCCATTCATTATCGTGGGACTTTCATTCCCAATTTGTGATTGGAAACTATACACTTCCTCACTGGATTTTAACTTTTTAATATGGAGAATATTTTGATTAAAAAAGAGAGAGGGAAATTGAAACTTATATCACAACAGATCTTCAAATATGACTGTGTCATTCAAATCAGACATTGTCCTCTCTGTACAGAACACCACGTTCCAGATAATTCTTGCTTGTTTTGGCCTCCAGGTGAGAAGGCAAAGGATGCAGGGCTGAGGAGCACAGTTTACACCTTGTCCTTGTTTTCACTGTGACAGGCATGAAGCAGGGCTCTTGATAGTGCTGATAATTCCAGCTTCTTGTGACTGTTGGACTCAAATAGATACCAGTGTTTAAGTAGGGGTACAGCCATCATTCAAAAAACTGTCTGTTACTGGTTTTGGACTAATCAGCAAAGAGCAGCAATACAAATTATATAAGTCCGGTTTTAATAAATGCCAATTTAAAATATTTAATGTAAAAGGAGCAGTGGGTTGCGTTCCTGCCTGGATCTCAACTTGCTTTACATGAAATAATTACATGGAAACTGCCTGGCCCATTATCTGTAGCATCTTATTGGCTAACTCTCTTATATTGTTTCAACCCATTTCTAATAATTTGTATCTCACCACGAGCTTGTGGCTTACCAGGAAATATTCAGCATGTCTGACCTGGCGGCTTCATGGTGGCAGTACTCTGAATCTGCTTCTTTCTCCCAGCATTCGGTTCTGTCTACTCTGCCTATCTAAGCTGCTATCCTATCAAAGGCCAAGGTAGTTTCTTTATTAACCAATGAAAGTAACACATAGACACATGACCCTCCTCCATCATTTTCCCTTTTTCTGTTTAAACAAAAAAGAAAAGCTTTAAATTTAACATAGTAAAATTACATATAACAAAACAGCAGGAATTACAGTTGCAATATTTATATCTATTTTATCTTTTATCATAACTAAGGAAAACTATAACTATAACTAACCATTCTTCAACTCCATCAAAGACTCCAGAAGGATATAATATTGCCTAAGTAAACAAGAAGTAAGCAACTTCCAAAATTCTAGAAATGACAAAGACATCTCGCTGCCTGGACAGTCACCCAAAGTTCCTCTATACCGTTGGGGCATCCATCTTCAGCCTATAGGCCCATAGTATCCAGCAGACATTTCCATGAAGCAGGAAATTTCAAAGGCAGTTCAGTCAGTATCTGCTCTGTTCTGTAGAATGTCTCGCAGACTCTTTAATGAATCAGGAACCCCGAAAGACCATCTCACCTTTAGGCAAGTTCAGCAGTCCTCTCTCTGCGGGTTCTTTATGTCCAGTTTATACAACAGTCCAGGCAAGGACAGTTTTTTGCCTAAATGGCTATCAAACTCCATAAGGAGTCTCTTCAATGCCCATCTTTCTCTTGAAGTAGCTGGTGTTGCCAGGAGCAGACGTGTCTCATTGTCATGAAAAGTCCTAAGTTATTAGAACATCAAATGCCATATTCTGTAGCCTTTGAAAGATATGAAGAATGCCTATCTAATTGAAATATAACTCTATATATCTAGAAAATCTAACTAACATGACTACAAGCTTGACTATCATTGACGATTATCTATTAACAACCTATATTTCCTAATTATACATTACATTTTTAAATAACTACACAATCACAAAACCTTAATCAAGATCAGAAATACATATACATATCAAAAAATTGACCTTAAAATCCATACCAATGCAAATTATTCATATCTATATCATATCCCCCTTTAAATGGAAAAGAACATTTATAAACAATATCTGGGAATATGGGCACAGTTTTTTCTCTTCAACCTGCTTCATGCTGAATGGGAGTGCTGTTATTCAGGTCTTTCATGGTATAACCTATCCGCTAGATTCATCTCAGTCGGCAGTTGAGCAAAGTAATTTAATTGAGGGTGTTCAAAGCAATCTTTCAGGAGGGCGTGGTCTGTCATACCATATTGGGATAGAAGCAATCTACAGGGTCTCATCTTCTATGAAAACAAAAGAAGACCCTCCTTTCCAAAGCATCATATTCTTAGACCCAAATTCTGAAGTCATTATACCTTTAGAACATATATATTGGTTTAGTTTGGCAGCCCATACAATGAAATGCTTTTCTCTACTTAGCTCCTTCACAGTCAAAAATTTTAAAGAAAACACAATGTACATAATCCAGACTCTCTGTGAATTTTCCATTTTTGTGTGCCTTTTTTATTTATTTCTTTTAATCTATAACTAACTGTACTGTCTCTTTAAAGACTTTATCTTTTTTTAAGGCATTAACTTTATTCTCTATATTCCTTTTCTTCACGCTCCCAAGCCTATATACACTCATCCAACACTGTGACTCATTTAAGGTCTTTTATGTCTGAATGTGTCCTATTGTGAATCTGTAATTTTTACTATCCAGGAGCATTTTTTTTTGCATTTTTAGATCACTAAGCACTAAATAATCTAAGCTGTGACATTCCTAGGTCAAACACAGGTACTGCCTGCTTGCCCCGCCCAGCCCAACATGGCAGAGCTGCTTATACCTCTGAGCCTTTGCACTGATAGCATGGCGGAGGCGCTTGTGTCTCTGCGCTGCAGCACGCAATGACCCCGTTTTAGGCACACAGCAAGTCTAGTTGTCATCAAACAAATCATAGCACTTTACTCCAAATGTTCCATTCAAAAGCTCTGTCTCCCGCAGGAGCCAGATAGAGATCGCGATGGCAGCACAGTCCAGAAATTGGCATCTCAAAACCATCACTTTCTTAGTAGACTTGGTAGTGCTGCCTACTCAGGCAGGAAGACCTGAGCCATGGGCATGGTCTCAGCTACTTTATTCCCGACCCTGAGTGGGCATACAAACATCCAGGCCCAGAAATGCTCCATAGACGGAGGTGGAGTTTGCACCTGCGGCTAGGCCCAGGAAGCTGGGTTTTAAAATGACGCAGCTTTTTTTCTGCTGCTGTTGCTGAATCAGGAAATCTTTCTACAGCAGGCCCTAGCAAATAGCAAAAAGCTGTGTTAAACTCTCTATTTGTGTCTAGAATTCCTTTTTAAGTCCTCTTAGGTTTTACGTGAAGTTAGTTACTACGTTGGGCACCAATCTGTAAAAGGAACGGAGGGCTGCTCACCGCCACCGGGCTCCTGGCTAGCTTTCCCCGAAATAATTACAGGAAACTGTATTGTTTTAAACACTGCCTGGCCCATTGTCTCCAGGCCCTTATTGGCTAACACTCACATATTAATTAACCCATTTCTAATAATCTGTATATCACCACAAGGTCGTGGCTTACCAGGAAGTCTCTAACCCACAGCCATCTTGGAGAGAGAGTCATGGCGTCTGCCTCATTGCCTTCTTCCTCCCAGCATTCTGTTCTGTTTACTCCGCCTACCTAATTGTCTGTCCTATTAAAGTGCCAAGGAAGTTTCTTTATTAACCAATAAAAGTAACACATAGATAGATAACCCTCCTCCATCAATTTAAAGTGAAATATTTGGAAAGTTGTGACCTATAACAGACTTACATCATTTTGTGTGTCAATTTATATCCCAAAAATTATTTTTTCAGATAAATAAATTTTAAAAACCTCATTTATTTTTAAAGTGACATCTTCATAAAGAAATTGACACTACTTTGATTGAAATAAAGAATAGAATTATTCCGTTAAAAAATAGTTCACTTAAACAAGTCACATCATCAAATACTTTATTTAATTCCTCATTTTTTGGGGGCAATAGATATGAGTTGTTTTAAGAAGGTAAATTAAAAGCATAAATGACACAGGGAATTCATGGATAAAAAATTCAAGCCTATATTTCTTTATTCTTTATTGCTGACCACAAACTGTCCATAAAAAATAGAGAAATATATTATTAAATTCAAAGTCATCTTGTTTCTAAATGGCAAAAATAAATTTTGTTAAAATATTTCCTTGTGGAAATAAGACTTCTTAATCACTGGTTCTAATGAAAATAAGATTGAAAAAATGTCACTGATGGCTCTAATCTCTGAACTACATGTCTTAGGTCTCTAAGTTCAAGGGCAGCTTTTAATAGAAGCTTACCCTGCTATTCTGTTACTGAGGACAATGCTGCAACTATTACCATGAAACAACTGTTAGATATTTATATCTCTAATTAGATCTGTAGAGGAACAATGAGGACATCTTTAGTGATGACTTCTACCAGGATATAGATTTTTTTACATTCATATAGAGTTCATATATTAATATTGAAAGTTCAGTAATGGAAATTTAAAGGTTTTTACATTAGGCAATTGAGAGCAGTCATGCTTCCACAAATACCAATGTGAACTCCAAATAAAATTAAAATATGTTCCTTTTCTGCATCTGTTCTATGACAATGATAAGTATTTTAAGATAAAAACAGGCATCAGTATAAACACAGGAGATAGTAAAACATTGTTGGAGGCTGTTTGTTTGTTTCTAGCTGCCCAGACCACAAAATAATCAGTCAGAAACTATATTAAGTACAATACTGCTTGGCCTATTTGCTTATATATATTTCTAGCTCACTCTTATATCTTAAATTAACTCATTTCTATCAATCTGTGTTTAGCCACATAATGTGGCTTACTGGCAAGGTTCTGTCTGGCGTCTGTCTCTGGTGGAGCTGCATGATTTCATGCTTTCTTCATCTTCTTCCTGCCAGCATTCAGCTTAGTTTTCCTCATCTAGCTCTATTCTGCCCTCTCCATAGACCAAAAGAGCATCTTTATTAACCAGTGGTATTCACAGTATACAGAGGGGAATCCCACTTCACCTCCCTTTTTCTGCCTAAATAAAAAAGGAGGTTTTAACTTTGACATAGTAAAATTACATATAACAAAACAGGTATAAATCAAGAATTGCAGTTACAAAATTTATATTTACTTTACCTTTTATCATAACTAAGGAAAACTACAGTTATAACTTTCTATAATATAACAATTATATTCCTCAGCTCCATCAAAGATCTCAGAAGGGTATATTACCTAAGTTAACAGAAAGTGCATTGTAAACAACTTCCAAAACTCTAGAATTGACAGAGACATCTTGCTGCCTGGACAGTTACCCAAAGTTCTTCTGTAACATTGTGATACCCATCTTCAGCATATAGGCCCATAGTATCTGGCAGACCTTTTCATGAAGCAAAAAATTTGAAACCGTTTCACCTCTATTGGCAGTTTGTCAGTCACTTTCTTCTGTGCCCTGCAGAAAGTCTAGCAGACACCTTCATGAAGCAGGAAACCTGAAGGACCTGCTTACCTTTAGGCAATTCAGCAGTCATTTTTCTGTGGTTCTGCATATACAGTTCATAGAGCGTAACAACAAGCAGTCCAAGCAAAGAGCAGTTTCTTGCCCAAATGACTAACCAACTCCATAAGGAGCCTCTTTGATACCCATCACCCTCTTGAAGTAATTGGTGCTGCTAGGAGCAGATGTGTCTCACTGTCATGAAAATTCCTCAGTTCTTAAAATTTTTAAATGCCATATTCTGAAGGTCTCTGAAAGATTTGAAGAATACCTATCTAACTAAAATATATTTCTATATATCTAGAAAACCTAACATGATTAGAAGCTTGATTATTATAGATGATTATCTATTAACCTATAATTTTAGCTATACATTACATTTTAAATGAGCTGTACAAATACAATATCTTAATTAAGAGCAGTAATATACATATAACAAAATTTACCTTAAATTTGTATCAATAAACCAAAATCCATATCATTGCAAATCTCTATAGCTTATCCTCCTTAAATGTTAACAAAAATATAAATAATACTTTGTAATTTAAATATAGTTCTCTCCAAACTATTTCCTGCTTTTTGTTGGGCAAAGTATTTTGGGGGGTGTTTCCAGTTGCCTTTCAGGAGCTCTTGGTCCATCAAATCACATTAGCCTGAAATGAATTCACAGGTTTTTATCCCCTCTGAAAAAAAAGAATTTCCTTTCCAAATTAACATATCTTTAAACCCAAATTCTGAAGTCACGATAACTTTAAAATACCTAGCTTGGTTTAGCTTAGCAGCCCATACAACGAAATGTCTTTCTGTACTTAGTTCCATCACAGTCAAAAAATTCAAAGAAAACACAATAGTATACATGATCCAGAATTTCTGTGAATATTCCATCTTTACATGGCTTATTTGTTTTTCTCAATTACTTTTTAATATTTATTTTATTATTTTAGCTCCTTTAGTCTATGATTTTTTGTAGTCTGTCTCTTTAAAGGCTTTGTTTCATTCTTTATAAGCCATTTACTTCCTTTTATAACTCTTTATGTTCTTTTTCTTCTCTCTTTCAAACCTAAGTACATTTTTTTTTGCAAGTGCCAACTGTTGCACTTTTATTTTTAAGTACATACAACTTAATTTTTATAACATGAGTATGGAGAATCAAAGTCAGACTTCATCCTTGTACACCAAACACTCTTTTTTTAATTTTTTTCAAAGTTTATTAAATTATAAAAGTTTCCATTTCTGCCCCTCCTCCCAACACCCTCCCATTCCCCCCTCCCCCTCCTCCTCCCTCTCCATCCCTAAGAGCAGTCAGAGTTTCCTGCCCTGTGGGAAATTCAAGTTCCTCCCCCGTCCCTCCATGTCCAGGAAGGTGAGTATCCAAACAGACGATCCAAAAAATCCAGTATATTTTTAAAACACATTGTGTCTTATTTAAAAGTTATTTATGTCTGAATCTGTCCTATTATGAATATGTAATCCTTTTCTGTCCTGGAGAGCTTTTTAAAATGGTAATCAACTTGGTTGCAGTGGCCCTGGGTGCTGGCTTCACCTCTGTCTGCCTTTCAAAATGTCTTTCAAATATCATTACTACCAGCTCTGGCACCTCCAGGTAGGAGCTACACTCACTACTTTAACTCTGAGAAGGAGAGTGCAGCACATAAATGCTTTTTATCTGAGTAATAGGTAAATATGCCATGCAGTGCAGTGTGAGGCCTGGAAATATCTCTGTGTATGGTGGTGGGAATCTGCCCCATTCTTTTTCCTATGTACCACCTAGAAGACTCAGTCCTACTATCTGTCCAGGCAGGGAGTGCTGAGCCCTGGGCATGTCTTCTTTCCTCCCGAACCCAAGTGGGCACATAAGCACCCGGACTGAAGTGGATGGTGGGTATCAACCACAAACAAAGAGCCAGAGCTGTCCCTGTAACTAGCATGAATCAGGAAGCCTTCCCTTAAAGAAACCATGCGTTCTTGACTCTAAAGCTCAGTCAGGAAACTTCTTAAAGGAACCACCAGCAAACAGAGCCAGCACAAAGAGCAAGAAACTGCATAGCCAACTTAATCCACTTAAAACCCGAGAGAGTTTGGGAAGGAGATCTAGACACACACACACACACACACACACACACACAAAACAAACAAACAAACAAACAAAACAAAACAAAAGACTGAGTTTAGCTCAGTTTCTTTGGTGTGTGGTTTATATGTTTATATGTACATGTGTGTGAGTATGAATATACATATATACACATGTATGTGTATATATGCATACATACATATATATGTATGATTTTACATATGTACATACAGATTTTCTTGCTTGTTTGCTTTTGCTTTTGTTTTTGTTTTTGTTGTTTTGTCCAGATAACTTTTCATGCTTATATTCATTTCAAGGAGTCATTGGTCTGTTCAAGACTTCTTGTTTCTGAAGTACCATAAATTCTGGATGTTTCAGAGACTCAGCTTAGATATCCGGCTATTGCTTAGAGTCAGGGTGATTGTTGCAGTTAGGCAGGGTTTCCTGGGGCAGTTTCTGTTTAAACTCCTGGCTGCTACATACCTGCATGTCCTAGATGTCTGCCACTGAAGCGACTTGCCAGCCTAGACTTTCAAGTTTGCAGACTGCTGGTTGAGATGTGGCAGGAAAGGTTGTAGATTAGTCATTTTCTCCTGTTTCTGACTCTGTTATACCATCTTGCCTTCCAATATGGAGAGTCCACATTTTTAAAGCATTTACCCACAAAGACTTAGCTCCCTCCTTAGTTCTGGAGCTATTGCAGACCCTGAAGACTTCTTTTCTGGTCTAGTCAAACCTCAAAGCTTCTGTGAGTCTCTTGGACTCTGAGGCATTTCAAGCATCATGCTGCCAGTTGCTGCCATCTTTTCAAACTTCAAACTCTTATTTTTTTAATAAAATTTGGTAATTATAGTTTAATTTACTTACTTTTAAAATATACTAAATTTATTATATTAATTTTAAATTAAATATATTTAAATATTTAAATATATTTAAATATTAATTTTAATTAATATTAAATTTATTATATTAAATATACTAAAATTCCTTTTTCTGCTAGAAGATTAAAATGTTTGTCTTCAAACTAAAAACATTAGTTAATTAATGTTGTTCAACATTTTAAATTATATAGATTTACTTATTCATTCATTTATTTGGTTTTCTGAGATAGGATCTTATATACCTAAGCTGACCACAAACTCACTGTTGCCAGAGCTTTTCATGAACACAAATGAGAGTCTCCTTGGACACTAGAATCCTCTTTTCCAAGCAGTGAACACCTGTGTTTTCTCCCGCCAGCATTTATTAAAAGTAAATTCTATTCTCATCAAATATATCCTGATTACAGTTCCCATCCCCCTACTTTTCCCAGTCCTCCTCACCTCCCTACCATCCTGATCCAGTCTTTTTGTTTGTTTGTTTCTCATTAGAAAACAGTAGGTTTCTAAGAGATAACAACCAAACATGACAAAATAAAATAAATAAAAACCCTCACATCAAAGTTGGACAAGGCAAAGCAACAGAAGGAAAAGAACTCCAAAAGAAGACAGAAGAAACAAAAGTCCACTTGTTCACACACTCAGGAGTCCCATAAATCTACTAAACAGAAAGCTAAAATATATACACCAAGGACCTAGTGCAGACACCTGTGTAAGTTCTGTACTTCTGAAATAAGGATTTGGTAGACTATTAAAGACAGACAAAGGGACGGCATGAGTCATCACCAGCAATGGACACATTACATACCATTATAAGGGCACTTTGAAATATAAGAACTAAACATTTATAATTGATTAGAGTTGTCCTGTGATCAAAGAACTGGAGTTGCCTTTGTGAGTTCTTGATGATGTTTTGGAAGTTTAAATTAGTCTGTCTGTATCCAAGGCCAGATGTGGGTCTCAGAATCTATACTTTGATTAGGAGCTTTCCCTTTATGGGCCTCAACAGAACCCTGATAGGGAGCTCTACCTTTTCATGCAGTATTAGGGCAGGGCTCAGAGGAAACAGGCAATGAGGAACTGGCTCCAAAAAGACCCTGTTCATCTGGAGCTCCACAACAATCTAGACAGACTCTTAATGTTAACTCCAGATGCTATATGCATCAAACCCCTCTGATCGACTAGTTTTAGGAAACTATATTAATTTCTGATGTTACATGGGTGTTGGAGAGAAATCAATGAATTTGTGCAAACTGGAAGGAGAGAAGGTATCCTTCCCCCTCTTCCCTGATGATATTTTGTAAATATTTAAAGACAAGAAGTTCTTGCTTCTTGGGAGCCTATCCTTTCTTGTACAGCCATCTTGAGACTTTCACTTTTATTTTATTTCAAATAAATTTGCTGTTTATTCACTGTAACTTTCAGTTTCATGAAACTCACTTCTTGTAGTCTGTTGAACATGACACAAGTATCATGGTAAATTTTAAGGAGGCAAAATTTGATATATCTCTTTCTAGTGTTAGTGTGAGAAAAAGAGGTCATACCCAACTCTGCTTATGAGGAAGAATTTTATTCTCAATGACTACTAAGGTTATTACTACCTGTGTAGCTTCCCACCAATTCCACATGTTTCCTGCTTTTCTCACGAAAGACAAAGAATAAGAGAAAGAAATGCTAAAAACGTGTGATTTCATTACTTAAAAAAAATAGACATCACAATAAAGACTTCTCTGAGTGTGGAGCAATGAACTATATGGATTACTTATGATATAGGGAAAATTGGAGTCCTTTCTTTGAGACACAGTTTCACTGATAAAACATATTAAGTACAGACTGAAATGGAAGCTCAAAAACAATTTTAGCAGGACTTTAAAAGAAAAAAATTAGGACAGACAAATTTCAGCTCTATGAAGCCCAAAAATGACATTCTGAACTACATCCAAAAAAGAGAGAGAAAGGAGGGAAGAGACAAAGGAAGAAAGGTGAACAGAGCTCTGGTAACTTACTTCTTTAAGGATTGTCCTGGCCAGTGGAAATTCTGGTTTGGAAAAGCACCCTGGCTGGTTCAAGGAATAATTATTCTGTCCACTCCTGGTGCATGGCTAAAGGTGAGCCTGTCTTTCTAGGGATGGTCCCATCTTTCTATTGGATACTCCTCAGGAAAACTCATTCTTCCCTGGTGCTGAAATGTCAGGTCTTCACTCTGGCAGAGTTCCTTCTCTTGATCAGAATGAGTTTTTTCCTTAAAGAGCTTTTCTGACACTCAGACACTTATTCCAAAAGTGTATCTTTTACTATTTAAGAAAAGAAATGCTTATATTCATACTTCTCACCTCAAACTTGACCCAATGTCTTCAGAACAACAAGTAAGAACAACAAAAATAATTATGTTGGATCTCAGAAAATCTGGATGACATTCAACTAAATTAGCAGTTGATTATGTCAAGTAACTGATCTCAATCCCCCTATAATAATCTGTTTACCAATTTCCACTTTTACATGTCTGAGAGAATTCTATTATTTTAAAATTTATGAGACATTTAGAAATATCTTCAACATATTCCTAAAAGGTACAACTCGTTTATTATGTATTTAATCAACCATGACCTTCTCATGATATTTGTTTACCTAGACCACATGCTTTAATTAACTCAAATACTCATGTATTTAAATCTCAAAATTTGTATGATGTGCTGAAAAATATTCCATTATAGTTGTAATTTAAAAAGTTTGTTTCTAAATTAATAAGGACTGAGAAGCAAATATTGTTTAAATACTTGGATTTTAAGAGCAAACCTGACTTATAGGATTGTTCTCTACATACGCAAAAAAGCACATCATTAATTTTCTAAAGTGCTTTTAGAATTAAGTAAATGTCTACTCAGGAGGGTGGCATTTCCACTGAAATCCAGTCTTTACTAACTTGCTTTAATTGCTTATCTTGGTAGCTATTTGATCATTGTTCAAAGGGGTCAAATAAATGCTAAGTGGGATTTTCAACCATTTCTTTAGACTTCCTGCAAATTAAATGAAAATATTCAGTGATAAACTGCAAGATCCTTTTATTTTCTAATTCAAAAAAGACTTTACTTCCATTTTGAATATTGTCATTTCATCTGTGGCACTGAGGTTCTTAATGCTTAATGACTGAGGGAGAATGAAGGACATGGCTAACATTTTGTTTTTTTCTGTAATCACAGCAGGTGCTGCTGCTCTCTGGCATGTCTAATGAAAAGAAGAAATCTGTGGACTTTGTAGACATGATTGAGAAACTGAATCTGCACAATGCATGCCTGGGGGTTAATTGGGAATAAAAAAAGGCTTAACAAATTCTAGAGAGGCCATATTTAGATGCGTGCGTCCCTGAAGCACGTTTTAAAGGCATGCTCTTTTAGAAAATGATGAGCCAGCTGATCACCAGGAGGATGAAAACTGGGAAAGATCCATTAAAAATAAAAGGGAATTTCAAAAGGATATTAGGAGATTTGATTATTTCTGCTGCGTGAAATCATATAACTCAGATATATTTTTCTACAGATACAATAAAAGATGCTCTGTATTTTATGTCATTATATATTATGCTAAATAGATAAATTATTAAGTAATTGTTGACATTAGCATTGTCTAAGAGTGTAATCATTTCTATTTTTGTCTAAAATCAGCTTTATCAGAGAAAATAAGGCAACAATTTCTGCATTGCAAGACAAGAAGTTGGCTTTACCCAGCATGTGAAAAACACATATTGTGAGTGTGTTCACCTGCGGATGTTGGAGTCCTTTCCTCTCATTCAGAATTAATAGCTGGTTAAGTCCACAGAGTTCACTATAGGAAAAACAAAACAATAACAACAACAAAAAAAAATACCCTATGACTTTGGCTTGTTATTGGGGCATATTATAAAAAGTATTATTTCTGAAACCAGTTTCTAAGTATTACTTTTTTTCTGCACATAAAAGCCTAAATCCTAAAAATACAGAAAAAAATATAAATACAGTGAATCTTTTCCGCCATTTAATAGGTCTGAGTTGCCAACAATGATGACAGAAAGAGTTCAAACAATTCCTTTTACCCTAAAATAAAACATAATGGAAGAAAAGAGGTGGACTAGCAGATGAAGGGTATTTAAATCAACAGGCTTTTAACAGCAGCAACAAAAATGTTATCTGTATTGTTTCTTTGAACCTCACATTGGCCATGTATGCTTGGGAGTCACATTCTTGTTTATGTTTATTGAAAAGGGCCTCAACGCCTGGATTTACAGTATAAAATGTATAAGAACATAAAGAGAAAAGCAATAACAAACAGCCATTGTTCTCAAATGTTACAAAGCACCTACAAACTTTTCTAGTGTGTCTCCTATGGAGTTACCAAACAGACACAGTTCTTTAGACAGCATACTACTCTTGGGGATGGGGTGGATTTCACTCCCTTTAGGGATCCCCAGGTGTCCCTGAACCACGGACCTTTTATGATGACTGTGGGTTCTGGGTTGGGGGAACCAGTTTTTGGCTGAAGCTGAGGGTGTATCCGCATTAATGATTTGGAATATGGAGGTTTGGATTCGAGTCTCAGAGACTGGACAAAGGCCTCTTACACCTGGTTACTAAGGGATGTGGCGATCTGTTGGTAGGTAAGATGCAAAACCTGTGCCTGTCCTGCCAGCATATGCTAATCCACGGCTGCAGGGCTTGCTGACGGGTGGGTGCTGTCTTCCCCCAAGCCAGACTGCCCCACCTGACCAAGTTGTCCCATCCAGACAACCATTTGGTCTGTGGAGTTATACTGAAAGTGGAGATGCTATTGCATGGTGTTTGGCTGTTGCAGAAACAGTTTTTACAGCAATAGCAGCAGCAGCAGCAGCAACAACAACAAGAACAAGAACAAGAAAACAACTACAAAGCAGTGTCATCATGGCAGGGGGATGAGAGAGCATAGCCAGTTGCAGCAGTTACAAGGCCTGAAGGCTGTGATCTAACAAGCATAACTAATGTGTTTTGAAGAACGTATTTGTTCTTTGTAAATTTGTCTTCTAAGAAGAATTTTGTCAAGGATAAAGAACCATCTTTGTCAAAGATACATATTCTGGGAGTCAATAACCCAAACCCTTCCAAACTTTTCTAGAAGATTAAGCAACTGTCTCTGCAAGGAACTTTGTCAAAAAAAAAAAAAAACTATCACTTGTCATAATGTAGATGTAAAATATAAATTACCAATTAATATTAAAAACTATTATAACAGTATAACAGTAGCCAAACCTTTGTGAATTGTGTTTTTGTATCTCCTAACTTGGATTAAAGTTATAAATTTTAATGAGACACCAATTTGTTGCCCAGTGGTCTGAAAACACACATGCAAATAACTTTTTACAGACAGAATGGGGTGTATTTAGGAATCTATATGCATGTACATATAAATACATATTTGCAATAACAAAAATTTATTTGTTTTTTAAGGGAAAAAAAAGCCTTAAATTTAAAGGAGAGTGGGAAGGAGTTATGGGAAGTTTGGAGGGAGGAAAGAGAAGAAAAAAATATAACTAAATTACAATCTCAAAAAAATTTTAGTGAAAGGATGTACTTAGGAATGAACATGCTAAATGATTACTAGTCTTTCTTTAGGCTCAAAGAACAATTGAAAACATGTACCTTAGAATGTATAATGACATTTTATGTTCTCATCAATATTAAATTTTGAATTTATTTCATACTCTTGTCTGCAAAGTAGATCAATTATAACACATTCATCAGACCAATTTAACAGAAGATTTAAGACACCCTTCACTCAATTTATCCATATGCTTTTCTTCTATAATTTTTAAATATTATTTTCTAGAAATTATCAAGAACATTCCACTGAAGGTCGCAAGGTGGACAGAATTGGGACAAATTCATGCCCTTGATTTAATAAATTCATCTTTAACCTTGAAAAATGAGAGATGAAAAAATGACAAGACAAAGTTTGCAAAAAGTATTGGGACAGTCAAAAAGAGAAACAAATGATAATGATAAAATAAAATATCAGAGGGGTTGTGATAATAGGTTAACTAATTAGAAAACAATTAAAGTAGTCTACAATCTGTTGTCATATTATGACATAAAGTCCAAAGAGATTAACATAATTAATTACAAAAATGAAACAGAGTCAAATGACATATGTCTTATCATAGATATAAAATTATAGAACAAAATAGTTGCACAAATAAAATGCATAGAATGAAAACTAAATTTGAAAAATAAACCAGAAAATATCATTTTGACAAGTAGGTAATTGCTAATATGAACCAAAGTTAGCATACAATTTTCAGTGCTTCCTTATTATTCCATTAGTGGACAAAGAGGAAAAAAGAGAAAATTAGGGAAAAAGAAGTCACAATCAACACGAAATTGCTAAATTCCATATGTTTTCTGCCATATTATATAGAAGGAATAAAAATAAATTTCATTGCTCTCATCTTTTGAGGCTGTCTCTTTTAAATACAATAAGCTCTATCTGCTTTGCTTTATTACTGTGCACTGTGTGCTCTTATGAATATTTGCAGTGGAGGGTAAAGGAACTGGTAAACTAAAACTTTTAAGGTTTCCTATAACTAAGGGTGCAGGTTTCAAGTCCCTGTTCCAGTGCCAGCTATAGGAAGCATTAAACGTTTTGCTCTTAAGACTTCATTTTAGGCTTCAATTAAAAATGCCATGGATAGCTAAAGGGGGGCTAGAAATCTGAGGACAAAGATCTGAGGGGGGTAATAAATCTACTCTCAACAGGATTTGCCCATCTATATTTCTTTATTCCTCTCCCTTCTTTTCTTTCTCATTTCTACCAATTCTCCCTTACTCTTTTTTGCTCTTTCTTATATATTTTTCTTCAAGTTACAAACCTTTCCAATCATATATACTCTAAAAACCAGTAAATCCCCATCCCTGTCAGGTTGCAGGGCTGAAATTCTTCTGCCCCCTAGAAAATCACATAAGGGTTTTCTCTCTCACACACAGATTCATGGGAGTGGCTAGTGTACATCTGGTAAACTCCTTAATGGAAAAAAAGTTAGTTGAGAAAGAACTTAAGTCATCAAGGTATTCTTAGGAGGGAGGTTAGTGTGTTACATTATTAGGTGATAGATAAAAGAGTTAAAAGGTTTGCTTTCAGTGAAATTATGAAAAGGGCATGGAATGTATTTAAAGTCAGTGTGCCACCTCTTTTCTCCCAGTATGCATAGAGGCTGCAAGGTAACTAGGCAACCTAGGGTTAGCTGATGGTTCTCGATCGGACACATACAGCAGACACTGTAGTTTCTATAGGCTCAAGTCTGCAGGTCGACTTGCTGTTCTAAGTGAAGAAGAGATACAGGCCTCTAAATTATCAGTTCCAGGCCATGCTGTCATCAGTCATTCTGATTGTGGGTATTATGAGTAAAACCAGAGCAGCAGCTTGGGCAGGTTCTACATCCTTGGAGATCTGTGAATATTTTAAATGGGATGTTTTTGTCTAAATACTGACCAAATGGTTGCTGATAAAGATAATTTCAGGAAGGCAGATCTCTCTGCTTACCTAGGAGAATACAGCAAACTCTGGGAAAACAGTGGAAAAATGTTTTCACTAAATAGTTCTGAACTGTGGGAATTAATCCCCAAATATGTAACAGAAAGGGAGCTAGCTACAGCGAAAAATCTACAGCAAAGGACAACCACTTTATTCACAAAGCAATAATGCCAAAAGTCTTGCCTTTTGATGTAACCATAAGATCCCTTGGTTCTGATAAGTTGTTCTTGAAAAGATGGCTGAACAATTACTGTATAATATTAAGGCTTGTAGCATACAAAGAATCAATGAAACAAAGAAAATCAACAAGATAGTTAAACCCTTATCCAAATGAATCAAAAGGCAGAGAAAAAACATCCAAATTAACAAAATCAGGAATGAAAAGGGAGCGTAATAATAGGCAATGAGGAAATACAGAGAATCATTTGTCCTGAAACATTTGCCCGGTTATGTTCATAGTGGCAGTTATTCATAATAGCCAGAACCTGTAAACAATCTAAATGTTCCTCAAACAAAGAATAGATAAAGAAAATGTACATTTACACAATAGAGTACCACTCAACAGTAAAAATCAATGATATCTTGAAATTTGAAGAAAAATTGTTGTAACTAGAAGAAATTATTCTGAGCAAGAAAGACAAACACAGTATGTCTTCCTCTACAATTGGATATTAGAAATAAACCAATAACAGGCCTAGAATCCATGAACCTAGAGAAATTAGGTAGTAAGATGAACCCTAAGAGAGACATGCATGGAAAGGAGAAATAGGGAAGATCTCCTGTGTAAACTGTGGGCATGGGGGTGATGGGACAGTGCAAGGGGAGAGGGAAGGAGAACATGAGGAAATAGGATGGTCAAAATGGGGGACAGACAGAGAAAGAGAGCAAGAAAAGAGATATCCTGATTGAGGGAGCCATTATGGGGTTAGTGAGAAACATGGCACTTGGGAAATTCCCAACAATCACCAGGATGACAACTCTAAGCAATAGTGTAGAGGGTGCCTGAACTGGCAATCCCCTATAATGATTAATGACCACCTTAAATGTCACCCTAGAACCTTCATCCAGCAATTGAAAGCAGCAGATACAGAGATCAACAGCCAAACACCAGGCCAAGCTCCAAGGGTCCAGTCAAAGAGAGGAAGGAGTGAAAATATGGGCAAAAGGGTCAAGACCATAATGAGGATACCCACAGAAACAGTTGACTTGAGCTAGTGGGAGCTCACTAACTCTCTAATGACAGCAGGGGAAACTGCACGGGACCAAACTAGGATCCATGAGGGGGATTCCCACAAAAACAGCTGACCTGACCTAGCGGGAGCATAGGACCAAACAAAGCACCTTGAAGGTGTGGTAACAGTTGTGTGGATTGGGGCCATTGGCAGTGTAGCAATTATTTATCCCTTGTACTAGAAGTGGCTTTTTGGAGAACATTCTTTACGGAGGGACACCGTGCTCAGTCTAGATACAGGGATAAGGCCTTGGTCCTGTCTCAAATTGACATGTCAGTGTAACATGAAGGGGCCTGCTTGTTTGTGTTTCTGTCCTGCCCGCCTTCCCAGCTGTTTAGTCCCAGAGAAAAATCACATTGAAATCTCTATAAATTATAAAACTGATTGGTCCTTTAGGTCAGGCTTCTTACGGGCTAACTCTCACATCTTGATTAACCCATTTTTTTGATCTATGTTAACCATGTGGCTCAGTACCTTTTTCAGTGGGGCAGCTCACATCCTCCTGCTTCGGTGATCTGGGCAGGAGTGGGGGGATCAGCTTCTTCCTCCACAGAATTCTCCTGCTCTCCTTGTATCATTTCCACTTCCTGTCTGGTTTTCCTGCCTACACCTCCTGCCTGGCCAATCAGCGTTTATTTAAAACATGATTGACAGAATACAGACAATTCTCCCGCACCATGACAGACTTTGTTGACTCCTCATGGCAAAGGTTACCCTCTCTCAGGAGTGGATTCAGGTAAATTATTGGGAACTTAGGGAGAATAGGAGGAGAGAAAGAAGATGGAAATGGAATTGGTGTGTAAAATGAGAAAAGATTGTTTAAAACAATCTTTAAATTTAAATTTAAAATTTAAAAAGAAAAATAGGCATTTAAAGAAAAATAATAAAATAAAATACAGTAATGCAAAAGTAAGCACATTGGGATTGGATTAAAAAATGGAATTAAAAAAGCCAAAGGAAAATCGGGAGAAATATATATAGATGCAGAGACATACAAGGTTGCCCACAGGAATTCTATAAAAACATAAAAGTAGAATCTATAACATATATTTAAAGATCCTATTCTAAAGGAAGAAAGGAAGAAAGAAAAGAAGGAAATTAGGGAGGGAGAGAGGGAGGAAAGGTGATGTTAGAGTCCCCTCTGTGTACTGTGATTACAGTTAATGAATGAAGAAATGGTCTTGGTTTGTTGATAGGACAAAACTTAGGTAGGCATAAAAAACTGAATGCTGGGAAAAAGAGCGGGAGAATCAGAGGAATGCCATGGAGTCATCAGAGACAGACACTGAGAATTTTATCCCATAAGCCACTGCCACATGGTGATATACAGATTAATGAAAATAGGTTAAATTAATATAAAAGTTAACCAATAAGAAGCTAGAGCTAATGGGTCAAGCAGTCTTTTAATTAATACAATTTCTGTGTGGTTTTCTCAGGGCTAAGCTAGCCAGGTGGCTGGGATGAACAAGTAACTTGCTGCAACAGAGGGAGAGGAAAGGGAGGGAGAAGAAGAGGGAGGAAGGGAGAGAAAAAAAAGACATCTGAGAAAATATTGAGAAAAAACATCTTAGATCATAACACTGAGATTGTTTTCTGATGGCCATCTTCTGCTGGCACGGGGCCTGACCTTAGTGAGCATTGTGTCCCCAGTGAGAATCCATTGGAGAGAACTCTTTTTTCACTTGCTAGTGGTTATTAATTGTAAATAGATTCTGAGTTACAGATGGGAATTTGTGCTCACTTCCCTCAGCACTGGGATTACATCTGGCATAGACCTTTGTAGGTAGTGTGTGCTGCCAGTCTCTGTGAGTCAATATGTTAACCCATTTTGCTGTGTTGATAAAATAGTTATTTCTGGATAAACAATGGGGTGGAGGACTGAAATGGGAGGATCAAAGGGGAAAGGAAAGGAAGTAGGAGAAATGGGAGGGAATATGAGGAGTGTTAAAACTAAGCACCATTTGAGTCTTAGTATGTAAACAACAGTAGAAGTATCCTAAAATATATACATATATGTATGTGATATAAGTAAAAAATCACTAAATAAAGGGAAAGATAATGGATGTTTTTCTTTACTAAATGAAGTTTCTACAACTGGGAATGGATTATATCTAAACAAATTGTTGACCAAAGTGTCTGCTTAGGAAACCCTAAACAATTCAATCTATTGACAAGGATAATATGGGTTACTCTCCACAAAGACAGTAAGTCTCAATTGCTGAAGAAATCTTGCACAACTCATAGAACATAAAAGAAGTCTATTCAACCCTGGTGAATCATGGCACATAGTTCTCTGCACACCATCAATGGAGAAAAGTAAACAAAAATGTAGATAAAGGCTACTTATTCTTTCTTGGCCAACCAAACCTGAAATAATCACATAGAAACTATATCAACTACAACACTGTTTGGCCAGCGAATCTAATACATTCCTAGTTAGCTCTTACATTTTAAAATAACCCATTTCTAATAATCTAACATCTTAAAATGACCCATTGCTATTAATTTGTGAGTCATCATGAGGCTGTGGTCTCCTGGTAAGTTTTTGATTGATGGCTTGTATCTTTATTCTTTGGCAGCTACATGGCCACTCCATGACTCTGCCTTCTTTTGTCCTCTATCTCTGCTTGGAATTTGCACCTTGCTCTATTCTGCCCTGTCATAGGCCAAGAAGTTTCTTTATTCAATAACCAATAAAAGCAACACATATATGGAAGGACTTCCCACATCATTTCCCATTTTCTGTCCAAATAAAAAAGGAAGATTTTAACTTTAACTGTGTAAAATTACATGTAAAAAACAGGTATCAAGCAAGAATTACAGTTAAAATATTTATATGTACTTTATCTTTTATCATAACTAAGAAAAATTATAATTATAACTATTTATGATTCAATTCCATCAAAGACCCCAGAAGGATATAATATTACCGAAGTTAACAGGAAGTGCATTAAAAGCAACTTCCCAAACTCTAGAATTGACAGAGACATCTTGCCGCCTGGATAGTCACCCAAAGTTCTTTGTAACATTGGGGCCTCCATGTTCAGTCTACAGGCCCATAGTATCTGGCAGACTTTTCCATGAAGCAGGAAATTTCAAAGACATTTCCACCTACATTGGCAATTTGTCAATCACTTACTTCTGTGTCCTGCAGAATGTCTGACAGACTCTTTCATGTAGCAGAAACCCTGAAGTCCTGTCTCACCTTTCAAAGTTCGGGAGATTTTTTTTTTTCTGTGGATCGTGCCTGCTCAGTTCATACAGCATACCATCATGTAGTCAGAAACACAGATGTGGCACCTGTGTTTACTGTCAGCAAACAGAACTCATCCGAAAAAGAAATATAGCTACCAAGAAGCTGCAGTAAGCTATGCTTTTTTTGTGTGTCTATAATGTGTGTGCTTGCCAATGAATCTAGTGCATTCCTAGCTAACTCTTACATCTTAAAAGAACCCATTTCTATTTATCTGTGTATCACCATGAGGTTGTGGCCTACTGGTAAGGTGTTTGCTGAAAATTTGCATCTTTCTCCTTCAGCAGCAACATTGTATCTCTCTAACTCCACCTTATTTTCTCCTCTTTCTCTGTTGATTTTCCCATCTTGCTCTATTTTACCCTGTCATAGGCCCAAGCAGCTTTTTTATTCATTAACAAATATAAGTCCCACATATACAGAAGGATTTCCCACACTACACCAATCCAACCAAAAATCCTTTGATCACAATGGTGTCCTGCCTGCAAGATACACTAGGGAAATAGTAGCACCAAACTTATATGGGTACCTAACCAGGATTTAACTGATTTAAGACCTACTGCATGAGATATATAGTGAGGAGCTGCAGACAGGCCTGCTTTTCATCCTGCCCAGCTCCCACACGGCTAGCTTAGCCTTAGAAATAATAACACATAAGTTGTATTCATTTAAATACTGCCTGGCCCATTATCTCTAGAGAGTTAGTTACTGACTAACTCTCATATCTTGATATTAACCCATTTCTAATAATCTGTGTAGCACCACGAGGTGGTGGCTTACCGGAAAAGATTCAGCATGTCTGACCTGGTGGCTGGCTCCATGGCTTCTGGCTCATAGCCCTCTTCCCAGCATTTTGTTCTGTTTACTCCGCCTACCGAATTTTCTGTCCTATCAAGGGGCCAAGGCAGTCTCTTTATTGACCAATGAAAATAACAACATAGACAGATAACCCTCCTCCATCATTTCCCCTTTTTCTGTTTAAACAAAAAAGAAAGGCTTTCATTTTAACATAGTAAAATTACATATAACAAAACAGTTATCAAGCAAGAATTACAGTCACAATATTTATAACTATATCTTTATCATAATAATGGAAAACTATAACTATGACTATCCATTCTTCATTTCAGCTAACCACGTTGGAATCGTCTTGTGCAGCTGGTACCCCAAAACAGGTCTTGTAGTAGCGCTATCAGTATCATGATGTCATATCAACCGGGTGGAGTTGTTGTTATGGGGCCCCATCTTCTTCCTGGAAACTTCTAATGTCACTGCAGGAAAAACTTATTGTTCATTGTGGAAAAGTTAAACATTAATCATATAGACATATACAGACATACATATATTCAACGAAAGACATGATTGATATACTTAATGAAAGGTATGATAGATATGAAGAAAAGTAAAAATGTTTTCTAAACTCATATTTCTTTCTGTCCCATATCATGGTTCTTGACATGAGACAGAAACTCCAGAAACTCTGGATTTTTCTTTTAACAACAGGCTTGGAATTAGAGAGGGACTGAGCCAGAGTCCAACTCTAAAACCAGCTCTATAAATTTAGAAATATGATTTAGTATCTTTTACTTACAGAACCTATTCAGTTTTCTTGATAGTCCTTATTGGGCCATTATTTTCCATCTGTCAGTATTCAGATATCCAGGGTCCCTTGAACTTTTCAAAAATCAGTGTTTTCCTGTGGAGATAAGAACAGAACCCTGCCCCCATTCTATATGTTTTTCTTAACAACTGCATGAATATCATCATTGTGGATGAGCTGTCATTTCTCCTTTCCAAAAGGTTTCTCCTCTTCAAATCAAACCTTTATTAATTTTGATGGTATCCACAATTTTTCTTCTCCTGTGGAAACAAGAGCAAAACCCCTTCCCCAACGTAGCACATCTCCTGCCCTCCATTGAGAGGTCAGCACGTCTTTGAAATAAACAGGTTGGTTTAGTTCAGAAGTTTTTTCCATTATCCAATGCCTCTCTGCTGCTGTTGTTCCTTTCTCATTAGCATTAAGAAAATTCAAGGTTAATAAAGCATTATGCAATCTATTTCTGGGGGTATCTTTCGTCCCTTTCTGTTTGTTTAGCATATCCTTTATAGTACGATTTGATCTTTCTATAATTGCTTGACCTGTAGGATTGTATGGTATACCTGTAACATGCTTAATATTGTACCTGGATAAACAATGAGGTCAGTTCTGTATCACCAGGTACAAATTCAGCAGTTTCAATATGCAAAATAACTCTTTCTGCATATTGTGAGTCAGTAATTATATTAAGAGGTTCTTTAAAATCCCTAAGCACCATAAGGATGGCATATAATTCTGCCTTCTGGACAGAATCATAAGGACTTTGTTCCACTTTACTCAATTCTTCTGATTTGTAACCTGCTTTCCCTGATTTATTAGCATCAGTATAAAATGTATGGGCTCCGGTTATTGGAGCATCACGGACAATTCGAGGGAGGATCCAAGAAGTTCTCTTTATAAAGTTAAGTCTCTTGCTTTTTGGGTAATTGTTATTGATTTCTCCCAAAAAATTAGCACAAGCTCTTTGCCATGGTTCACTGTCTTCCCACAACTTTTTTATCTCATCAGCAGTGAAAGGCACTATAATTTCTGCTGGGTCTATACCTGCTAATTGACAAAGTCTCAATTTTCCTTTTATAATCAATTCAGAGACTTTTTCCACATAAGTTTTTAATTTTTTACTTGGTTTGTGTGGTAAAAAGATCCATTCTAAAATAGCATCTTCCCTCTGCATTAAAATTCCTGTAGGAGAAATTCTGGAAGGCAATATAACTAGAATGCAACTAAGATTTGGATCCACCCTATCTACATGTGCCTCCTGTAATTTTTCCTCAACCATCATCAGTTCCTTTTCTGCTTCAGCTGTTAACTCTCTGGGACTATTCAAATCTTTGTCACCATCTAAGGTTTTGTTTAAATGAATTATTAGATCAGGTGTTATCCCAACAGCTGGTCATAGGCTGGAAATGTCTCCTAATAATCTTTGAAAGTCATTAAGAGTTCGTAACCAGTCTCTCCTGATTTGTGCCTTTTGAGTCTTAATTCTTTGTAAACCTATTTTATAACCTAAATAATTAACAGAATCTCCTCTCTGAATTTTTTCAGGAGCAATTTGCAATCCCCATTTAGGTAATACTATTTTTATTTCTTCAAACAGCCTTTCTAAGGTGTCTTTGTTTTGATCAGATATCAGGATATCATCCATATAGTGGTATATTATGGACTTAGGAAATTGTTTGCGTATAATTTTCAATGGTTGGCTTACAAAATATTGGCACAGGGTGGAGAGTTCAACATTCCCTGTGGGAGGACGGTCCACTGGTACCTCCTTGCAGGCTGAGAGTTATTATAGATAGGCACTGTGAAGGCAAACTTTTCTCTATCTTTTTCTTGTAAAGGTATAGTGAAGAAACAATCTTTCAGATCAATAACTATAAGAGGCCATCCCTTTGGTAACAGGGAGGGCAGAGGAATTCCAGATTGCAGAGGGCCCATAGGTTGAATAACCTTGTTGATAGCTCTAAGATCTGTCACCATTCTCCATTTACCAGACTTTTTCTTAACAACAAACACAGGAGAGTTCCAAGGGCTGGTAGATTCTTCTGTATGTCCAGCATCTAATTGCTCTTGTACCAACTGTTCTAAAGCCTGTAACTTTTCCTCAGCTAAAGGCCACTGTTTAGTCTATATTGGTTTCTCAATCAACCATTGTAGAAGCATGGCTGTTGGTATCTCTGAAGGGCCATCAATTGTGTTGTGTTCTTGTATAGCTCTAATGCCTGGTTTCTGCCATCTGTAATATCTTGTAATATTGTCCTCAGAAATATAGGCTCTGGAAGCAGCAGGAATGTTAATTTGGGTATTCCATTGCTGCAATAGGTCACGGCCCCATAAATTCACTGCAATATTTGCTACATATGGCCTTAGTTTTCCTATTTGTCCATCTGGACCTATATAATTGACCCATCTCGTGCTTTGTCTTACTCGAGATAGGGTTCCAATTCCTAAGAACTGAATATCTACCTCCTGAAGAGGCCAATGCGGATGCCAAGATTCTGGAGTAATGATACTTACATCCGCATCTGTGTCCAGTAAGCCAGTAATAAATTTGCCATTTACACACACTCTTAGCTGTGGTCTTTGTTCATTTATAGAAGTCTGCCAGAATATTCGTTTACTTTGTCCTCTTAGATTTCTTGATTCATTCACCACATTTAACTCATCCTTCAGGCCGTTATTGCTTTTAACAGTAGGCATGGGGGCATTCTAATTTCCCTGAAGAGGTATGTTCTCTGTAGTGATCAGAAATGACTGTACCACATTTGCCATGGGGGCCTTCGAGAGGCCCCCTATTGAGTTTCCCGATGGCAACGGGTTGCCCTGTTTATCTCTTGTTGACCTACACTCATTCGTCCAATGCCTGCCCTTTCCACATCTCCTACATAAACCTGAAGGCTGAGTCCTCCTATTCCTGTTATTCCTAGAAGAGGCATTATTCCTGGAATTCCATTGTCTGCAGTCCCTTTTCATGTGTCCCATTTTGCCACAATGAAAGCATTTTGCAATCTGATGTCTCCTTTTACCTTTGGAAATTACTTCTTGCACCCATGTTTCATTGCCATAATCAAATGTATCAATATTCATTGTATGTAAAACCCATTCATCCAAAGGCGCTGATCTGAGCTTTAAGGGCCCCAGGATCCTTTTGCATTCTACATTGGCATTCTCATAAGCCAAAGACTCAATTACTATATTTCTTGCTTTCGTGGGTACTTTCCTTTGTTTAAAAAAAAAAAGAGGGAAATGATGTGGGAGAATTGTGTGTATTCTGTCAATAATATTTTAATAAAACGCTAATTGGCCAGGGAGGCAATATAGGTGGGAAAACCAGACAGGAAGTAGAGGTGATGCAATGAGAACAGGAGTATTCTGGAAAGCAGGAAGCCATTCCTTCACTCCTGCACAGATCACTGAAGAGGCAGCATGGAACTTGCCCAGCTGAGAAAGGTATGGAGCCATGTGCTAAAGTAGATAAGGATAATGGGGTAACATAAGTTATAAGAACTAATAAGTAGCCAGAGCTAATGGCCAATCAGTTTATAATCTTATGGAGTCCTGTGTATGATTTCTCTTTGGGACATGCCAGCTGAGGGGTACCGGTCGGGACAGATACCCCAACAAGCCGGCCCTCATGCTACAGAGATAGAACCCATCCCTAACATTGCCTCAATAACCAAGTTCTAGAGACTAGACAGGCCAGGAACCAAGAGGAAACCAAATACTACTGTTCTGCTACATGAACTTACCAATAACATGACTCCTAGTGATATTCTTCTACACTCTTAGATAAATGCCTTGTTCAACCACCATCAGAGAAGCTTCCTTCTGAAGTAGATAAAAACTAATACACAGATCCATGATGGAACAAAGTACAGAGAGTGGGAGACATTATAATAGTTTTAAGTGGCATGTTTCCATCTGGAATCAGGGAACTCTGCAGAAGAGGAAGAGGAAAGAGTATAAGAATCAGAGTGGGTGGAGTGCAACAAGAAAAGATACCTTAATAATTCACTTGATTCTGGTTAGAAGTCCCACCACAAGGTAACAGAAATGACTGCAATCATAAATGAGTCAATTTCTTTTAACTATATTCCTTTATTTGAAAGTTAAAATGTGTTTTCCATTAATTTTATGTAGTCTCTGAAACTTATCTGGTAAAAACACAAACATCAAGCCTCTTCCTAGAACCTGTTCAGAGATATTCTAAACATGAAAAGGCTAAAAACAGATGATGCAAAAGAATTGTAGTGTTGAATAAATAGTCAGCCAGATTTCTTAATGTTGTTGTTTAAGATGTGTGGAGATAGGGAAGTCACAAAAATCGTGAGCCCTCATTTTCAAGAGATTTATGCCACTGAGTTTTCTGAAAGGATGATTTGTTAGCTCCAGAAGAAATAGAGTTGCTGGTATAAATGAACACAGAATATAGGGTTCCAGTATGATGTCATCACTTGCTTAAATCATCTGGTCATTGTCATCTACCCCTGACATTGATAAAAAGTATTAAAAGTGCTTGAAGGTCACACCCAAGGCTGAGTTTTCCTTGTTGAAATTAAAAAAGTAAATCAGCACCATAGAAAAACGCCATGAGACAGAGCTCACATTTGTTTTGTTTTGGTTTTGTGTTTGTTTGGTTTATTTTTAATTAAGGGATAGGGGATGGGAAAATGGGTTAGGGTAGGGGAGAGATCTGCCTCTGGAGAAAGTTGAGGTGGAAGGGAAGAGAGAATCAGAGAGAAGGGGGCTCTCTTTCAGAGAGTCAGAGAGAAATCGGCTGCTGGATTTGGTTCCTCTTCCCCATTCATGCAGAGGACTGTTATTCTGTGAATCTATCCCTAAATGTAACATGAGGGGCCAGCTTGTTGGGGTTTGTGACGGACCAGCTTGTTGGGGTTTCTGTCCCGCCCGGTACCCCACAACCGGCATATCCCAAAGAAAATCACACACAGGACTTCATAAGATTATAAACTGATCAGCCTTTAGCTCTGACTACTTATTAGCTCTTTTGATTTATCTTATTCCATTATTCTGATCTATGTTAGCCACATGGCTCAGTAACTTTTTCAACTTGGCAGGTTACATGCTGTCTTTTCGGTGATCTGCACAGGAATGGCGGAGGGAGCTTCCTCCTTTCTAGCCTTCTCCTATTCTCATTGCCCCGCCTCTACTTCTTGTCATGTTGACCTGCCTATACTTCCTGCCTGACCAATCAGTGTTTATTAAAATACATGATTGAAAGAATACAGACAATTCTCCCACACCATTTCCCTCTTTTTTTAAAAAAAAAAACAAAGGCAAATACCCATAGTCCACCATTTGCTGGGAATGTGGGCGTAGTATTTCAGGCTACTTCCTGCTGGTTGGGGGCACTGATGATCTTATGGGGACCTAAAGAAAATTTAGAGTTATAATCAAGTCCTGACTGGAGTATCCTGTGGGTCTTGATCATCTCAGGCAACAGTCTTGAATCTGTTCTGGATGTAGAACTCTGTTATCTGGGCCATCTGTTCCTATCGGAGATTTCTAAGGTGGTCTTCCTTTTTCGAAGTCCTGATTTTTCTTAACTCAGAATGAATCCACAGCCTCTCATTTTCTGTGGAAACAAAAGCAAAATCTCTTCTTCAAAGTAACATACCTTTTGACTTCAGTTTTGAAGCCAAGGTATTTTCAAAACATCTATCTTGGGTTAGTTCAGCAACATTTATAAACAAAAGTCTTTTAGCAGCTGTTGTTCCTTCCTCAGCAATCAAACTATTCAAAGAAAGCATAATAACATACAGTGTCAAGATTCTCTGTGTATTTTCCATCTTTACATGGCTTTATTTCAACATCTATTTCTTTTATTTTTACTTTTAACTTTTGGCTTTTTGAGACAGGTTCTCTGTATATATCTTTGTTCTGGAATAACTCTGTAGACCAGGCTGTCCTTGAACTCACAGAGATCTGCCTGTCTCTACCTCCCCAGTGCTGGGATTAAAGGCATGTGCTACCACACCTTGAACTCACAGATATCTGTCTCTGCCTCCCAGGCATAGGGATTAAAGGCGTGAACTACCACACCTTGAGGTCACAGAGGTCAATCTGCCTCTGCACCTTGAAGTCACAGAGGTCAATGTATCTCCGCCTCCCAAGTGTTGGGATTAAAGGTGTGTACCACCACACCCAACTACTTTCTTTCTTCTTTTTTTACTTTAAGAACTTTAACCTTTATCCTGCATATATTTTTAACACACTATAAAGCATTTAGAGGTTTTCTTCATCTTTGAATCTATCTTTACTGTATATCTCTCTTCTGACTACATGAGTCTTTAAGGAGAAAATTAAAGTCGTGTCTTTGATGGCTAAATCCAGCCCATTCCTTAGCTTTTCAGCCTCATGGCTGAGATACCAGCCAGATCTGTGTTCACTGCCACAACTCTATGACATTTCAAGGTCCTTGGCAGCAAGCAAGCTGCAGCATTCTGCTCACAGACTACACTCAGTCGGACTGCCTGCCTGAAAGAGTCAGAGATTGTCCTGGCAGGACAGCCCAGAAAGCCAGCATTTTAAAACAGCGCAGCTTTTTTCCTGCTATGGCTGAAAACCTAAAAGCATGCATTCAGCTTTTCATCAACACCATTTAAGTGTTTTGTAACAGGACCTTTTTAAAGAGCTGCAAGGTTTTGCAGCTAAAGCTGAGTCAGGAAGCCTGCCTTAGATGAGAGCGCTTGCTTGCCTCTAGCAAGCAGAGCAGACCTGAGAAATTGCTGCTACCAACAAAACATGCTTTACTCTATTCTTTCCCAAGCTTTCTCAAGCTTTCTGTGGATTCAGTTATCCACGTCTGGGCGCCATATGTACCATGAGGGGCCAGCTTGTTGGGGTTTCTGTCCCACCCGGTACCCCAACAAGCCAGCAAGTCCCAAGGAAAATCACACAAAGTCTACATTAGGTTATAAACTGATTGGCCCATTAGGTCAGGCTACTTATTAGCTTTTATAACTTATGTTACTCCATTCCTAAATAAAGAACCCTTTATTATATGCAATTCTGAGAAAGAGTGGAACTACTTTATTGTAATCCTCTACACATTTATATCTCTGTAAGTTCTAAAATGACTACAAACAGTTACAAAATCTCTAGCAGAGTTCAGGGAATTACAAAAAGCCTGGCTAGATGAAAGATGAGTATGGATGGGGGGAAAAGACAGTCTGTGGGTAATGAATCTCAACATTTGTTGACAAGTTGAGATTCAGGGTCATAATTAAGTTCAGTCTTAATTAATTGAGCAGCAGAAGTAAGGTAGAAGACTAAGAGTACACAAAGATGAATGGGGTCTAAATGGATAAACAAAGGTGTGGACAATACCCAAATAGTATTGGTTGATTGTGGTTTGAGTAGGTCCCATCTGTGTAGATGACAAAGCAGTAATGACACCCTAGGCAAGATAGAGTTCTCTGCTTATCAGTTTCATGGTGTACACACCAAGTTTGATGAAAAGGCATGAAGTACAGACATAGTTCTGTTACTGGCCCTCATCTTTATGGTGTCCCTCTGAGGATGCTGGATCCTCTACCTGCTCTGTTATATTTGGAAAATTCTTGGTCCTGGTTTGGCTGATATGATCTTGTTATGCCCATGTTATGGTCCCATATTACTTTGCAAAATGAAGATTGTGGCATATTTGCTACTTTCAGGAACAAAATATTTTTTGGTCTGAGCCTTGCTGAAACATACTGTGTTATACACATGCTCACCAAGGTCCAGAGTCATCTTCGTTCAACATATGAACTCTAAATGGATTCAAATGTTTCAGGTTTTCATTTTTTATTTTGTTTTTCTTTTCAATGAAAATATGTCTCACAGTGTAACCCTAGAATCACTAAGCAGACAAGACCAGCTTCTAATCTTGCCTTCTGAGTTCTGGGATTAAAGGCATGTACCACTATGCCTAGTCAGAAGTTTTTTGTTAAATGGAGTGTGTGAGAGCGAGACTCATGAAGAAAACGGCCTTTTTTCTTTTTGTAGAAAATGAGGTGACTCAGAGAAGAACATAGTTTCACATCTATTGTTCAAATAAGAGCTGTGACTTTGTTCCAAAAAAAAAGATCATTTATAAAATAGGCACATGTTTGCCAACTTTACTAGGCTGTCCTCTGTTCATGAACTCTGGACTCTGTGACAGTTGTTACAACATAAATGTCCATGATGTCACTGAAAGACTGACAGGATAATATCACTTCCAAGTGTGCAATAGTGCTGTATTAATGGACTACAGCATCTTTCCTCTCAGTTCACCTATCTAACACAAACTCAAGAGGTGGGAGAACAGGCAAAACAACAACAACAAAAAGCAACAAAACTGTTAGTCACTTACCTTCCACCTGTTTTCCTCTTTTAATCAACCCCAGAGGGAAAACAACCCTGTTTTTTCCATGTCCTGTTTCTCTTCTACTACAGAACCAAACTCATGCAGAACAGTTGGCATTAGTTTCATGCCAGGAAAGAACACTCTGCTGTAATAAAACACTGGTTCTTCAGGAATTTGGAGTACCTTTTGCTCTAAACAAGGATTTTAAGGCTAATTCCTTTCTAAAATGATCCAGTGTGCCACCTGCCTTGAAAATATATTCTCATGATGCTTAGCATGGAGTGGTGGTTAAAGAAAAAAAGAAAATGCATTGCATAATTTCTATTTTGTATGCATATTAATGATAGAGAAACAACAAATATTTGTCTTTTGTCTTAACATTATGAAGGAAATGTTTGCAATGAAAACAAATTCCTAAAATATTTATGTGAGATAATCCTAGAGAGCATATGAAAATTTTCATGCTCTCTTCACAAGACTGAAAGAAAATTCAGAAAACAAACTAGTAACCAAACCAAAAAGAATAAGAACCATAGTATAACAACACAAAACAGATTCACATTCCTAAGGGCTAAGAGATTTAGATACAGACAGAAACTTAGGAGCTGTGTAATGGGACATTGTCAGGTGTTCAAATGTCCCATCAACCTAAATACTTGCTTAGTTTTGGTCTAGAAGGCAAAAAAAAAGTTGCCAAGATTTATGCTCCACAAACTGCCATTGTATTCTCACTCTTTTTCTTTATTCTAGTAATTACAATTTGAAGACATTACATTAGAAATCCCCTGCTTAGTTATAAATTTTATGAAATTTGATATTTACATATGAATCCACTTCAAGGAGGCATTAAATAAAAAAAATAGAGATCTAGAGATTGGCTAGTTTATCTGCCAAAAAACATGTTTAATTTTATATGAAAAGATCTCTTGAATTTTTATTTGTTCCTCCATTAAAATATTGTTTTTTTAATCTACTTGGAACACATTTTAGAGCATGTTCACTGTAATTTCTTGAGTTTGACACATACCAATATCATATGTATACATATCATGTACATACATATCCCATGTATCATAAAAATGTACATATGAACAATGAAACTTAAATCACCGATGCATAAGTAATTCTCATTTAGGTTACTGGGAAAGCCTAAAGAGAAAATTAAAAGAAACAATATATTTAGAAAGATATGAGACATGATTAATAAATACCTCCTTCTTGGACCACCAGCACGATGAGATTAAGAAATGCACCAAATAACTATATTAGAAGTATTTTAATACAGACTTATAGCATAAAGGTTAGAAGAAAATGAGGTACTCAAAAATAACAATAATCAAGCATTTGTATGAGCTTTTCAGAGGAGAGCAACAATGAAATACTTTAGCAATAGCCATGAATGCCATTTAGTAGCTCTTTGGTTAAATCTCAAATGACTGTTAAGAGATCTAGTATTTCTCATTGTTGTTTTTTTCTGTTTTTTTGTTTCTTTTCTCAATATTCTGACTTATGAGATTATAGGGTAATTTTAGAGATGCTTTTAGTAGAATTATAACCTGATAAAGTGAGATCATGAGCAAATGGGTGTGCATTAAAAGCTCATTATAGGGCATTTCATTATAAATGGGGATCTGTTGTGATCTAGCTACCCTCACTCCCCAAGACCACAGTGGAACTTTCTTGTGGTCTGTAATTGACAAGGGTGTTTGTGCTCTTTCTGGTGTGTTCTTACTGGGCAGTGGTTTTCTACAGAAGAAGTAGAGGTATAAAAGACTTTAGCTGGGGCAAAATAAAGGTTGCTGTTCTTCCACCTGAAAAGAAGCCTCTGTGTCTCAATCCCAGCACTCCCCTCCAGTCTTGGCATCCAGGCTGTGTTGGCATGTCAGGGATCCTAATGAGATCCCAGAAAACTTTAGGTCTACAGTTAAGGAGAGAAATGATGTAAGCAGATGTTAATCTCTCTGAAATTTAAGTTTGTCAGTTACAGAGCAGGCCAGGTAGTCTCCTCTGTGAAGTGCTTACTTCCTTTTCATATTCCCATAATATTCCCTAACGTTCTATGCTGTTACTTTAAGATTATGACCCAGAGCTCTGGCATCATACATAGGAGATGATATTCCCTCTACAAAACTCTGTTGGGGCTGATAATTTATGGAAGGTGTGAATGGAATGTGATTTTGCTTCTATTTTTCCTCTGTAACATTCTTTTCAGGATTCTCTCAGATAAATTTTTATATCAGATGTTTATTCTTTGTTATTTTTCAAAAGTTCCTTGTAGATATTTGAAGTTACAGGTGAGGAAATAAATGCATTTTGAAGATAAATTGACCTACTATTCAATTCAAGCAAACAATTGCTCATAAAGAGAACTTGAAAATAATACATTTGAAAGGAATAAATGTCCAAGGTCTTTGCTTTGCAAGTTCCAAGACAAAGTTTACCCATGATACAAATAATTCTTGGCTATAATTTTCCAAATTCAGTTTATTATGTTACTGAATAGAAACTTTTAAAATTACTTTGTTTATTATACTTCAAATAGTATATAGCATGTTATTTAATGAAGGCAGTGTGTTTTATATAAATATTTTAAACATAAATTAATAAACATTAGATCAATCACTGTTTTTACCTCATATATAATTAAGTATGTTCATTAACTATAAGTAATCCATTCACATAAGTATTTTGAAATGGGAATAATATGTCTTTATATTGTACATTCTTTATTAGTCAGAAGAGTTCAGTTATAAACTGCAGAAAGCAATGTAATTGAATAAAGCACAAAATATATTAGTTGTTTCAAATAACCATGATCCAAAAATTCCTGAGGTTTTTATTGTTTAGATCACTGCTTTGGAGTTCTTCTAAGTAATTCTATTCCAATCTGCACTCCTTATGTGTTTTAAATGCACCTCATTGGTGTTAGAGGGTTAAAGCCATCACTGGCACCATATACTCAGCTTCTAATGAAGCTTGCTTGATGTTGATGCAAGAATCACAGTTTGCACCTCAAAGCAGATATGAAGTAGCTCATTCTGGAGACAAGCACTAGTGATCTCAGTCTGGGAGTACAAATTCAGATTATCCCAAATTTTATATTCCAATGCAGTAACAGTGTCAGGAAGCATTATAGAAGTCAGTGCAAGAAAGTAATTAATCAAGACTTCTCAAATACTTTTGGTGAAATATTAGGAACATGGACAATCTCGTCTATGGGTCTCAGATGGTTTGGGTAGTGTGTATTCTTTGACTTTTGGGTGGTGAAAGCTAGTGGGCTATTAAGTTAAATAGTTCCAGATGTTTCATCTGATAATCACAGGGATGTGATCTAAGACAAAGGGTGGGCAAGGAATGGATATTAAGGGAGTTAAGAGATAGATTACTAGTCTGTGGACTGAAATATTCCAACCTGTACACAATCATTTCAGCTAGGCATCCCCATCAATGATTCAGTATATGACACAAGTCTTTTCAACAAACTTTTATTCACAGTTGGAAGAAATCATCAGTCACTGGAGAAATGAATGACACCATCAATCATGATCACTTCTTGGGCCTCCAGAAGCAAGAAGACATAAGCTTAAAACCTGTTTTTCAGAAACATTGAAGAGAATCTATCACCTCTTTATACTCTGCTGAGTCAAAAACACATTTTACATTTCAAAGTATTTTTGCAGTCAGAAGCATTGATTAATTTTTTACTGAATTAAACACCACATGCTTCTCAAACTTGCCAAAAATACACACTGGAAAAAAAAAAAGATAGCCTCTTAACAAATGGTGCTGTGGAACTGGATGGCCACATATAGAAGAATGAAATCTGGCATTCTGTAGAAAAATCAGCTCCAAATGGATCAAAGACCTCAGTGCGGAACCTGAGATTCTAAAACTACTAGAAAAAAATATTTTGAAAATTCATGTTCTTTTTTGACTTGTCTGTGCTGGCTTCTGTTTGGGTTAACTAAACTTCTTTTATTCTTATTAACAAAAGTAAAGGGAAAAATGAAATTCCTTTTCTTCCTTAAAAAATATATTTCCAGTGTAGAGATAAATTATTGACTTTCAGTGAACGAGGTAGGCTGCCTACATACCTTCTCTCCTCTCTTTGATGATGTTAACTCGATATTCAGGGTCATCCCTAATGCTGACACAGAGCCGACTGTAGTCTCATCTTCACGTTATCCACACCTCCTGTGGATTTCACAGACCATCACCCAGGGCCTTCCCTATCCCCTCATCACTGTGTCCCAGGCCCCAGCTTGGCAAGACACATCCTGCTCAACCATAGGCCCCACACCTGCCTTCCAGAAGACCAGATAGGCTGTTCAAAGGCCTTACCCAGTCTTTCTGCTCCCTCCCCCAGACTCAATATTCACAGTCATTCCTGGCACTACAACAGTCCATATGCCTATATTGTCTCCTTCACTCATCACCCAACACCAACAAGCATCAAGCATTCCCTATGAATACTGAGCAAGCTAGTAAAACAAGCAATACACAATGAACTCACTCTGAAAAGCCACATAGGAAATAGAAACCAAGAACAACCACCCAACAAAAATAAAGCCAGAAATCAGCAATAAACCTATAATCATTTCAAACCCAGATGCGTAGATGCCAACATAAGAACACACAGCAGTCAGGGCAATATGCCTTCATCAGAGCTCAGCCGTCTTACCATAGAATGTACTTAATATTCCAACAAGGCTGAAGCACAAATTTAAGACTCTAATACCAACTGTATAACTGTGATAATGACCTTTAAAAAGAAATAAATAGATCCCTAAAAGAAAATCAGCACAACACAAACAAACAATTGAAAAAAAATGAATAAATCTCTCATACAAGCCCAGAAAATACAAACAATTGAATGGAATGAATTTTGATTGAGGAAGCCATGATTTAGCTTGCAAGAAACCTAGCACTAGAGAAATTCCCAGGAATCCATAACTATGATCCCAGTTAAAACTCAAAGCAATAGATGAGAGGGTGCACAAACTGGCCTTGCCCTATAGTCAGACTGATGAATTTCTCAAGCATCACCGTAGAACCTTCATCCAGCAACTGATGGAAACAGGCAGTGACCCGCAACAGAGCCTGGACTGAGCTCCCAAAGTCCTACTGAAAAGTGGAGGGGTGAGAATACGAGCAAAAAGGTCAAGACCATGATGGGTACACCCACTGAAAGTTAACTCGAGCTAAGGGAGCTTGCCAACTTTAGCCAGACAGGAAAGGAACCAGCAAAGGTCCAAACTGGTCGCTCAGGTTACACTTGAATAGCTGCGGTAGATTACAGGGCCACTAGCAGTGGCAACAGGATTTATCCCTGCTGCTTGAACCTGATCTCTTTGGATGAATACCTTGCTCAGCCTTTGGATGAATACCTATACACACCTATAGTAGGGTGTGTCTTATGCCCAAAGCAATGTGTCTTATGCTCTCTGAGGAGTAGATGAGGGGTGTTGTGCAGTATAGGTGGAAGGAATGGGAGGAGGGGAGGGAATGGGATCTGGGATTGGTATGTAAAATGAAAGAAAAAAAACAATTTGTTTCCTTTAATGAAAAAAGAAAAATTTTAAAAAGAACTAAAAAAATCAAAAATTACAACAATAAAAAAAGAGTTGAAGAAAATGAATGAAACTATTCAACACTCGTAAAAAGAAATAGAAACAACAATCAAAAATATGAACTAGGGAATTTTGGAGATGACTAATACAGGAATGTGAAAGGAATTACAGAGGGTTTTAACTTTTATACACAACAAAACAGTTATCATGTAAGAGTTACAGTTACACTATCTAGTCTACTTTTATTTGGCAAAATTAAGGAAAATATTCAATTTTCTATCTTATCTTGGTGAATTTAAAGTTTTATATCTAATTTATCCTTTTCTCATAACTAAAAAGGTGTAATTATAACTATCTAATCTTCAACTCCATCAAAGACTTGAGAAGGAAATAATATTACCTGAATAAGCAAGAAGTGCAAGCAAGTGACTTCCCAAAGATGTGAGAATAACAGAAATAGTTGACTGCCTAGTCACCCAAGTTTCCTCTGTAACATTGGGTTTTACATCTTTGGCCAATAGGCCTAGCATCTCTGACAGACTGTTCTGTAAAGCAGGGAACTTTGAAGGACCATCCTCCCTTGTTTTTGCCAAGCTCATAAGTCACCGTTTTTGTGTCCTCCTGGTCCGCTTCTAAGAGTAACTATCAACAATTGTGACTAGGGCAGTAGCTTTGTCCACATGACTATCATTTGTCATAAATAAAATAAACTCCATACAGAGTTGAAATAATTCTAACATAATAAAATTATCTCTAAAAGGAATTATTATCAAGTGGTATCTAGAAAGAAAAAGTAATTGCTTGTCTGTAGTAGAAGGCCTCTTATTCGATCCCTGCTGCCCAGACAAATGAAATAATTACTTGAAAACTATATTATTTATATCACTGCTTGGCCAATCACTTAAACATGTTGCTAACTAGCTTTTATATCTTTGGTTAATCCATTTCTATTGTTTTATGTTTAATCATGAGTCTCTTGGCCTACCAGCAAGGTTCTAACTGGCAGCTCAAATCTTCCCTTCTGGAGGCTTCCATGGCATCTCACTGACTCTGCCTACTCTCTATAAACATCTCTTCCAGTCTCACTATGTTCTGTTAAGCCTTTGGCCAAAAGCAGCTCCTTTATTAACCAATAAAGCAGCACATATACAGAAGGACATACTACACCAGTAATAACCTTAAGAAATGTGAAACTATATACAACAGGAGTGATTATTAAGTAAGAAATACATTCTACATATCCAAAACATATGTAATTTATGATTTTATAGTGATTACTCCAATAACTATCCTTTCCTGAAGAATCTAGGCTTGTAGCTGATATGACTTTAGCTAAAATTTATGAGGAGTCTCAAAGGTTATTCCACAACAACATTACATATTCATCAAAAGAAAATCTACCAACATGCTACTTCAATTCTTAACATCTACACTCCAAATACAAGGGCACTCACTTATATAAAAGAAGCACTACTACAGCTTAACCCACATATTGACCATCACATACTAATAGTGGAATACTTCAATAGCTCACTCTATCCAATGGGCAGGTCAATTCCAGACAAAAACTAAAAAGAGAAATGCTGGAATTAACTGGCATTAAAAACCAAATAAAGCTAACAGATACTTATATACCATTCTATGCAAAAACAAAAGAATATATCTTCTACTCAAACCTCCAAGAACTTTCCCCCAAATTGACCACATAGCAAGTTTGAGACACAAAGCAAGTTTCAACAGATGCAATAAAACTGAAATAATTTCCTTCAGACCACCATGGATGAAAGTTGCCTATCAACAACAACAGAAACAACAGAAAGCTTAAAAACTCATGGAAGCTGAATTACTTTCTACTGAAGTAAAAATGGGTCAAGACAGAATTAAAGAAAAGTAAAACACTTTCTAGAATTCAGTGAACATTGATATATAACATCTCCAAACATGGAACACAACAAAAACGCTACTAAGAAGAAATTTCAAAACACTAAGTACTCACATAAAATAATTCGAGTGATCTCACACTAACAGAACACCAGAACGTTAAATTGTTAAGGAAGAATTTAAAGTATTTTTGTTTTTGCAAGTAATATGACAGTATACATATAAGTGATTCCACAATTCTACCAGGGAACTTCTACAGGTGAAAAACATTTTTAAGCAAAGAGACTGCATTCCAGATTAACTAATAAAAAAACCCAAATGACAAGTGGATGGAAAAAGAAATCAATGAAAGAGACTCTTCACAATAACCTCAAATAATATAAAAATCTTAAGGTAATTTTCACCCTGAAAGTGAAAGAATTGTAAAATAAAAACCTCAAGTCTTTGAAGAAAGAAATTGAAGAAAACCTCAGAACTTGTAAAGATCTCCCATGACCATTGACTGATAGTTTTAACATGATAAACAGGACCATCATTCCAAAGCAATCTACAGATTCAACACAATCCTCATCAAAATTTTCAGACGATTCCTTAAAGATCTTGAAAGAACAATACTCAACTTCATATGGAGAAGAAAAACTTAGCATAGCTAAAATAGTCTTGAAAAATAAAAGGACTGATGAAGGTATCACCATCCTTGATTTAAAGTTGTACTATAGAGTTATAATTAAAATTTAAAAACGCAAGCTAGGCGGTGGTGTTGCACACCTTTAATCCCAGCACTTGGGAGGCAGAGGCAGGTGTGCCTTAGTGAATTCCAGGCCAGCCTCTTCTACAAGAGCTAGTTCCAGGACATGTTTCAAAGCTACAAAGAAACCCTGTCTCAGAAAAACGAAAAAACAAAAAATCAAAAAATGTCCTAATAATGGCATAAAAACAGACATGATGATCAATGAAATAAAATCGACCACCCAGAAAAAAATCCACATACTTATAGACACAAGATTTTTGAAAAATAAGTCAGAAATATACAATGGAAATAGAAAGCACCTTTAAGAAATGGCACTGGTCAAACTTGATGTCTGCATGTAGAAAATATAAATAAATTCATATCTATCTCCCTACACAAAACTGAAGTCCAAGTGCATCAAAAAACTCAGTATAAAATCAGACACACTGAACCTGAGAGGAGAAAATGAGAAACAGTCTTAAACACATTGGCACAGGAGGAAATTTTTCAAACAAACACCTGACAGTGCAAATGTAACCTCATAAAAGCTTCTGTAAGATAAAGAATACCATCAATAGGACAGAGAGACAGCTTACAGAATGGGAAAAGATTTTTACCAACTCCACATCTAATAGAGGTCTAATATTCAAAATGTATGAAGAACTCAAGAAACTATATATCAAAAACCAAGCAATCTGATTAAAAATGAAGTACAGATTTAAACAGGGAATTCTCAAAAGAGAAATCTCAAATGGCTAAGAAACACATAAAGAAATGTCCAACACCCTTAGCCCTCAGGAAAATGCAGATCAAAACTCCTTTGAAATTCTATCTTATACCTGTCTGAATGGCTAAGACTAGAAACACAGGTAAGAGTTCACACGGGCAAGGATGTTGAGCAAAGGGAACACTCCTCTATTGCTGGTGGGAACAAAAACTAGTACAACCATAATAGAAATCAATAATGTAGTTCTTCAGAAAAATGGGAAGTGATATATATATATATATATATATATATATATATATATATATATATATATATATAATTCTTGGGCACATACCCAAAGTACATTTCACCCTACCACAAGGACACAAGGACACTCATTTTCTTGAACTCAATTATGTTCATTTCAGATTTATTCATATTAGTCAGAAACAGAAAACAATCTAGTTGTTACTCAAGTGAAAAACTAATAAAGAGAATGTGGTATATTTACACAATGAAGTATTGCTCAGCTGTCAAAAAATGGCATCATGAAATTTGAAGGAAAATCAATATAGTTAGAAAACAAACATTCTGAGGTACCAGACTCAGGAAGACAAGTAGAGTATGTACTATGTGTTCATTTACAAGAAGCTCTTAAATAACTGCTAATCAAGCTACAATCCATAGACCCAGAGAGGTTAAGTAAAAAGGAGGGCTCTATGGCAGAAGAATGCATCTCTCTGCAAAGGGGAACTAGAATAGATTTTGAAAATGGACAGGGAGCAGTGGGAAGAATCAGGTGGCGATGGTGAATGGAGAATGTGCAAAGAGAGACAGCTGTAATTGGAGGATATTGGGGGTAGTGTGTAAACCTAGCGCAGCAGAAACTTCACAGAATCTATGATAGTGACCCTAGCAAGGATCCTTAGTAATGGAGGATATGGAGTTTGAACTGGCTGAATCTTTGGTAGCCAGGCAATGCTTCTAGTGTGGTGACAGGGTTGCATTCAGATGAATTGCCCGCAGAGAGACTCCTTTGGAGAATCCTGAGCATAGCAATACTTGGACAGTGGGTTGTTCTCTCAAAAGTGACAGTTGGGTCTCATTGCCAAGGACAACAGCCACACAGTTCACTGAATGTAGAGAAGTGAACTGTTTTGTGCATGGAGCCTGCCTTGCTATGTTCTAGTCTCTTTGTCACAAGAAAGTACTTTGCAGCCTACAGGAAGAGAAACCTTGACAATAACCCAGCCACAAGGTCCTCCATCTACAATCTGTCCAGTCTGCAAGATGTGCTGGGGGAATGGAGGCACAGAACTTGTGGGAGTGGCCAACCAATGTCTGATTTTGTTTTAAGCCCATGCCACCAGAGGAGGCTCAAGTCCTTAGCTACCTAGATGTCTATGAATCAGCGACTGAATGACCCAGAGTCCTATGGTTGAACTAAACACAAGAAGCAGAGAAAGAGCAAGCGAGCAAGCAAGCAAGAGAGAGACAAAGAAAGAGAGATCAATGAAATGATTCATAATAATATTCTGATGTACTCAAAATTTTGTGCCTTGTATAGTCTTCATCAGAGAGGTTACTTCTGACAGAAGAATAGAGCAGGAACAGAGACCAGCAGCAGGATATTATGTCTATATTGGAGGTTTCCATTAGTTCCCTTCCAGTGGAGACTGGAAACCCACCTGAAGTGGGGAGGAAAGATAGTATGAGTCAGAGAGGATGGAGAAGACCAGGAAAACATGGTCCACTGAATCAAATAAGCAAGGATCATGTGTGCTCCAAGAGCCTGAAGCACCAAGCAAACGGCATGCATGGGTCTACTCCAGGTCCTCTGCATTTATGTTATGGATATTAGCTTGTGTTTTGTGGGTATATCTCTGACTTTTTTTTTACCTCCTCTTGGAACTCTTTTCCTCCTATTGATTACCTTGTGCAATATTGTTATGAAGGCTTTTGCCTTGTCTTATTGTATCTTGTTTTTTCCTATTTGGCTCTTGTCTCTTGGAAGCCTGCTCTTTTCAAAAGAGGAAACTGAGTGGGAGGGAATCCGGAGGAGAGTTGAAGGAGAGGGAAGCTGGAAGGAGTGGAGGGAGGGAAGTTGTGGCTAGGACATATTATATGGGAGAAAAGGCTATTTTCAACAAGGAAAGAAAGAAAATATTGGCATTCCTGTATTAAAGCCATCAATGCTTTTAATCTCCACATGGTTTAAAGTGAACCATCACACAGGGAAATCTGTCAAAGAGGAAAAGTGAGAGGAGAAGATAGGAAGGGGGAAGGGCAAGGGAGAGATTTACTCTAAGTTCTAAATGTTAAATTGCATCTTCTGTTTTAGTTACTATGAACGAATAATAATCTTTTCTCCAAGTAATTATTATTGCTTTTATAGTCTTTCTTTTTATTTATTCTTTGCATCTTTCACATCATGCATCCAGATCTAAGCCATCTCCCTTCTGCTTGTATCTGCCTTCTGCCCCTGCAAAACCTCGCACTCCCTTCCAAATAAAACAAAATAAAATTTAAGAAGAAAAACAGGGATGAAGGGAGAAAGGGAAGATCTCATTATGGAAGCTTCAGTGTGACACAGTGAGTAAATCCACTTATTCATACATCTTTACATGCATGCATTCATCACAGAGACTTATTGTTCTGATTGACCTGTTTTTAAGCCCCTGGTTTCTATCACACTATTGTCATGGGTCCTCTCTGAGACTCTGCCTGGACATCCCTTTGCTGTGGAGATGTTGCAGCCTTGGGTTCACAGCATGCCTCCCCCCTAAATGGCTCCTTCTCCAGCAGAACAAAGACTCCATGGGTGGATGTTGGGGTGTGACAGCAAGTAAGGCTGGTTCTGGGCCTGGGTAATTGCAGGTTTGGTCGACCTGTTAGCTCTCTCCTTTCCTCACCATCAGAGTGAACTTAACAGAATTGTCCTGGCTAGTTCACCCTTTGCAACAATGAGCAAGGCACGAGACCTGGTCTGCTTTCACATTCTCAGGGTTATTTCTTCCACACCTTCAGGACCAGCTCTTCTGTATCACCCAGGTGAGGTATAGGGGCCGTTCTTCCTAGTGCCACAGGAGAGATGGGGCAGGGACAGTTGTCCCACCTCAGGATCAACTCTCCCACCTGCCTTAGAGATTGATTGATGGACAGGGCAAAGCACCTCTGCCCTACCCATGCCATCATTTGTCAGATGATCAATGGGGAAAGTTTTCCCATGCCCACAACTTTGGGACTGGTTCATCCACACTTCCACCAACAGGGGAAACTATACTGTGCTGCCCAGGCATGGTTCAGAGCCCACTTTCCTGAGGGTGAGCTGCCCCCATTACCCATCCGTCATGTGGTGGCATGAGTGGAAAAGTAATGCTCTCCACCCCATTAGCCAGAGGCAAGTGAGAAAGCTTGAGGTCAAAAGAGCAGCAGAGCAGTCCCTGCCCCCAACTAGCTGCAGCACTCCTGAGAGTAGGGTATGCCCTGAGAGTATAAGAGTGGGATAGCAGGCCACACCTCCCTTGTCTGCAATAGGGTGGTGAGGGCAAGGGAAAGCTGCCTTCCTCCTTGCTCCTGCCACCTGTGGTGGGTGAGGGAGCTAAACCTCCCCCTTACCAACTTTTATATTCTTGAAATTGGAGGCTGTAACATGTGTCTGGTGTGCATCAATTGTGTATCATTACCCTTCCCTCTCCTCCATGTGTAGATAGGAGTGAGTCCAAATTTGTGAGCTCTTCCTGTAATGATCATAGTTGCATTGATTTCTAGACAATATTGCCCCCCCCCGATACTTGGAAGCAGAGTTCCATTACAAGTTTCCATATGTGTACCTTGTTTTGATTGATATCCAGAAGCACAGTTACAAGACAATTTGCCACATGTGTATCTTATTTTGATTGTTGTTGCTGTGGTTAGATCTCATTTGGCTCTGTCTGATCTAGAACTCATGATGTAGCTGAGGATAACCTTGAACTTTTTGGTTTTACTTGGAACCCAGGGCTTCATGCACTCTAGGCAAGGAGTCTACCAAATGAGATATTGTTGAAGTTATCCCAATTTGGGAAATAACCAGGATGGCTCAAATTTAAAACAATTATATTTTTATTTATTATAAGGGAAAAACTCACAAAACAGAAATGAGAAGTCCAAGCTTAGCTTTTCTGTGAGGGAACCACACACACACACACACACACACACACACACACACACAGAGAGAGAGAGAGAGAGAGAGAGAGAGAGAGAGAGAGCACCTGAACCATATGCCATTTTTCTCCAGGTCCCAGAAAGCTACACCCTAACTTGGTACCAGCTCTTAAAGATAATTGGTTGGCTAAGAGTCCCCATCACCCCCTTATGCAAAACTTTATACAATAGGAACAGCTATCAAGTATTAAGTTACAACCAGCAATATTAAGCAATATTAAGCAAGGAACACATGATAAATGTTTTCATAGACATTCTATTACAAAGATTTTAAGTCTTGCAACAGAAATAGGCTTGGCTAGACCACAAGTTGTAATAACTACAACTATCTAATTATTAACCCCATCAAAGGCCTGAGGAGGAATATACTATTACTTGAATAGGCAGGAAGTGCAATAAAGCAACTTCCAAAGTGAACAGTATATGACAGAGACAATTGGCTATACCTGAACAATCACTCAAAGTCTCATTTGCAATGTTGAAGCAACTAACTTTGGCTAAGACCTAGAGTAACTTACAGACCATTTCTTAAAACTGTCTTACTCTTTCTTGGCAAGATTTTGCAGTCCTTTTCTTGTGTCTTGCTTATGCAGTCTTGATACCATGTACTTTGCCAGTGGTCAATGCAAAGGCCAATTGTGCCAGGAAGAAAACAAACTCGGAGTGGAGTATCTTCAGTACTCAAAATTCACTCAGGAATAGAATGGTGCTGTCAGGAGCAATCATGTCTCATGTCAACAGAACCCTAAGTTATTTAAATGTCATCTTCTACAGATACTTGAAGTGACTGAAGATTACCTATCTAGGCAGAATACAATCCCTCTGTATCTAAAAAACCTAATTAATCTGACTATATATATAACAAACATGAACAATTATTGATCTATAATATTTAATACCTGTATAACTTAAAGACTAAAAATTCATGTCAGAATATTAAATAATCTGTAAACAAATGTGCAGCAAATGAGGACACTGACCTCAAAATGTAAACAATGTAGAAGTATCTAGATCAAAGGTAAGATTAATATATAATGCAATACAAAAATATATCCTAAAAGTTGTATCAATATATAACATATCCTAAACAGAGGTAGAAACATGCATATATACAATCTGAAAGAGTGATGAGCTGGTCTCAGCTACTTTCCTCCTGACGCTGAGTGGGCACACAAACATCCGGGCCCACAAATGTCATTCAAATGGTCCATAGCCAGAGTTTGTGCTGGCAGCATGGCCCAGGAAGCTGTCTTTTTAATAAGACTTGGCTTTTTTCCTGCTACCACTGAATCAGGAAAACCTCCCTTAAAAAGTTGCAACATGCTGCCAGTCAGAAAAAAAAATAGGCTTTTCAAGCTTTTTTAGGTTTTATATGATTTTAGTCCTCTACATTAGGACACCAAATCTGTAGTAAGGAGCCGTTTGTTCATCCCTGCCGCCCAAAACCAAAATAATCACACAGAAACTGTACTAATTTAAACACCGCTGGGTCCATTAGCTCTAACTTCTTATTGACTAACGCTTACATATTAATTTAACCCATTTTTAACAATCTATATATCAACATGAGGTCGTGGCCTACTAGCAAAGTTTCAGCACATCTATCTCTGATGGTGGATTCATGGTGTCTCTCACTTTGCCTCCCTCCTCCCAGCATTAAGCCTTTCCCTGGCTACCTAAATTCTGCCCTATCAATAGGTCAAGGCAGTTTCTTTATTCATTAACCAATAAAAGCAACACATAGCCAAAAGGAACTCCCACAAAATAAGGGAATGTTAAGCTGGTTATTCCATTGCTGCAATAAATCATGACCATTGCAAATTCACTGCAATTTTAGCTACATGTGGCTTCAGCCTTCCTCTCTGTCTTTTGCCCCTATGTATTCAACCATTCTCGTCAAATTCTTAGGAAGTGAACATCTGCATCTTGAAGAGACCAATTCAGATGCCAAGATTCTGGAGTAATGGTACTTACATCCACACCCATGTCTAGTAAGCCTTCAATAAAAATGTCATTTATACACACTCTTAGTTACATATGGATGGCCTCATCTTTTCTACTGAAGTTTTTGATTCATCTTCTCCATCTATTCCATCATCCAGACCAGTATGGTTTTTACAGCAGGCACTGCATTTTTAATTTTCCTGGTGAGACACATTCACAGTAACTGGAAATGATTGGACCACATTCATCATGGGGGTCTGTGAGAGGGCCCCCAAAGAGTTTCCCATTTGAATACAGTTGCCTTGTCTGTCTTTGTTGACCTACATTAATTGATCCAATGTCAGCTTTTACCACACCTCCTACATATTCCTGAAGTCTGAGTCTTCCTATTCTTGCCATTTCCAGAGGAGACATTATTCTTAGGAATTCCTTGTCTACAATCCCTTCTTGAGTGTCCTATTCTACCACAATTAAAACATTTGGTATTTTAGTGTCTCCTCATACCATTGGAAATTGCTTTTCCTACCCAAGCTTCAGTACTATAGTCAAATGTCTCAACATTCATTGTATGCAAGATCCATTCATCCATTTGTGCTGATCTGACCTTTAAAAGCCCAAGGACCTTTTTGCATTCTATGCTGAAATTCTCAAAAGCCAAAGATTCAGTTAGTACATGTCTAGCTTCTGATCTGTTACTCCTATTTGTACAGCCTTAGTTAATCTTTGTAAAAGTCACTAAAGGGTTCTCTCTGATCCTGTTTAACTCTAATATATGGTTAAATTCTCTTTTTGTTTCTTGACTCTTGTCCCACACATTTAAAGCTGCAGTGCTACATAGAGACAAGGTGTGTTCATCATAAAGAGACAGATTCTGAGGATCAGAGTAATGTACATCACCCAGAATTTGTTCTTGGGAAATCTCAAGTCCTTTTACTTTTCCCTGTTGCTCTAAAATTTTCTCTTCTTTCCTCCAATAAAACTTCCAAAGCAGCTGAGATCCATTTTCTAGGACTGCTAAGATGAACTGAATCCAATCTTGTGATGTTGCCTTGTTGCTTGAAGCCCACATTTTGCCTGTTGCCCTAACAAAGGACAAATGTATTCCATCAGATACAATTGCTTGTTTAATTTCCTTTAGATCAGTGATACATATTAGTTCCATGTATATTCTTTGACTACCTTTGGGTATTTGGCTCCAGATACTTTTTCTGATGATATCACCAGGAAGGCAGGTATTATCTGCATAAGCTATCCCAGAGTTTGGTACGGACTGATGAGACTACATTTTTGTCTTTGTACATTTTGTTCCTGGTCATCAAATTCTATAAATTCCTCATTTTTTTTCAAATATTTTTACCACTGCCTTTTGTAAAGCCTGTATCTCCTGTCCGGTATGCTGTTCTAATACACTCATTGAGGATTCCAAGATGTGAAGTCTGTCTAGTAAAGATAACGTCTCATCTTTAGACATAATTTTATAGTATGTATATTACCTTCCTGAAGAGACATTTTATCAGTCAAATCTATCATAACCATTTGATAGAGTCTGATTAATACATTCAACAGTACAAATTCTCTCAGACAATGTTTCAGCACCCTCTGGCACTGACTGGGTTTTGATTGTCAAATTCACTGAATCCTTCTCCAGACTGCTGAGTTTCTCTTTTAGTTGGTCATTATCAGTATGTAAAGACCATATCATTTCTAAAAGAGCCTTATTCTTAGCCCTGTTATCAAACCATGTTTTTAAGCAGAAAATATGAAGGATAAAGCTAATCCCCAGAATCAAATAGAGGGATATAAGAGAAAAATAATATAAACCTTGCATAACATCGTACATGGTATAAGTAAAAAAGCCTACTGAACTCCTACAATGTTAAATTATCTGCCATCTTCCTCTTTTAAAATATAAATTTATGATTTACATTTTAAATTATAAGACTGACTTGTGGTTGAGTTTGAGCTGGAGTAGGTACAATAACCATTACCTGTCAGTCAGTAGTTGTCACGGTGCACTTGTAGCCACAATGCCAGCTTGACTCTGATTTTGGCATTAAACACTGAAAGATATGCTCAAATCAAAAACAATTATTCGGTGTAAATCACAGACTGTGTACTCAGTGGATGTCCCTGACTGGTTATCAGCTGCACACGCAAAAAGAGCAAGAAAGCAATGCTGAACAGAGACACCGGAAGAAGCATGTTTCTTTCCCACCTGAGCTGTGAGCTTTGGAAAAACATTGGACCCAGAATCCAGCCGCACAGTCACCGGTGGCAAAGGTGACTGAGGACTTGGAGTGCCTCTGAGAACTTTACTGAGAACATATGAAGGACCGTGGCTAGCAGCTACTCAGGGCCACTGCACAGGAAGTCTATACCCAGATGGATGGTGTAGAGCCTGAGGGCAGCTGACTAGAGCCACTAGAGACCTCCGCAATTTAGCACTAACAGTTGAAGTTAGTTTGACTCGGTAAATAACCAGGCTAACTAAAAGATAAAACAACTATATTTTTATTTATTATAAGGGGAAAACACATGAAACAAGAATAAGAAATCCAAGCTCAGCTGTGCTATGAGGGAGAGAGCGCGCGCGCGCGCGAGAGAGAGAGAGAGAGAGAGAGAGAGAGCAAGCATCTGGCAACAAGCCATTTTTCTCCAGGTCCCAGAAAGCCGGACCCTAACTTGGTCCCACCTCTTAAAGATAATTGATTGGCAAAGATTACCCATCAAGTTATAGCCACAGAACTTGAGGATCCTCATTTGTCTTCCTTCTTTAATTGCTCCAACCATAATAAAGTAGGTTGATCGTTAGGATAAGGAAAAAATCATTTGTATCAATTAAAGTTACACAAAGAAGTAGCATTTAATATAATGAACAAAGATAAAGATACGGTATACCATAAGGATAAATGCTTATAATGTCATTGAAATATAGAGAGCATGATAGTTCTCTGCAATTCCAAAGGAACTTGCCTTTCTGTCTGAATTATGAGAGAACAAACTGTGCATTGATTTTTGTGAGAGAACAGTGGAAAAACAGTGATGTATGGAGATAAATTATTTCAAGGAGATTTATAGTAGGAACTATAAAAACAACAAAAACCTAGTTGGATCTTACTTTTTTCTTATTTACTGGCAGACTTGTATAAATTTTGTTTTATTCATTCTATGTAAGCAATGAGTTTTATCAACATTGTCACAGTGGGATCAATTTCATTTAATTTTGAAAGAGGTTTGTGTTTTAAGTTTTAATTTTCCATTAATAGTAATATATTCTAGTGAGGAGGAAACTTTAATACAAAGAGAGAATAATTAGTTATACCCCATGGGATCCTTTGTGGAATATTTTTTTTCTAACAACGTAACTCACTTTTGTGAGAATGAAAGAGACTGCTGACAAAATGACTTTTGAATGTTGCTCATTCAGATTGAGAATTCAGAATTATCACTGGTCAAGTATGGATCCTGTAATCTGGGTTCATCTGAAAGCTTTTGTCTATCTACTTGTAACTACACTGTTGTATTTGAACACAGTGAAGAAGACAACTTGAGATACAACAGGAATCACTCTACTGTCTAATTCCATTGGCAACTGACCAAAGTCCATGCACTCAGATCATTTCCTGAGCCTTTTAAACAGTTCCTTACAAATGACCATCCTGTGTTCTTGGACCAGGGCCTTTAAGTACTGTTCTTATGAAATACCAATAGGCTCTTCCAATATGTCTTGTCTCAGATATTTGTAATGTTATACTTTTGGTGTAGGCCATAAACTAAGCTAGAGTGTGGATAAGCATTAATAAATCTGTTTCAGACAGCCCATCACCATCTCTCCTCCTTCATGATGACATGTTCACATAAATCATACAGTGTCAGCTTTGAAAGAGTGTACAGTGCAAAACTGTACTGATTAGTGCTGAAAATAGAGATGATATTATTTAAGATAGTGTTTGTATGCATTTACAGTATAAAGTTCCAACAGTAATGGTAACATGGCAAGATTATTAACTGTTAAAAGTCCTATCTGCTTTGCATAATATTGCAGTTATAAACATAGCCTGACTCATATTCAGAAGCTTAGATGGAGTTACCACACTCAGTGTTACAAAAGATGAGTAAGGTGTATTCCTTTGTTTTGCACACTATTGAGTATATGACAAAAATAATCAGTGACTGGTTTAGTATTTTACAAATAAGTTTTCAATATTAAAAGAGTGTTAACCCAATACCACTACTGAAGATATATTATTGTTATATAGTTTTCACCTAATTTTCAGAAATATAAACGATGTAATAAATATTGGAAATGATGCAACACAGGTATTAATCTAGCTTGGATCTTAAACATTTCCAGAAGACTTAGGGCCTGCTCAAAACATGGTTAACAGGGCAGCACATTGAGAGATAGTAGAAATTTCTAGAGGCAGAATCATTGGATTATTGCAAGTTTGCCCTTGAGGAAGATATTTTAGAAGCTTGTCTCCCTTCTATTTTTTATTCTTGGCTTAAGATGTGTAATTTTCTGAATCACATGTTTTAACCATGGTTAAATCAGTTATGGACTAGGAGCTATAAAATGTTGACTAGAAGATATCCTTTTCATGTATAAGTTAATTATTAAAGATATTATTTTTATTAAAATTACAGATATTAGCAAAACTATTAGTCAGGGTTATAAAATCTTCAAAATTAAAAACTCAATGAACAATCTTCATTAATGTCACTGATGAGGTCACAAATATGACATATTAACAACTGGCAAGTACTAATAGACAAACAAATTCTTTGAAATACACATTGTCTAATTGTGTTATTCTTTGTCTGGAAAGAAATAAAAGTTTAAGCCCAGAACTTGAGGTTATTGATATCATTATCAATATGTATCAGACCTGTCAAATGTAAATAGTAGTACCACTCTTTTGGACGAGGGGTATGGATGCACTTTCTTGCTATTTGTACATTATCTGATTATAAACAGCAATTAGAGATAGGGTATATGCTAAGTTTGCTTTACAATATTGCCTGTAATAGTTAACTGATACTTCTACAAGAAAGAAGAAATACTTCAGAAAGACACCTTATACCTAGTAGCTAAAACCATGCATGTTCACTACCTTTCTGTTAGCAAAGGTCAGGGGTACAGAATCAGTGTGAATGGATGCTCTATTGAATGTCTAACTAGAATGAAAGTTTTAAAAAGCAACAGAAGAGATATAGTTAAATTTGGACTTTGATGTCTTTCCAGTGCTCATGGATGGTGGTGAGATTAATTTACTTGGGTTTCTGGAACTCATATTACTGAAAACTTCTGGCTGCAGGTTCTGTCAGCATCTGATGCTGCCTGTAGGTCATGGTCAATGTCTCTAAGAGTCAATTCACAAAAAGTGGTCTGTTTTCTTCTTCAGCAGGCAAAACTTATCTCTCTTCCTTCATACTTGACAAACATCCCCCCAAAAAAGCTTTTTCCTAAAGTGCCCTAAACAGGAGAAATAACCACAGTGAGCTCATGGCTTGAATTGATACTTACAGTAAAATAAAAACTTGGATGAAATGTCAGTAGCCAAAAGCATAGTCTTCTAGCAGTCGCTCACTGAAATGAACAGTTAGCAATACTCTGCCACCCTTCTTTCCAGAACTGATAGTCAATGGGCTGACTTTTCCCATGAAATAGTTCCTTACATGATTCCATATGACTTTGTAGATGACAGGCATGGAAAACTAGAGAATTTACCTTAGCTTTGCTCAGAAGACCATGTGTGTGACTCCATGTCTCCTTTCTTCTGCTAAGGCACCTCCAGCCTTCCTTTGTTCACTGCAGCTCATCTGCAAATATTTCATATGTGTCTCACCCTTGGCCCATCAGGGACCATCTGTATGCTTACTTTCTACAAACAGAAAAGGTCATTTCTGTGTTTTACTAAACCCAGGTGAGTTCTCATCAAAAAGGAATTCTGTAGCCATTTCCCTCTCAGCTACACGCCGCATTTAAAAGTTTCCCACAGCACTCCACAGCTGTTACTGGAATGTAAGACTCTTCTGTTCTGTATACCATGGAGACCAGCTGAATTAACATGAAATAGACAGTCATTTCCTCTCATTTTTCTTGTTCAAAAATATTTCAACATCAAATTTCTTCTCCAGTTGGAATTAATAATGAGGTATGACTTTTAAATCTGATTTTATCATATCCTACAAAATAAATCTTTAACCCACGGGGCTCAAAAATTCCATTTGTATTCATCAGGTTTATCATTTTGCCTTTAGTTATCATCTCGCCCACACAAACACCTGTAGCACAGATAGGAGGGGATTGCCTTTTTTTGGCAATGGTTCTTCAGTTTTCTCAGTTCCTTTAGGAACCTATTCACATTTTTAAAAACCTCTCCTTGTCAAAAATCTCATTTTTCTATCTCTCACATTTCCAGCCTTGTTATTCACACATAGAGAAGAAAACTCTATAAAATACAGAGTGAGATAGTTTTTTGACACTTTTAGTAGAACTACCCATGCTCATAAATGCAAGAAGGAATTTTTAATTTATCAATTTTTAATTTCTTGGGTTTTTTTGAATGATATTGACCTTAATAAAAATAAAGTGTATAAAATTTATAAGATTTGGTAAAGTTTCTGCTTTTGTCTAGTTATTTGTTGATGCCCGATTTAGTAAAAGTTCAGAGACTCATACTGGGGTTCAACCTGAAGATCCAAAAAACAAAGCAGTCAGCCATTGGCTCTTACTTTGACCCCGGTCTGAAAATGACTATCTTGCCTCTAGGAATTTCAGAGTGAATCTGAGCCTCATAGCTGTTTCCTACTATTTTATAATCCTCTCTACTTCTGGTATTTAAGGTATAAACAACTAGGATTAAAGGCAGGCATTGCATGGTTTCTAAGGCAAACTACATGAGTACTGGGATTAAAGATTATGTTATTGTGACCTGGTCTATAAGGCTGGTCAGTGTGGCTGTATTACTCTATGAACTTCAGGCAAGTTTTATTTATTAAAATAAAAATGAAATGTCAGTACATTTCCCCTATTGTCAAAAATGAAAAAGCTATAACTAATATAAGAAAACTCTATACAATAAGTACAATAACTATATACAATACACAAACAATAAATATATCAACATTGTCTAGTCCATTTGCATTTGACAAATTCATAGAAAATTCTCATCTATTTCTCTATCTATCATGTTTTGTTGAGTCCAAATCTTATACCTAATTTACTTTCTATCATAACTTGCTTTCTGTGTCTGGAAACAAATGGCATCCGAACATTTGGCAAGCTTTTCCAATTAAAGCCTGAGAAAGCTTTATAAAAATGATTCTAGACAGACTGAAGAACAGAGTCAATCACAGCTTCTTGGTAGCAGCAGTGCCTTGGGTGGGCTCCATTTGTTGGCTGCAAGCAAGAGGCGTGGCTCCTTTGCTACAGGATTCCTGACTCAGCAGTAGCAGCAAAAACTGTGCAGTTCTTTGAGGATGCCCCACCACCAAAGACTTAAGTGGTGTTTATGAGCAGTCAACAGTAAACTTCTTGGTGGTAGCACAGACCTAGAAACTCCATAGAGTTGTTGTGAAAAGCATCGTTCCTGCCAGTACCTCTGCCATCAAGCCAAGGAAGCCAAGAAGTGGGTTTGATCCAGTTGCCAAGGCAGTAGATTTAATCCCAATCATGCTGCTTAGCAGCTTAAAGACTCATATGGTTAGTAAAAGATATACAATAAAGACAGAGTCAGAGGAAAAAAATAAAGGAAAAAACCTCTAGTTGATTTACAGTATATATATATATATATATATATATATATATATATATATATATATGCTTTAGAGAAAAAAGAAAAAGGATAGAGAAAGTTTTTAAAAAATAGAGTAGTTGGATGTGGTGGGACATGTCTTTAATCCCAGCACTTGGGAGACAGAGGCAGGCAGATGTCTGTGAGTTCAAGAGCAGCCTCCTCAGCCAGGCAGTGGCAGTACATGCCTTTAATCCCAGCTCTTGGGAGGCAGAGGTAGGTGAATCCCTGTGAGTTTGAAGCCAGCCTGATATACAGTAAGTGCCAGCCCCAGGACAGGCTCCAAAGCTACACAGAAAAACCCTTTCTCAAAAACAAAAACAACAGCAGCAGAAAAGAATAATCAGGTCTACAGAGTAAAATCCAGGGCAGCTAAGGACACACAGAGAAACCCTTTTTCAAAAAACCAAAACTTAAAAAATAAAATAAAATAAATACAGTAAAGAAAAAGCCACATAAAGATGGAAAATACACAAAGATTCTGGATTATGGATATTATTACGTTTTCTTTAAATTTTTTACTGCAAATAAGCTTACTACAGAGAGACATTTAATTGTATGGACTGCTAAACTAAATCAACATATATATTTTAAAGGTGTCTTGATTTCAAAATTTAAGTCTAATGACATGTTCCTTTGGAAAAGAGCTTCTGCTTTTGTTTTCACAAAGGATAGAAAGCTGTGGATTCCTTACTGGCTGATATGATTTGATCAAACAAGACCCCTGGAAGCAAGGGCCCAAGTGGTCCAACATCAATGACAGTTTCAGGACTGCTAGCTGAGATAGACCAGGCACACAGCATACCCCACGAACAACCTGATTAATAGCGCCTCTGATTAGCAATAGGCTAAAGTAGGCTAAAAAAAAACCCCTACATCCATATTCCTAGATATTGTTTAACTGTTTGTTTTTATTTAGATGGAATTGATTATAACTGATTAATAGTCAAAGTCAATTTATAAAACCAGTGTGCAATACGCTATCAAAATAAATATTTTACATTGGTATGGACTTTGGTTTATTGATACAAATATAAGGTCAATTTTGTTATATATATACATATATATATATGTATATTTCTACACTTTGTTAAGCTACTGTGGTTATACAGCTCATTTAAAAATGTAATGTATAATTAAAAATTAATAGTCATTTCTAATAGTCAAACTTGTAGCCATGTTAGGTTTTATAGATAAACAGAGATATAGTTCAGTTAGATTGATAATATTCAACATTTCAAAGACCTACAGAATATAACATTTAAAATGTTTTAAGAACTTAGACTTTTCTCAACAGTGGCCCAAGTATGCTTCTGGCAGCACCAACTACTACAAAGAGGATGGTGAGCATCAAAGAAACTTGTTCTGGAATTTGTCTTCAATATGAGAAAGCAAGTCATTTGGGAAGAAACTGTTCTTGCCTGGACTGCTAGATGGTATGCTGTATGAACTGGACATGCAGGACCCACAGAAAGTGACTACTGAACTTTCTAAAAGATGGAATGGTCCTTCAAGGTTTTTGCTTCATAGAGGAAACTGCCAACGTTCTGCAGGACACAGAATAAAGTGACTGATAACCTGCAAATAAAGGCAAAAAAGTCTTTCAAATTTCCTGCTTAATGGAAAAGTTTGCCAGATACTATGGGCCTGTGGGCTGAGAATGGATGCCCCAACATTACAGAAGAATTTTTGGTGAATGTCCAGGCAATAAGATGTCTCTCTCAATTCTACAGTTTTAAAAGTTGCTTACAATGCACTTCCTGTTTCTTTAAGTAATATTACATCCTTCTGGGGTCTTTGATGGTGTTGAAAAATGTTATAGCTATAGTTTCCTTAGTTATAATGAAAGATAAATTTTATATGAAAATTTAGACTCCAAAAGAAATATTGAAACTAATTCTTGATTGATACTTATTTTATTATATACAATTTTAATATGTTAAAGTTAAGACCTTCCTCTTTTTTAGACAGATTTAAAACTTTCTTTTCTATTTAGACAGAAAAGGAAAGATAATGTGAAATTCCCCTCTATATGCTATGAATATATTTTATTACCATTAATTAATAAAGAAGCTGCTTTGGCCTATGGCAAGACAATTATAGGCTGGCAGGAAGACTAAATTGAACTTCCTGCCTGCAATAAAGGGAGAAAGAAGGCAGAGTCATGCAGACATCATGTAGCTGCCGAAGGAGAAATACACCAAAAGCTTACTAGCAAATCAAGCCTTGTGTCAATACACAGATGAATAGAAATGGGTTAATACAAGATATAAGACCTAGGTATATATACACCTAAGCCAATGGTCAAACAATGTTGCAATTAATATAGTTTCTATGTGATTATTCAGCTGTGGGTAGCCAGGTTAAAAAAACAGGCACAGTCTTTGCTTTATACTTGAGAAAGTACCATGATGGAAATTATTGGCAATAGTCAAATACTGAAGTTGTATTTGCATTTATTTTGAATAATTGTTAGATTACAAGAAATTCTAAGACTGTGTATATATAAGTTTGCCAAAACTCTTAGTTATTTTGCACATTATACCAGCAAAAATTATGAACTGAGCATATGCTTAAATATTTTAAAGTACTATTTCCTAATTAGAAAGAATTGTATATTTTCTAGGCAGATTTTGTTAAACATTATTATATGAGAAAAAATATGGGTGGGCAAGGTAAGAAATGAGATAAAGGTTGATATGCAAAATGGATTAAGAAGTTCAAGTTTAATCAGGGAAACAGGATCTCAAAGAATGAAATAAATAGTTTTCAACATGAATGGATGTTAGTCCCTTGGATTAGTACATCCTTTCAATCCCAGTATTTCATTATATGTTAAACTTTTACAATTCTGACATTCATGTGATTTTATGATTAAACTTATCTAATACTCAGATAAGACAAAATATTAAATACCTAGTGCTTTTCAATTGATCCAGATTATCCAATCATCTCAGAAATATATTGGTTTCAATTTGCACTAATTTTCCATTTTGTGATATAATGGAAATCAATGAACATTGCTTTAGTTATTGAAAAATATGTGTACTTCTTAGTCCATCTTGTTTTTTTAAAATTATTTGTCTGTATAACTATAAAGACTATATGATCATTGTTTCATTGCTCAAAGGACAAGCACTGTAACTGTGTATTTACATTAATTATTGAAAAATATAAAATAGTCTGCTCAGGAAAGAAGGAGTTCTAGAAAAACAGTCAGGGAATGTATGAGGAAGGCTATGAGAGACATCCAATTATCAAGAAATTGAATTAATTTATTCTTTTAGTACTGCAACCCACCAAGATAGCCAGAGAGCAAAGTAGCAAGATATTGAGGAATACCTGCATAAAAATAACTGCTAAAACTTGGACCTATAATAAGACCAAATCATTAATCTTAATTACTAGAAACAGTTCAGGTAAATTACAATCTGTTGTGATTTTTATTTATTTATGTTTTGTTAATTTAATTTAATTTGAAATTAAAGACAAGAGTTTTTGTACAGGACTATCTTCCATGTCAGACATAGAGCATTTTCAGGAATTCAACTGGACATGTTTGCAAAAGATTATCACAGCCCAACTTGAGGACAATTGATGTTTCCTCACAGAGGGAAAGACAAAGAGGGTCACAGAGTCCGCAGCTGAGTATCTAGCCATCCCTTCCAAGCACTTGTCTCTAATTTTGCCCTAAGTGCACATGGGGCTAGAGGAATAGGCTGGCAATGCCTGGAGAGGGGGCTCCTTCTACGAAGCAATGGGGAGAGTCCCCATCAAGACTTGGTGCAGATCTTCCAGTGCGGCCGGTTCGAGGGTACCCACAGTCCTGCCCTTCTACTCTGGGAGGAAGCCTAATAAACTCATCGGTTCTCCAGAGTGAATTTGGTGGACTTATACCTAGGTTTGTTGTTGGGTCCTCACGAAGAGGGAGTAGACACTGCTTGCACCTTCCCCAGGAAAGAAATTTTTTTTTAAAGTAAATTTTATTAAATTATAAAAATTTCCATTTCCGCCCCTCTTCCCAACACCCTCCCACTCCCCCCACTCCCTCTCCTCCTCCCTCTTCGTCCCTTAGGGCAGTCAGGGTTTCCTGACCTGTGGGAAGTTCAAGCAAGTTCCTCCCCCCTCCCTCCAGGTCCAGGAAGGTGAGTGTCCAAACAGACTGGATCCCCAAAATCCAATATATGCAAAGGAAACAGGTCCCAGTATCATAGTCAATGGCTTTTCAGAAAGACTTCGGGCCAGCCACATTCAGAGAATCCAGCCAAATTCCGAGAATCTGGTTAGTTCACGTCCTCCTTCAGTCCCAGTCCAACTGGCCTTGGTAAACTCTCATTAGATCCGTTCCCTTGTATCAGTGGGTGATAGCATCCCTCGCAGTACTGATTTCGTTTTTCATGTTCTTCCTCCTTCTGCTCCTCATTTGGACCTCGGGGGGCTCAGTCTGGTGCTCCAATGTTGGTTTCCGTCTGTATCACCGTCCTTCGCCAGATGAAGGCTCTATGGTGATAATCAAAATGTACATCAGTATGGTTATGGGCCACGGCCGATTCAGGCACCCTCTCCTCTGTCCAGAGAACAATCTGGGGGATCTCTCCTTGGACCTGGGATCCCACATATAATCAAGTCTCCTGTAAACCCTAAAATGACTCCCTTAGTTGAAATATATTCTTCCCTGATCCCATATTCATCCTTCCTCCCTCCCCCCCCATCCCAGGCCACCGAGCTTTCCCCATTCCTCCCCTACTCCCTTCTCTCTAACCCTCTCCCCTTCCATCAACCCTCCCCCCCCATGCACCCGAGGTTACCTGGGACTCTTGTCTATTTCCTACCTCCTGGTGGATAGCTAAATAATCTTCATCAGGTTCATCTTCTTATTTAGCTTCTCTAGGATCACGAATAATAGGCTCAAAGACCTTTAATTATGGTTAGAATCCACTTATGAGTGAATACATACCATGTTCCTCTTTTTGGGTCTGGGTTACCTCACTCAGTAAAGCGTTTTCTATTTCCATCCACTTGCATGCAAAATTCAAGATGTCATTGTTTTTTACCGCTGAGTAAAACTCTAATGTGTATATGTTCCACACCTTTTTTAACCATTCTTCTATTGAGGGGCACCTAGGCTGTTTCCAGGTTCTGGCTATTACAAATAGTGCTGCTATGAACATAGTAGAACAAATGCTTTTATAGTATGTTAGGGAATCTCTAGGGTATATTCCCAAGAGTGGAATTGCTGGGTCCTGAGGGAGGTTGACTCCCAGTTTCCTGAGAAACCGCCACACTGATTTCCACAGTGGCTGCACGAGTTTGCATTCCCACCAACAATGGATGAGTGTTCCACTCACCCCACATCCTCTCCAGCATAGGCTATCGTTGGTGTTTTTGATTTTAGCTATTCTGACAGGTGTAAGATGGTATCTCAAAGTGGTTTTGATTTGCATTTCCCTGATCGCTAAGGAGGTTGAGCATGACCTTAAGTGTCTTCTGGCCATTCGAAGTTCATCTGTTGTGAATTCTCTGTTCAGTTCCATACCCCATTTTTTAATTGAGTTAATTAGAGTTTTAGTGTCTAGTTTCTTGAGTTCTTTGTATATTTTGGAGATCAGACCTTTGTCTGATGAGGGATTGGTGAAGATCTTCTCCCAGTAAGAAGACAGACTTTTTGTCTTACTGACAGTGTCCTTTGCTTTACAGAAGCTTCTAAGTTTCAGTAGGTCCCATTTATTCATTATTTCTCTTATTGTCTCTGCTACTGGGGTCCTACTTAGGAAGAGGCCTCTTGTGCCTATATCTTGTAGACTACTTCCCACTTTCTCTTCTATGAGGTTCAAAGTGGACGGATTAATGTTGATGTCTTTAATCCATTTGGACTTGACTTTTGTGCATGGTGATAGATATGGATCTACTTTCATTTTTTTACAGGTTGACATCCAGTTATGCCAGCACCATTTGTTAAAGATGCTTTCCTTCTTCCATTGTATACCTTTAGCTCCCTTGTCGAAAATTAGGTGTTCATAAGTTTGTGGGTTAATATCTGGGTCTTCTATTCGATTCCATAGGTCGACTTCTCTGTTCTTATGCCAATACCAAGCTGTTTTCAATACTGTAGCTCTATAATAGAGTTTGAAGTCAGGGATGGTAATGCCTCCAGAAGTTCTTTTATTGTATAAGATTGTTTTGGCTATCCTGGGCTTTTTCTTTTGCCATATAAACTTGATTATTGTTCTCTCAAGGTCTGTGAAGAAGTTTGATGGGATTTTGATGAGGATTGCATTGAATCTATAGATTGCTTTTGGTAGAATTGCCATTTTTACTATGTTGATTCTCCCAATCCAAGAGCAGGGGAGGTCTTTCCATTTTCTGGTATCCTCATCAATTTCTTTCTTCAAAGACTTAAAGTTTTTGTCAAATAGGTCTTTCACTTCCTTGGTTAGAGTAACCCCAAGATATTTTATGCTATTTGTGGCTATCATGAAAGGTGATGTTTCTCTGATTTCCCTCTCTGCTTCTTTATCCTTTGTGTATAGGAGGGCCACTGATTTTTTGGAGTTGATCTTGTATACTGCCACGTTACTAAAGGTGTTTATCAGCTATAGGAGTTCTTTGGTAGAGTTTTTGGGGTCACTTATGTAAACTATCATATCGTCAGCAAATAACGAAAGTTTAACTTCATTCTTTCCAATACGAATCCCCTTGATCTCCTTATGTTGTCTTATTGCTATTGCTAGAACTTCAAGCACTATATTGAAGAGGTATGGAGAGAGTGGACAGCCTTGTCGCGTTCCTGATTTTAGTGGAAAGGCTTTGAGTTTCTCTCCATTCAGTTTGATGTTAGCTGTCGGCTTGCTGTATATTGCTTTTATTATATTTAGGTATGATCCTTGTATCCCCAGTCTCTCCAACACCTTTATCATAAATGGGTGTTGAATTTTGTCAAATGCTTTTTCAGCATCTAGTGAGATGATCATATGGTTTTTTTCTTTCAGTTTATTTATATGATGGATTACATTGATAGATTTGCGTATGTTGAACCAGTCCTGCATCTCTGGAATGAAGCCGACTTGATCATAATGGATAATTTTTCTAATGTGCTCTTGGATTCTGTTTGCCAGTATTTTATTGAGAGTTTTCGCGTCGATGTTCATGAGTGAGATTGGCCTTTAATTCTCTTTCTTGGTTGTGTCTTTGTGTGGTTTTGGTATTAGGGTAACTGTAGCTTCATAAAAGGAGTTAGGCAATGACTCTTCTGTTTCTATATTGTGGAATACGTTAAGGAGTATAGGTATTAGCTCTTCCTGGAAGTTCTGGTAGAATTCTGCATTGAAACCATCTGGTCCTGGGCTTTTTTTGGTAGGGAGATTTTTGATAACAGCTTCTAATTCTTCGCGACTAACAGGTCTATTTAGATTGTTCACCTGTTCTTGGTTAAACTTTGGTATATGGTACTTATCTAAAAAAATGTCCATTTCTTTTACATTTTCCAACTTTGTGGCATATAAACTTTCATAGTAAGATCTAATGATTCTCTGAATTTCCTCTGTGTCTCTGGTTATGTCCCCCTTTTCATTTCTGATCTTATTAATTTGCATGTTCTCTCTCTGCCGTTTGATTAATTTGGATAGGGGTTTGTCAATCTTGTTGATTTTCTCCAAGAACCAACTTTTTGATTCATTGATTCTTTGGATTGTTTTCTCTGTTTCTATTTTGTTGATTTCAGCCCTCAGTTTGATTATTTCCAGTCTTCTAGACCTCCTGGGTGAATCAGCTTCTTTTTTTTCTAGATCTTTCAAGTGTGCTGTTAAGTCTCCAATGTGTGCTTTCTCCGCTTTCTTTAATTGGGCACTTAGTGCTATGAACTTTCCTCTTAGCACTGCTTTCATAGTGTCCCATAGGTTTGAATATGTTGTGTCTTTGTTTTCATTAAATTCAAGGAAGAGTTTAATTTCTTTCTTTATTTCTTCCTTGACCCAGGGGTGATTTAGTAGTTGACTGTTCAGTTTCCATGAGTTTGTTGGCTTCCTGGGGGGAGCATTGTTGTTGAATTCTAATTTTAGTCCATGGTGATCTGACAAGACACAGGTAGTTACTAATATTTTTTTGTATCTGTGGAAGTTTGCTTTGTTATCGAGTATGTGGTCAATTTTCGAGAAGGTTCCATGAGCTGCAGAGAAAAAGGTATATTCTTTCCTATTTGGGTGGAGTGTTCTATAGATGTCTGTTAAGTCTATTTGATTCAATACCTCCAATAGATCTCTCAATTCTCTGTTTGGTTTCTGTCTGATTGACCTGTCCATTGGTGAGAGAGGAGTGTTGAAGTCTCCTACTATTAGTGTGTGTGGTTTGATGACCGCCTTGAGTTCTAGAAGAGTTTCTTTTACATATGTGGGTGTGTTTATATTAGGAGCATAGATATTCAGGATTGAGACTTCCTCCTGATGAATTGTTCCAGTTATGAGTATGAAATGTTCATCTCCATCTCTTCTGATTGATTTTAGTTTGAAGTCGATTTTGTTAGATATTAGAATGGCTACGCCCGCTTGTTTCTTAGGTCCATTTGCTTGGAAAACCTTTTCCCAACCCTTTACTCTGAGTAGGTGTCTGTCTTTGTGGTTGAGGTGTGTTTCTTGTAAACAGCAGAATGTTGGATCCTGTTTTCGTATCCAATCTCTAAGTCTGTGCCTCTTTATAGGTGAATTGAGTCCATTGATATTAAGTGATATTAATGACCAGTGGTTGTTGACTCCGGTCATTTTTTTTTTTTTTTACGTAGTAGAGTGTATGTGTTTTCCTTCTTTGATTTGTGCTTGTGAATGGTCGCTAGATGTTCGAGTTATTGTAGGCCGTGTTGGGAATGTTGGATTCCTTCGGTAGTGATTTTCCTTCTAATATTCTCTGTAAGGCTGGATTAGTAGCTACGTATTGTTTAAATTTGTTTTTATCCTGGAATATTTTGTTTTCTCCGTTGATAGTGAACAATAGCTTGGCTGGGTATAGTAGTCTGGGTTTGCATCCATGGTCTCTTAGTTTCTGCAGTACCTCTATCCAGGATCTTCTGGCTTTCATGGTTTCCATAGCGAAATCCGGTGTAAGCCTGATAGGTTTACCTTTATAAGTTACTTGACCTTTTTCCTTTGCAGCTCTTAAAATTTTTTCTTTAATATTTATGTTTTGTGTTTTGATTATTATATGGCGAGGGGATGTTTTTTTCTGATCCAGTCTATTCGGTGTTCTGTATGCTTCTTGAACCTTCATAGCAATATCGTTCTTTAGGTTGGGAAAGTTTTCTTCTATAATTTTGTTGAATATATTTTCTGGGCCTTTGATCTGTAGTTCTTCTCCTTCTTCAATCCCTATTATTCTTAGATTTGTTTTTTTTTATTGTGTCCCAGATTTCCTGAATGTTTTGTGAAGAGAATTTGTTGAATTTGCCATTTTCTTTGACCAGAGCATTTATTTTCTCTATGGTATCTTCAGATTCTGAGATTCGTTCTTCTATCTCTTGTATTCTATTGGTTATGCTTGATTCCGTAGTCTCCGTTCATTTACCTAGGTTTTCCATATCCAGCCGGTTCTCCGTTTGTGTTTTCTTCATTGCCTCCATTTCAGTTTTCAATTCTTGCACTGTTTCCTTTACTTGTTTGATTGTTTTTTCTTGGTTTCTCAGGGTCTCATTCACGGATTTACTTATTTCTTCAAACTTTTTGTTATATTTCTCACCTATTTCTATACTCATTTCTTCAAACTTTTTGTTATATTTCTCATCCAATTCTTTAAGGGAGTTATTCATATCCTGTTTAAGGGATTCTATTGCTTTCATAATGGCACTTTTTTCCACTTCTTCTGGGTTAAGGTGTTCAAGCCCTTCTGTTGTAGGGTCCTTAGGATCTGGTGTTTTCATGTTGTTTTTCAGATTGATGAATGAGGTCTTGCCTTGGCGTCTGCCCATCTCTTACTTCAAATGCTCTCTATTGGAACTTCTGTTACCGGGTCAGCTTCCCTTCTTGGGCAGGGACTTCACTGACAGAAAGCCCACCTTTCCTCAGGCAGGCTATTGAAGAACAGGCACTCCCTCTTTCCTGGATGCGCTTACAATGCAGGCTCAGCTTGCAAGGCAGCTGAGCTGGGGAAAATTTTATGGCCCCAGGGGGAAGGGAGAAATATAGGAATTCGTACCTGGATGGGAGCTGGGATGGCAGGCGGGAGGGGGTAGCCAGCACTGCAGGGCGACCTGGGCGACTGTGGGGTCGGGGAACACCAAAGCTCTTCCTCACCAGGACCCTGTCAAGGCCCGAAGCAAACTCACCCCTCCGATGGCCCTCTGCTAGAAGTCAGGGCCCCTGGATGGGAGCTGGGATGGCAGGCGGGAGGGGGTAGCCAGCACTGCCCGGTGACCTGGGCGTCTATGGGGTCGGGGAACGCCCAAGCTCCTCCTCGTCGGGACCCTGCCCCGGCCGAAGCAAGCTCACCCCACAGAAGGCCCTCTGCTAGAAGTCAGGGCCCCTGCTGGTCAGGAATGTGGCTGAGCTGGCACCTGGACCACTTGTCCTCAGGGAGGCCTTTAGGACCCAGGAACTGCCTCGAGCCGAGCTGCGCCTACAGCCAAGGCCCAGCTTGCAAGGCAGCTGAGCTGGCGAAATTTTATGGCCCCAGGGGGAAGGGAGAAATATAGGAATTCGTACCTGGATGGGATCTAGGATGGCAGGCAGGAGGGGGTAGCCAGCACTGCAGGGCGACCTGGGCGTCTATGGGGTCCGGGAACGCCCAAGCTCCTCCTCGCCGGGACCCTGCCATGGCCCGAAGCAAGCTCACCCCACAGTAGGCCCCCTGTTGTGATTTTTAAAAACTGTCTTTCATGATAATCACTAAGTGTAAATAACAAGAATTTCATCTGGATGCATTGTTGCAAGTCTGTATTTCAGCAATTGTGGGCTGAGCAGGATGATCACAAGCTCATGGTTGGCCTGGTAATATAGCAAGTTCAATGCCAAATTGAACACCATGGAAGATACTTTTTCTCATTAAATTCAAATAATAATTGCTATGTATAAATGGTAGGATAGTAAAATATTAGCAATAATCATTTTATTTTATTTATATGACCTCATATTCTGAGCCCATGCTCACAACTATGGTGATACCATCTACACACATAAAGGGAAGAAAGAGAACAAAAACAAAATAAATCCTTTTAACATTTATTGAAAGTTAAAACATGATAAGAGAACTCTCATTTCCTGGAACAAAATAATTATACTCATATGAATTGCATTTCTTTTCGATAAAATATTTTAATGCTGGCTGGGAGAGAAGGAAGATGCATTGCCTAAATAAAATTTAGCAAATGAGTCTCAGTTCAGCTACCAGGGAATGTGCATATCTAACGACAAAGATATCATGCCTTATTAGATTGAATTGAACAAAATTACATGTGTTTTGTCATTCATTAGCCAATGAGCAAGTCTGTTGACCTCTTGATTATTGTATTTCTAGTAATTTTCGTGTCCTCTCATTTCCTGTCATGTGGGGTGGTGGCAAATGGAACATGAATCCAGATACTTTGTCTGCTTGGACTTTTAAAATCATGTTTCATAGACTGAAGAACACAACTTATTTCTGAATGCTTTTTTTTTTTTTTTTTTTTTGGTTTGGTCTGGGAAGTACAGAACCAAGGATCTGTGTGCAGAAAGGCAGAAAGGCCACACTTACTTCTTCATCAGTAGTTTTCCTCTCACTACTATGCTTTTTTTTTTTTTTGTAGATGGTATTAAGTCAATAGTTCTCAAAATGTGTATCACTACTCCTTTGGCAAACATCTACCTCTAAAAATATTTGCATTAAAATGCGTAACAGTAGCTAAATTATGTTATGAAGTAGCAACAAAAATAATGGTATGCTTGAGGGTCACTACATGAGTAACTGTATTAAAGGACTGCAGCATCGGGAAGCTTGAGAACCACTGTATTAGGACTTCATTAGACACTAATATCATTTATGGTGCCCTTATCCTTAGAATCCAACATATATCCATATTCTTTCCTTTTATGTTCCATTTCATTAAGGATGGGGCTTCAAAAATATAGTTTGTGGATGCACAAGCATTACATCTAGAATACATGTAACAGTAGGGGAGAGAAATCACACCAAATAAAGATATAGGTATAATGTGGGATTCCCCTCTGTATGTTGTATGCTGTGAATACCGTTGGTTAATAAAGAAGCTTCATTTAACCTATAACAGGAAAGAATTCATCTAGGCAAGGAAAACTAAACTGAATGCTGGGAGAAAGAAGGCAGAGTCAAGAGAAGCCATGTAGCCCTGCCAGAGACAAGGCTACTGTTTACCCAATAAACCACAGCTGCATGGCAATACACAGATTAATGGAGATGGGTTAATTTAAGATATGAGTTAGCTAGAAATATGCTTAAGCTATTGACCAAACAGTATTGCAAATAATACAGTTTCTGCATGATTATTTCAGGGCTGAGCAACTGGGACGAACTAACAAGTGGCCTCATACTACATATGTATATGATACATTAAAAAAATCTTGTCGACCTGCTATGTTCATTAGTGTGTGATATCAAATCAGTAAAAATTATCAGTAATGATTTTATAAAGAATAAATAAACCTTAAAAACACCATCATACTGAATCTTTTTCACTTTCGAAAGTATACACAATTGGCAGGATGGCCAGACTACATATGGGTAATTCACAAATGTTAACATAGGTAAGGACACATGTGATTAAGAGAAAAAATGATATACACTCACCATGTTTAATCTCACCAGTCTAATATTTCTTCATCAAAAGCCATATTTACATAATGTTTATTTATAGACTATATCATTTTTATCTAATAATAATGGATATTAGTTATAATATAATAGATCAGCCAAATTTTATATTCATAGATGTACACATTGAACGTATAGGACATCTCTTCTTTTTTTGTGTGGATTTAAATTGCACATGAAAAATAAAGGAAAAATAAAAAAAGTTCTACTTGACTTAATTTATATTCAATTTTCACTTCGCCACCAGGATAGCAGAAACTTTATTTTGTTTCCTTTCCTTCTTTCTGATGTGGGATTCCCCTCAGAATGATGTGAATATCATTGGTTAATAAAGGAACTGCTTAGGGCCTATAGCAGCGCTATAGGAGAACAGAATTAGGCAGGGAAAACTGAATAGAATGTTGGGAGAAAGGTGGCAGAGTCAGAGAGAAACCAGGTAGCTCAGCAGAGACAAAGGCTGGTTGGAAACTTGTTGGTAAGCCACGTGGCGATACACGGATTACTAGAAATGGATTAAATTAAGGTATAAGAGTTAGTCAATAAAAAGTTAGAGCTAATGTGCCAATCAGTGCTTTAAATAATATAGTTTCTGTATGGTTATTTCAGTTTCCCGGGCAGTCGGGAAACAAAAAGTGGCCTCCACCAACATCTTTCCATCCAAGAAGTTACAAATTTGTACGTGTGTGCATATTTAATCGAGATTTTAACATAATTTAAAGATATCAATTCATTTAAAATACACAAAGGTTCATATATTTCTTATTTTTTAAAAGACAAATTTTAGATTGAAAAAAAATCTCAATTTCCTTTTCACAGATTTTAAAACACATAGAGTATTGTTTGAGTCTGAAATATCTCCAATATTTCTTAAAATATCTAAACCATTTGGCTATCTAACTTAGTTAATAGACTTTAAACTTGCATCTCAGTGAGTGTCAAATTATGTGACTTTAGAAATCAGGCAGACATCAGATCTCAGACACTTCCCCTGAAACTCTAAATTCCTAAACTTTAATGTGATTTCTAAACCTACTAACTGATGCATATGTAATTTTGTAGATAATTTTATAAATAGCCAATAATTTTTAAAATGTGCAATATGCAGCATTCAACCTCATTTGAGATCTATTAATAAGTTGAGAACTTTACTGGCAAAGCAGAGAATCGTGTCACCATCCATTCTGTTCAGGTCTCAGATGGTGAGGCTTGCATTAGATGTTGTGCAGTACGTGGAAAATAGAAAAGAAGAAGTGTTACTGCTTCCGGTGAAAGTTTCTTGGGGGAAGAACTGGAGAATCACAAATAGCAGTACAGGTTTTATTCCACCCAGAGTACCAATGTTCTCTGAACTGTGTAATGAGTTTTCTGCCAAAATAAGGATGACTCATTCAAAGTTTTTCTCCACAAAGAGAAGAAAAAAAAGAAAACAAGAGAGAGTCCACATAAATATAAAGAATCTCTTTGGTTTGGTGAGTATGTTAAATGCTTCCATACATTTCTGATGTTTTTACCTTGATATTATTATTTTCTTTGGGTTTTTGGTTTTAGCCATATTTTTTTTACAACTCCTGTAGCCTCTATTTACCTCCCATCCCTGTAATTTCTCATTCAGCAGCTCATCTTCTTCCCTCTCTGGCCTCTCTGAGCACCTAATACTTTCAGATTCTAATGACCACTTCAATAATGAGCAGAAATCTTATCTCACAGGTCCTGTGTCAACAATCTTTGCACTCTGAAGCTCTAGTTCATAGAGATAAAATTATATGTCTTGAGTTATTGCAGGCCTGGAAATATTTCATGCATCTTTATTCCCAAACTAATTTAACATCCATACTCACTGTATCTCAAACATATAATGTGCAAAATAAGCATGAAATGTTTTCCTCTGTGGAATAAAAGGTTATTTTTTACAGGTTGATTATTTATTTTCTGTATGATTGTTTTTTACTTTTATACCATGTCTTTCAGTCACCTTTTCCTTTACCATAGTTAAACAATGCAAAGGAACTAAAGACTCTGAAGTGAGTTTTCTACTGACATGGAACTTAGAGAGTCAGTGAGGCAATAAGAACCTGTTGCCCTGACCAAGCACAGCTAGGTTTATGAGGAACAACTAGCAACTGATCTATGTCAGTTTTGCATTTTTGTTAAATGATCTTTCAAATTTGTTAACAGCAAATTGCTATTCACTTTTCTCTTTTCCTCCCAGTTCTATTTAATATAGTTAAGCATATATCGTTATTAAGCCTCTTACTTGAGAGCAACAATCGCTCATGTAAAAGCACAAGTGAACAGACACTCTCCTAACAAATATGTCTTTTATGAAAAGATCAATGTCATATTATGCTCTGCAGACAAGAAAGATCTAAGTGCATTCTGGTTTTTTAACAAGCAGTGGGAAAATTACAAACTGAATCAATATGTCCACACTTTGCCTGTTCATTTGCTACTGGCTCAGCCTCTTCCCGGAGACACTGGCACAGCTGCCGTTTTCTCCCCTCTACATTTTGTTTTCAGAACTGACACATGGGAACTTGAGGACTGAAATAGTAAAACTTCAAAGCTCCCACTCTGTGTGGGCATCATCTTCCACTGGCATCAGAATGTCATAAGCACTTTCATCATTTGGCTAGATAATAAACCTCCCTCCAGGAGGCTTCTCCTCAGTGGTAGTTCCCTGTACCCATTATGGCAGACTACAATTCAACAACTTGGGAAAATCTGGCTCTTTTACAGGTACACATCTTTTTTTAAAAAAGGTTTTTGTACAGATGACAATTCTCAGGGATATACTTGTAAGTTAAAAAAATCCCACTTAAATTTCTGGTCTAGATATTTATGAAATGCTTAACGTGATTTTATTTTAATGTTAAAACATTGTTTGTAATACAGATTTTTTCCATAGATAATACTACAACAAGCACTAAAAAAATAAAATTGCCCCCAGCTTTAGAAAGTGAGGTGCTAAGATATTTCCATCTGATGGAATGCTAAGGAAAAATAATGAAGTACAATTCTTACATATGTGCATTAATATCACAAATGAAAACTAGGATAATAACACTCCAAATCTATAAAAGTGTGTTGGTATTACTACAAGTATAGCTGGTTTTAGATAATTATTTTAAATTTTAGTAAAACTATAAAAATGTGGCCTTTTATGAACATTACAATAAATTACAATGAATGCTTTCTTTTAGATGTACTGTCACTCAGCCATTAGCTTCACAATCTCTTAGACAAGCCTATATTTGAAGAGAGTGGTTTCTCTTACCTTTTTGCTCTGTAAGTTTATCCCTTCAAATTGGTCTTATTTCAGGTTCGTAAGTGAATATAAACCTTCAAATGCTAGAGCCAGACAATATCTACTAGTCAGACACAGAGCACCGTTTTCAAGAAGTGGGCTGAGAAGGCTTCTCTGTAGATTCATTTGAGCAGAATCACCAAGAAAGAGATTTGCAATAGCGATCAAAGACATGGGGCTGGGGCTGAGGGGTTGCTTGTTTGTTTTAAACAACAACAACAACAACAAAAACCTTTTAAAACTGCTAAGAGTCAATGATTTGAGTGCCATAATAACATTTGATATGTTAGGGAATTTCCATTTGCAGATCCAACTGAGGAGCAGGAGAACATGGCAAAAATAGTAAGTAAAGTGGAATGAACAAAAATTTAAAGTATCTAGGACAAATCTATGAATGCCTAAGAACGTAATGCATATCAGGAAACCTGGTGTGGTTTAAGTGAGAATGTCTCCCATTGGCTTTTGATTACTTAGTTCTCATTTTCCAGCGCTGTTTAGAACTTTTCAGGTGTGATCTTGTCAAAAGGCGCAAGTCACTGGGGCAGTCTTTGGAAGTTCAAAGACAAAAGCCATTCTTGTCTACTCTTTCTGCTTCCTGTTTGCATGTTAGGATTGGCGCCCCACCCCCCCTCCGCTTCTTCCTTTAATCACCTTCCTTCACCCTGCTGCCTGTTGTGAAGCTCCCTGCGCATAACAAAACACTTACCTCACTTGAATCACGAACTAAAATAGATGATGTGTTGTATATTGGCCTTGATCATGATGTTTTATTCACAGAAACAGAAAAGTAATACAGAAGCTGGTTCTGGAAACCAGGATGTTATTCTGAAGAACTGACTTTCCTGTATTTTGGAGAAATGTGGAAGACTTTGGGACTTTCACCAAGAAAAGAAGTTGAATGCTTTTTTTGAAGGATTTTTTTTTTCATTTTACATACCACAGTTCTTCTCTTTCCCCTCCTCCCGCTCCCCCAACACTCCCTCTATCCCCCCATGCTCTTCTCAGAAAGGGTAAGGCTTCACATGGGTAATCAATAAAGTCTGACATAGCAAATTGAGAGAGGAACAAGCCTCAACCCCTTCATCAAGGCTGAACAAGGTATGCCTACACAGGGAATGTCCTCAAAAGAAAAAAAAATTCACGTCTTAGGGACAAATCCTGGTCCCAGAACCCATAGCCCCACAGACTGCCCAAGTCACACAACTGTCACCACCATTTAGAGGGTCTATTTTAGTCCTACGCAGGTTCCCTGGGTATCAGTCCAGAGTCAGTAAACTTCCACCAGCTCAGGACAGCTGTGTTTTGGGGTATCTCCATTATGGTCCAGTGCTTAGCTGTGGATTTCTGCATCTTCTTCCATCAGTTACTAGATGAAGGTTCTCTGTTGACAATTAGGGTAGTCATCAATCTGATTACAGGGGAAGGGCATGTGAGGTACCCTCTCCATTACTGACGGGAATCATAGCTGGGTCATCCTTTTGGATTTCTTGGAGTTTCCTTAGCGCCAGATTTCTTCCTAATGTCTTAATAACTCCCTCTATCAAGATATCTTTTCCCTTGCTCTTCATCTTTGTCCCTACCACAACCCAACCATCTCATTTCTTCATGTTCTCCATCCTCCTCCTCTTTACCCTTCCTTCCAAACCCCATGCTCCCAGGTTACTCAGGAGATTGTATCTATTTTCTCTCCCCCAGGGCATCCTTGTATGTCTTGCTCAGGGTCTTCATTGTTATCTAACTTCTTAGGGGTTGTTGTAGTTGGTTATCCTTTCCTTTATGTTTAATATCCACTTATAAGTGAGAACATATCATGTTTGTCTTTCTCAGTCTGGGCTGCCTCACTCAGTATGTTTTTTCTAGTTCCATCCATTTTTTTTCCTACCTCTGCAGTAAAATAAAAGCAGACCCATCCAGCTAACTTTACAATACCCAGTAGACTGCTTAAGGCACTGAGATATTAGTCAAACTACTATCAGCAACAACTACCATTCAACCTTTCTTAATATCACTGCATAAATTTACAATAAGCAGATATCATGTTGTTTATTTTAGCTATATTGTTTCTGGCTTGGGTTGGAATGAGCTAGTTAAGAACTTAGTGGGATGGAGTGAAATATGAACACATTAAAAGTTTGCCTGATTTTTTAAAGTAATATTAAAATTAAGGTCTGGTTCCTATGTTTCTCCTTTTTACTACTTTTTATCCTGTCCAATAACTTTCTGTGATACTGAGGAAAATATTTTCAGGTTAGAGAAGTTTAGAATATGTGTGTGCATTCATACATTCATTGTATTTATATAATTCCATAAAATACTTGTTTGGACACACATACTACCAAATGAGAGATCCTGGAGGTTATTTTTAACATAAATTTGCTAAATAAAGGCAAGTATAACTATAAATTGAGAAAAATTTATTTCATGGATAAAATCTTTAAAATATGGCCATTTAAACAACTAGCAAAAAATTTATTCAATGTCATTATGGCAAGTTATTTTAGTTTAATTTTGAGATTAATAAATCACAATGTTTTTCTTATGTCTTTCTTTCTTTCAAACCATATATCCCTCCTTGATTTCTTTCAAATTTATGGTTTCTTTTATTATTAATTATTATTGTATGTATGTAGGTATAGATGAACATATATCTGCATACAAATATATATATATATACATAATACATATATTCCTGAATATAACCTGCTTAGTAAGTATAATATTAATTGTATTTATGTTTGTAGGATTATAATTTGGCATTGGGAAACCAATTGGTGTGTTTTTCCTTAAGGAGGCTCCTGCTTCTCTCCTGCTTCTAGCTTTCCTCAGTTGCCAATATTCTTTGTATATGATTGAGACTCATGACCTATTTTGGGTTCACTTAGGCACACCCAGTTGCAACATTCTTGTTCATTTTACATTTAAGATGTCACATTGGTGAGATTTTCTGATAACCACTAGGAAACAAAATCTCATAGCAGACTTTCAATCCTCTGCCTTAAAAAATGTTTCTATCCCTTGTTTTTGTAATGTTCCCCAAACACTATGTGTGGAAGTATTTTGAGGCATATCCACTGGAACTCACTTTTGCAATTACAGATTTTGTTTGTTTGTGGCTTTCTGTAGGAGTGAATGCCTGTCTGTAGTAAGAAGTTTACTTAATGAGTGGTAAAAGATATGTTTTCATATAGTCTTACCCCCATTAATCTCTCCTATCCACACACTACCCTTTTGTAATGTACTCTCGTCCTGCAGTTTCCTTTTCACTTCTGGGTCTTGAGAATTCATTGTGTTGTGCATATGTACCATGTTTTCATTATCCATTCATTTGTTCCTGGACATCTATGTTGCTTCTAATTCCAGTTTATTATGAATAGAGTAGTCGTAAACATGAAAGCACAGTTGTTTTTTTTTAATCATAATGTAGAATATGCTCACAGGAGTGATTGCTGGGTTGTCCAATAGTTCTATTTTTAATTTTTTTTTGAAGAACCTCCATACTGATTTCTCTAAAGTATGAAATGGTTTGCATTCTCACCAACAGAAAATTAGAGTTCCTTTGTCCCCACAGTAACACTGGCTATGATCAAGAAATCTGGCATCAAATAATTTTCAAATAGTTTACAAATAAATATTTTAAGAGCATAAAAATAAGCACAGTAATACTCTGATATTCAATTATTTGAAATTAATCATCTTTTTTCATACCAAAGAAGAACATAGGAAAGTAATCCTGCTTATATGAAATATGATGATTGTCATTTTCATATGTTCTAACTTCTGTCAACTGAATGCAAATACTTTGTTGTATTTAATAGACACTTTCACATTTTTGGCATTATATTTTCTTATTGTAAATTGCACCCAGGGAAGTTTAGTCAATGGTACTTCCTATTCATAATAATTGATTTTTGTTGAAATTCTAATGGTCTTTAGTCTTAGTTATTTCCAATTAATTTTGGACCTCAAAATTTATGTTTAATTAGTTTGAAAGACACAAGCTTGTTTATGTTACTACTCATGAAATTAGATGTTGATTTGAAGATTATATCTAAAAGTGTTCTGCATGTTTATACTGATCTTTAGGGGAACAAAAGCCCTTTTGCCTTCTTAATGTTTTTAATGTAAATAAATAATGCTCAGATTTGTCACTCAAATGTGTGCAGTATATAGAAATTGAGCTTAGAAATTCGTGACAAGATTCTAACCATATCTAATTGTGAAAAGTTCATATTTTTCTGAATAATATCCTCCAAATTATTTTCCCAACTTTCCATCAGCTTTAATATCCTTTGTTTTAGGTGAATGCCAATGGGACAAGTAGTAAGGGGTAATGCCAAAAGTTTAAAATATATTACCACTATATTTGATAGTATTATTGTATATTGAAGCTTTCATCAAAGGATGAAATTCTGGGGCTTTACATATACAAAATCTTCACTATATTGTATATTTACAGATTTGAAATTTTAAGTAAAAGCAAAAACAATAGGAAGGTTCCAAGTAAACCCCATCTGTCATGACAACTGTTTAGAAACTCTTCTCATTTTTGTGTTTTATTTATATTTAAATAATTGACCATATTGCACAATAAAATTGAGAGAAAATTTCCTTTTGAAAATAAAAGGAAAATATTTAAAACCTGGAAGTTCATGGTTGAAAAAAATATTGACTTAAATTTTTTGATCTTATGACCAGAACCTTGTGATAATTATTTTTGGAGTAATTGTCAACTGAACTATATCTGAAATTTGTCAGTTTGCTCAGAATTATTTCTTAAGCATAATGCATCAATGTATGAGAGGAAAATATTTCAAGTAATATGATTATTCAATTATAAAAGGTATTTTATGTCTAATAAAGTAACATATTTATTTTCTTTATTATCAACATACAAGTTTGTAAAGTTAAATATACAAAGAATTCATGAAAGGTTTCGTTGCTATTTTAGCACTAAGAATAAAGCACAGACCACATAAAGGTTTTGTGTGTGTGTGTGTGTGTGTGTGTGTGTGTGTGTGTGTGCATATTATGGTGTGTGTGATACAGGGTGGTAATGGTGGGATGTTTGAGGTGTATATGGATTGGTTTTGTATAAGGGTGTTTTGAGAGGTTTATATGTATTCTTACATATAAAATATTTAATTTTGTAAGGGTTTTATTGTGACTAGATATAAAGGATTTTTCTTTTTTTTATGTCTACAAAAAAGTGTATTTTTATTTTTTTTATCCATTGTATTACAAAGAAATTACATTGATGACTGTTTTGAATTAATCACTACTGATTAGAAGAACACTTGCATGTATAATTTTCACATTTAATATCTTAGATAAGCATCCTTTTGTTTAAAATCTGATAACTATGGAAGTTATAATTAGAATATTGGGGAAACCTGTTATAATTAAGGGTTAGCTGTTCTTTGAATTCATCTCCACTATATTCATATATATTCATTAACTTCAGATGTAATTGGAAGGCCCATAATTAATGCAATGGTTCTGAATGTTTATCAAATTACCACCAATCATCAGAGTTTCTGCATGATGCTCTGAAATGCAGTGCACAGACATCAATAAAATACTAATTATAAGTAACTAATTATAATGGATGCACAAGATTGAGAAAAACAGCATCACTGTTTAGATTAAGTTAGTTTTATTCACTTGATTATTGAAGGATGAGTTGTTTTAAGATGAAGATTCCAATGTGACATTTTCAATTACTCTTACTCTTATTATTAATGCCAAGTCACTGGGTTGTGGTAACTACAGAGATATGCTGAGTTACATATCATACAGGTTAACAAATTCACTCAAAATTTATTAAAAAATTATGATGGGTTAGCAGATAGAGCATCTCTCCAGAAAGGCAATCTGCATGCTCTCCAAATAATGTTCAAGGATGAGGTGTTATCTTTAAAGAAAAAATTCAGACCTTGGAACCACAAGTGCAGAATAAAGACCAGAGGCTAGGTGCCTCAATGAAATCACCAGAAACATATATATATATTTCCAGGAGATTTGGACATTACAAATGACAGTAGTAAAAATGTTTGAAACGACTGAGGAAATTATTGAAGCTGATGAGCAGGGAAAGAAGGTACAAGGACAGGAGGTAACAACACCAGTCGCTGTCAGAAATGAATTACCCAGGGTTTCAGCTTCCTACTCCGTAATATACTATGACAAAGCACCAAGTATTAAAGGCCCAAAAAAATCCAAAGAAGGTATATAGATGACTATAAAAAGAAATGATATAAAATAAATCAAGCAAGCAATAGTAACTAACATACGGGTTACATTCTGCATTTATTAGGAAGATAGTAAAAACAAGGGCCTCTAGCATTAAAGTAACTCTGCTTTACTGGCTTCAGTTAGTTTTAGCAGTCCTGAATGATGACCTGAACTGATGTTTAAATATTATTTAGAGAAGAGAATAAAATTTTAGAACAACACGGAAAAGAAGGACTAGAGACTTTCCAAGATCAAATTCTTGGTGAGGGCCCTTATGCTGACCCATAACAAACACTTTACGATGAGCAAATCTTGTCTGTATGCCACAAAGCAGCCTTAAATGCTTGGGGCAGGATTCAAGAACTAGGAAAATGAACTGAATCATATACAAGGGTTCAACAGGACCAGAGAGATCTCTTTAGTGACTTTTTACAAAGATTAACTAAGGTTGTACAAATAGGAGTAACAGACCCAGATGCTAGGTGAGTACTTATTAAATCTCTGGCTTTTGAAAATGTCATCTTAGAATGCAAAAAGATACGTGGGTCTTTAAAGGTTAGATCAACACCAGTGGATGAATGCATCCTGCATACAACGAAAATTGAGACATTTGACTATAATACTGAATTTTGTGTAGAAGAAGCAATTTCCAAATGAATGAGGAGATTGCAAATGCCAAATGTTTTAATTATGGTAGAATAGGATATCTTAGAAAGGATTGTTGACAGGAAATTCTAGGAATAATATCTCCTTTGGGAATGGCAAGAATAGGAAAACTCAGCCATCAGGTATGTGTAGAAGGTGTGGAAAAAGCCAACATTAGAACAATGAATGAAGATCAACAAAAGAAAGACAAGGCAACCCAACACTATAGGGAAACTCCTTGAGGGGCCTCTCACTGTTTCCCAAGTCAAAAGTGGTCCAGCCATTCCCAGTAACTGTGGAGGACATGTCTCACCAGGAAAGCATTTGATCAAACCGGACTCTCTGAACGTGGCCAACAATGGGGGCTGACTGAGAAGCCAAGAACAATGGCACTGGGTTTTGATTCTACTACATGTACTGGGAGCCTAGTCTGTTTGGAAGCTCATCTTCCTAGACCTGGATGGAGGGGGGAGGACCTTGGACTTCCCACAGGGCAGGGAACCCTGACTGCTCTTTGGACTGGAGAGGAAGGGGGAGGGGAAGTGGGGGAAGGGGAAGGAGATGGGAGGAGGTGGAAATTTTTAATAAAAAATAAAATATTTGCTGAAAAAAAGAAAAATTGAACATCAAAACTAAAAAGCAAGCTAATATGTAAAAAAAAATTCACTGTACTACAGTAGTTTAGGTAGAACTAGACAACCCTTAAGCAAATAAAGGTTTGGATTTTTTAAAAAAATCAAAAAAAAATCATACTGTTCTGGATGATGAAATAAGCATTAAGGATAAATAAAAATTCCAAATTGGAAATAGGTAATGTATAGTCTGACAGAATTTTATAAATAATCAAAGACCAAAGATAACAGTGTATATAAATGGAATTATAATTGTGGGTTTGATAGACATGGGTGTGAACATGAGTATTATTACTTCAGAATCTTGGCATCCAAATTCAAGAGGCAGATGTTCAATTACTAGGAATTGGAACCATATCTTGTGAAACAAAGCAAGAGATGGGTTGACTGTATTGGGACAGAAAGACAGAGAGGAAGACTGAGGCCATATGTAGCTAATATTGCAGTAAATTTATGGGGCCATAACATGCTGCAGCAATGGAATACCCCAATTAACAATCCTGCAGTCCTAGAAACACATAATTCTGGGAAGAATATCATATAGTATTATATAAAAATGTCCCCAGTCATTCAGTCTGTACAAGAACACAAAGCAACTAGCAAACCTTTAAAATGGTTACCTTTAAAGCTCTACCTTTACATGGTTAACTGAGAAACCAATATGGGTTAAACAGTGGCCGTTAACAGATAATCAAATGCAGGCTTTAGAACAACTGGTATAAAAGCAACTAGATGCTTACCATATTAAGAATCAACAAGCCCTTAAAATTCTCCTGTATTTGTTGCTAATAAGAAATCTGGTAAATGGAGAATGGTACCAGATTTAAGAGCTGTCAACAAGGTTATTCAACCTGTGGGCCATCTAAAATCTGGAATTCCTCTGCCTTCTCTATTGCCAAATGGATGGCCTCTTATAGTTATTGATTTGAAAGGTTGTTTCTTCACTATGCCTTTATAGGAGAAGGATAGAGAAAATTTTGCCTTCAAAATACCTTCTTATAATAATTTTCAGCCAACTAGGAGAAATCAATGAACCATCCTCACACAAGGAATGGGAGGAATGTTCAATAGCCTCACTCTGTTTCAATACTTTATAAGTCAGCCATTGGAAAAAGCATGAAAAAATTTCCTAAATCTATAATTTACCATTACATGGGTGACACTTTGCTATATGATTCAAACATAGTTTGAAGAAGTAAAGAAAAATTTTGCCAAGATGGGGATTAGAAATTGCTCCTGAAAAAATACAGAGAGGAGAGTCTTTCAATTACCTGGGTTATAAAATAGGTTTACAGAAAATTAGAAAACAAAAGCACAAATTAAAAGAGACAGATTTCTGACTGTGAATAACTTTCAATGATTGTAAGAAGACATTTCCAGTCTACGACCTGCTGTTGGGATAACACCTGATCTAATAGTTCATTTAAATAAAATGTTAGATGGCAACAATAGTCTCAGAGAATTAACAACTGAAGCAAAAAAGGAAGTTGTTGTTAAAGAAAAATTACAGGAGGCACATGCGAACAGGGTGAATTCAAGTCTTAATTGCAATGTTTTTATATTGCCTTCCAGAATTCTCCCTAGAGTAATTTTAATGCAAAGGGAAAATACTATCTTAGAATGGATATTTTTACCACAAAAAGAAAGTAAAAAATTAAAACCGGTTCTTGGTTCAACTTTGGTATATGGTACTTATCTAAAAAAATGTCCATTTCTTTTACATTTTCCAACTTTGTGGCATATAAACTTTCATAGTAAGATCTAATGATTCTCTGAATTTCCTCTGTGTCTCTGGTTATGTCCCCCTTTTCTTTTCTGATCTTATTAATTTGCATGTTCTCTCTCTGCCGTTTGATTAACTTGGCTAGGGGTTTGTCAATCTTGTTGATTTTCTCCAAGAACCAGCTTTTTGATTCATTGATTCTTTGGATTGTTTTCTCTATTTCTATTTTGTTGATTTCAGCCCTCAGTTTGATTATTTCCAGTCTTCTAGACCTCCTGGGTGAATCAGCTTCTTTTTTTTCTAGATCTTTCAAGTGTGCTGTTAAGTCTCCAATGTGTGCTTTCTCCGTTTTCTTTAATTGGGCACTTAGTGCTATGAACTTTCCTCTTAGCACTGCTTTCATAGTGTCCCATAGGTTTGAGTATGTTGTGTCTTTGTTTTCATTAAATTCAAGGAAGAGTTTAATTTCTTTCTTTATTTCTTCCTTGACCCAGGGGTGATTTAGTAGTTGACTGTTCAGTTTCCATGAGTTTGTTGGCTTCCTGGGGGGAGCATTGTTGTTGAATTCTAATTTTAGTCCATGGTGATCTGACAAGACACAGGTAGTTACTAATATTTTTTTGTATCTGTGGAAGTTTACTTTGTTACCGAGTATGTGGTCAATTTTCGAGAAGGTTCCATGAGCTGCAGAGAAAAAGGTATATTCTTTCCTATTTGGGTGGAGTGTTCTATAGATGTCTGTTAAGTCCATTTGATTCAATACCTCCAAGAGGAGTGGGTGCCTGAATCAGCCGTGGCCCATGTCCATACTGATGTATATTTTGCTTATCACCATAGATCCTGCATCTGACGAAGGACGGCGATACAGTCGGTGACCCATATTGCAGCACCGGACTGAGCCCCCCGAGGTCCAAATGAGGAGCAGAAGGAGGAAGAACATGAAAAACGAAATCAGTACTGCGAGGGATGCTATCACCCACTGATACAAGGGAACGGATCTGATGAGAGTTTACCAAGGCCAGTTGGACTGGGACTGAAAGAGGACGTGATCTAACCAGACTCTCCGAATTTGGCCGGATTCTCTGACTGTGGCTGACCCGAAGTCTTTCTGAAAAGCCATTGACTATGACACTGGAACCTGTTTCCTCTACATATAATGGATTTTGGGGATCCAGTCTGTTTGGACACTCACCTTCCTGGACCTGGAGGGAGGGGGAAGGAACTGGAACTTCCCACAGGGCAGGAAACCCTGACTGCCCTGGGGGACGAAGAGGAAGGAGGAGGGGGAGGAGGGGGAGTGGGAGGGTGTTGGGAGGGGGGGGTGGAAATGGAAACTTTTATAATTTAATAAAATTTACTAAAAAAAAAAATTAAAACCGTATATGGAAAATGTCTCTGAATTAATTACAAAAGAAAAATTGAGATTTCATCAACTAGCAGGTATAGACCCAGCAGAGATTACAGTACCTGTTACTACTGGTGAAATAAGAAAATTATGATAAGATAATCAACCTTCGAAAAGATCTTGTGCTAATTTTTTAGGAGAGATTAATAGCAATTATCCAAAAAGTGATAGAATTAACCTTATAAAGAGAATAACTTGGATCATTCCCCACATTGTATAAAATACACCAATAACTGGAGCGTTTATATTCTATACTGATGCAAATAAATCAGGAAAGGCAGATTACAAGTCAGAAGATTTAAGTAAGGTGTAACAAAACCCTTATAATTCTGTCCAAAAGGCAGAATTATATGCTATTCTCATGGTGCTAAGGAATTTTAAAGAACCTCTTAATATAATTGCAGATTTATAATATGCAGAAAGAGTTGTCTTATATATTGAAACCTCTGAATTTATATAAGATGATACAGAATTGAATTCATTATTAATACAAGTTAATGATATAATCAGAAATAGGTTTTGTCCCATATACCAAACATACATCCAATCCTATACAGGTCTTCCAGGTCCTCTAGCACAAGGTAATGTATAAACTGATTGATTACTGATTGGAAGTGTGTTGAAGGCTTCAGAATTCTATAAGAAAAATCATGCCAATAGCAAAGGTTTAAAGAAAGAGTTTTCTATTACATGGCAACAAGCTAAGAAGATTATAAAGAGATGTTCTACTTGCTCTTCTATAACCAAATACTGCTATCTGCAGGGACTAACCCAAAGGATATTCAAAGGAACAAAATATGGCATATGGATGATAAATCTGAACAAATAAAGACTGGTAATGGTCCAGCATATGTCTCTAAGAGAATGATATATTTTTTGCTTATTATAGTAAAAGCACATTACAGGTATACCACACAGTCCTACAAGTCAGGCAGTTATAGAAAAATCAAATCAAACAATAATGAATATGTGAAAAAACCCACAAAGCAATTGATAATACCCCCAGAAATAAATGCTTTATTAATCATGAATTTTCTTAATGCTAATGAGAAAAGGACAACAGAAACAGAGAGACATTGGATAATAAAGAAAGTCTTCTGAATTAAATCAACTAGTGTATTTCAAGTATGTCTTGACCTCACAATGGAAGCCAGGAGATGTGCTACGTTGGGGAAAGAGTTTTGCTCTTGTTTTGGCAAGAGAGGAAAAGTTATGGATACCATCAAAATGAATAAGGATTCAGTTTGAAAAAAAATCTCTTGAGAAAGAGAAATGATGACTCATTCACAGAGGTGACCACCAATTAGGTGGTAAGGAGACTTAAGGATTGGGGCAAGTTTCTGTTCTTGTCTTTGCAGGAAAATACTCATCTTCAGAAAATCAAGAGACCCTGAACATCTAGATGCCTAAAGAGGAAAAGATAATTATCTAGATGGCATCACCAAGCAAAGAGAATTATTGCTTGGGATGACATGTAATCTGAGAGTAAAAATCTCTGAATATTAAATGAAATAATAATCATGACTCACTTAAAAATCAAAGCTGGTTTTGGAGTTGAACACTGGGTCTGTCCTTCTCTAAATCCAACTATGTTGCTAAAATAAATATTCAGAGTTTCTGTCTCATATCAGGAGCCATGATATGGGACAGAAAGAAAAAAGAATTTAGAACATATTTTACTTTTATTCATACCAATTTTTGTCTCTATTGTATCTTTCATTGAATATATATGTCTGTATCTGTATATATAAATATTATTTAAGTTTTCCACAATGAACAATGAATTTTTCTGCAGTAATACTTAAAGTTTCCAGAACAAAGATGGGGCCATACAACAACTGCACCTTGTTGATATGATGTCATGTTGCTAATAGCACTACTATTAGACCTGTTTGGGGGTACCAGCTGCTCAAAGTGATTCTAACTTGGTTAGCTGACATGGTACAATTTTTTACAACATTCTGGCCAGAACAACACTACCTAATACTCAGAGATTATTAGAAATTATACCAGATAGTAATCTTGAAACTTAACCATCATTTTACTTTCACAGGATCCCATAGAAAGAACATAAACTCCATGACAGCTGGAAGTAATTTTAGAAGATGATGTCCCTTCTTCCAACAAAGTTTGTCCTCAGAGTTAGGGACATCATTTAGTGGTTGATTATAATTGATATAGGACTGAGAGTTGGAGGGAAATTATGTAAGTTCAGGGATCTCTTTTAAAAAAAAAAGGAAATTGGATGAGATAATAGATTAGTGTGAGTTTACTCACACTAACAATAATAGTGAGTAATGTAGTGAATACTTGTGAGCTATTATTTATAGGCAATTTACATTTGCATAGATTCTTTATATTGGTACAAGCTTAACTATTATTGAATATGTTGCTATTTTCATCTTCAATATTTGTATACCCAGGCGAAGTTATTTTGTCATATTGTATGCATGCAAGTTTCTACCTCTGCTTAAGACATTTCGTATATTGATACAATTTTAGGGAATATTTATCCTATTGCAATATACAATTCTACCTCTGATCATGATATTTATACATTGTTTATATTTCAAGATCATTTTCTTCATTTGTTGCACAGTTGTTTAAAGTTTGTTTAAGTTATATAGGTATTAAGAATTATAGGTCAATAGTCATCCATGTTTTTCATACTTATAGCTTGACTTATTAGGTTCTTTAGAAATATAAAGATTATGTTATGCATACATAGGTAAACTTCAAGCACTTCAAAAACTGTAGAACATGGCATTTACGTAACTTAGGGTTCTGTTAAAGTGATAAACGATTGCACCTGGCAGCACCAATTTGTTCCCGAGAGAATGTTGAGCACTAAAGACACTCCACTTGGAGCTTGTTTTCTTCTAGGTAAAACTGGCCTTTGGGCAAGAAAAAGGCCAAACATTAACCACTGACAAAATGTACATTGTCTTGACACAACAAACAAGATACAAGAAAAATGACTGTCAAATTTTGCCAAGACAGGGTAAGATGGTTTTGAAAATTATCCTGCCTCTGAAAATGGTCTGTCTGTTACTCTAGGCCTTTAGCCAAAGTTGGTTGCTCAAACTTTCCAAATGAGACCTTAGGTGATTGCCCAGGTAGCCCATTGTCTCTCTCATTTGTTACACATTTTGGAATGGAAAAATGGAAGCAATGGAAGTTGCTTAATTGCTCTTCCTACTTACTTGAGTAATATTTCCCTTCTCCGATCTTCAATGGGATTGAAGGCTAGATAGTTGTAGTTTCTTTTCTCTCATTACTTGGCCAAGATATTTACTACACTAGACTTAAACTCATTAGGATAGGATTATTAATTATTGGAATATTTATCATGTTTCTTGCTTGATACTGTTCATGTTGGTTGTAATTCTAATTTTTATACCTGATATTTGTTCTTATTGTATATAATTCTGTTTTAGTCTTAGACCTTTCTTATTTAAATAAAAGTGGGAGGTGCTGCAGGAAGCCTTTAAGTTACCTGCCGAGTTTGGTGTGGCCTCTCATACTATATATGCCTATGTAAAGGGTGTCTCTGGTCTCTCTTCCAGTGGCATGATTTGATTCCATTTCCTTGTTCGTGCAGAGGGTTGTAATCTGTGAGTATACCCCTAAATAAATAACCCTCTATTATACTCAATTCTGAGCTAATGAGGGATTTCTTTTAGGTTTTCGTCTTCAATATTCCATGAGTGCAAAGTCTCTAAGACTCAGAGAACAAGAAAACAGATCACTATTAAGTTTCTGTTGGTTCTAGTACATCATGGCATCTACTTTCCAATGTTTTAATCCCTGGCTGTCTGTACCTCAAGTGCTTATTTTGTAATACTGTTTTTCCTTTTTATATTCTTTGGAAAGATAACTATTTAATCAATGTAATTAAGCATTTAAGAAACAAACTAAAATTAATTAATTTCAAAATTGATCGGATTAAAATTTGGTTGAGAAATACAAAGAAATCTAATTATTTCAACAGACAATTCATGTTAATATTTAATCATATCAAAATTATGTATATCATAATGATGATCCATATTATTCATCCCTGATACATGGAATGCATTTGTAAACTCTGACATGAAGGATATTTCAGGAACGCTCTTTCTAGTACTCATTTACTTAGTTTGTATACAAGATGATAGACTCGTGTGACCTCTGATAGTGAATATCTTAAAGGCAGTAAGGAAAACAAAATCCAAACTAAAGAGTTAGCAACCACAATAATTTCAGTTCTGACATTCCTCCACAACATTTTATGGATCTGCCCCTATCAAACTTAAGCACACATTTTGTAGAAATATAAAGCTGGATGATCTCCTTACTTGATGGAAAGGTTCTGATGCCCACATTGTGCTAAGCACTGCTTTGGTTTTGTTCTCAGTGATGATATTGGTCTATGAAAGCCTGGATTAAATTAAATTGATTATAAAAATGAAGAGCTGAAACCATTAGTTTTGAGCTTTTCAAAAGTTTCACTTTATACTTAACAGGGCATCTTTGTTTTTGTTTCTTTTTCCAGAATAGATGCTACCTGATATCACCTTAAAGTGAAATCACAAAATGTTCACTTTTTAAAATAGCATGTGTTATTTTATAGCAATATCACCTGATTTTGTAGTTTGTTATCTTTTTATGTTATTGTTTCGGCATAGAAGAGAAAGGATCTTTAGTCCATATTCTCAATCGATTCTGCCTCCATAGTCCCCTTCATGACTATTCTATTTAGTATTGATTTATTTGCCTCCAAGTGGACAAACAAATATTCATGTCCTATATAGTCTTGCAAGAAAAGTCTATGAGGCATAATTTTCAATGGTTCTCACAGTTTATTGTTAAACAGTACTTGAACTGTTAAATTCTGAATATAGATTCATCCATTTTTTTTCTCTTTAAAAAGAGAAAAAAAATTTTACAGGATATGAAAGCATTATGTGAGAATACAGCTTGTTACTAGTGATTTAAACATTAAATCTATGACTTAGGCCTACATTTTATTCTTCCTTATGGAATTTAGTAATTTTCTTGCATGTTAGTACAAGAAAAACAAAACATCAAAACAGATTTGACTTCATTTCATTCTTCAAATATCATATTTGAGGTTTTTGATTCGATTTTATTGTTTTATTAAAGTACCATTATTGAGTACTTAAAATGCTATAATATCTTATTCTCTTTGTCATAGGGTGTTTTTGGCTTTATATGTGAACTTTTACTTTAAGAATTGATATTTACTCTTACTGTTGGTCTTTATTTCATCTTTTTGTCTGTGAGAGAGTACTCACACTAAAGGAGAAATTATGAATTTTGTTTACATTTCTGGGTGACCGTCTATCACTGAGGAGCATAGAGCAGGAATTGGAATTAGATCATATGACATCAATAGTCCAAATGAGAGAAAAACAAGTGCATTTGTACAATCCAGAATTCTGTCTCTCGGGAATGATGCTGCTCACAGTAGTATTAGTCTACTCACAAGTAGTAAAAACATAATCTTCCATATAAATATTACCAGTAAACTAGGTATAGTCCATTGTTTACTTCTTAGATGATTCTACATCCCAGAAAATTAAAACTTTGATTGAGTTGCTTATTTATCTTTGTTTCTAAAATTATGGCAAGTGTTTATGATTTAAATAAATATAAGAGTGTTGCTTTATGATGCAACATTAAAACATCACCTTTATGAAATAAAATGATTAAAAAACCAAATAAGAACTTCAAATAAAAACATAAACATTTAATTACAAAGAAAGTCTCCTGCAAAAATTTATCTCTCAATAGACTTTAAAAATAATGCATGTACATACAACAAGAATGTAAAGGATAAGTAAAATTTCTGATGAATTATAAATATCACAAGAAGATTAACAGTATTTATAATAATAGTAAAACGTAACATGTTAACTACCTATACAATACTTTATCTTTGCCTAAATAGTATACCTTAATATATCTTACTAATATTTTCTCTAAAGTTTAATAAAAAGCAAAAGGTTTACAAATAGAAGATATGCATATTTCTTAAAGTAATATTGATAAAAGCTGATGAAGCATTTAATCAACTTTACAGTATTTTCTGATTTAATACCGGTTTCAGCTATCAGAGAATTTCTGTGACACTTCTGATTTCAGTATTGTTTTGTTTCATAAGTTCCTATTTAATGGACAACTGTTATATTTACCTAAAATATAAAATCAATGATATTATGTCTCTAGTAAACACAAAACTAAAACACTAAATTATAAACTATATAACATAAATATCTAAAAACACTAAATTATAAACTCATTGAATTTTATGGAATTGTTTGTTATAAAAAATTTAAGAAATTTCATCCCAGCAATCTTCCACAGAAACTTAAACAAAAAACATGTATAGTTTCACACACATATACACACACATTCACACTTTTGTGTTTTTATATCATTTAAAATTAAATCATGAGTTTCTTTTATAGTCAAAATATTTAAAAAATTATTTCTCATTTGACAATTCCATAATGGATGTAACGTATTTTGATCATTAATCTCTACTACCTCCCCAACACCTCCTGAAATTCTTTCCTGTAAGTTCCTCTTTTACTTGCACATGTTTGGGAGCAGTTGTGAATTCAAGTGTATCTCACTGAGTTCAATTACAATTATTTTATATGAGCAGATGTTGTGAGTTACTGGAAGGAGCATGGTCAACTAACCAGTGTCTATATCATTAAATAAAACTGACTTCCCTTTCCCTGGTTGTCCCTAACTCCAACTGACTCCTCAGGTTGCAAGAGTGATTCATGAATTCCATCTCCATCTCTAATGGAATATTGCCAGTCTAGTGTTGTGTGCATTTTGTAGAAAGAGCCACAGTTTCTGATATTTCAAAGCTTTTTTATTCAATATTTATAAGAACACTTAAAATATGTATATATATATTTATATATATAGTACCAAATTTATTGTACAATGCTATATAATAAATGTTTCAGATTGAAACACTTGAGTAAAGACTAATTAAATACATATCAATCAGACATTAATATCTCACTGCAGCTAAGGAATTTGTGTTTGTTACACTTGTCAATTATACTGTTTTTCTGTTTTTTAAAGACTTTGAGAGCATATCATATTGTATGACACTGTAATTCCTTCAACAGACAATATTTGAATTTAGCTTGCTGCAATATATTTTAGTTCTTGCTTCAATTTTAATTTTTTCTTCCCCAAGTAGTTTTGGCAATCAGATAGAAGTGATCACTAACCACTAACTATAGATCCTATTTCCGTTTTCTTTTCTTACACTATTCACATACTACTTCTCTGTTTTGGATTCTTTTTTTATTTTAATAGCATCCAGAAGAGCTGTCCTTTGAACACTATCAACCCTACTATCTAAATATATAGTTATAACTCCCTCTTTTATATTGTCCACTAGCTTCCTCATTAGATATTATGGATACTCTGGGGGTTCAGTATTTGATGTATATATGAGGATCAGCCTGTCAGAAGAGGATTTTCTTGTGAACAGTAATTTAAAGAAGCACAACGATGAATCTTCAATCAAAATTATTGTGAATTGATAGTTTTCCATTCGCATAGTATCATCTTTCAGCTCACAAAGATTTGTTTTTTTTTCCAAATGCCTATGTTACCACGTCATTTTGAGTTAAAAGTGAACATATGCCTTAAAAATTAAAACTAAACATTTGGTTTTAAAGTTCTTAAATTTTGCGAGTGTGTAGTAAGGAAGCCATTTGTTTGTTCCCAGCTACTTGTCAGCTCAAACCAGAAATGATCGTACAGATACTATATTATTTAAATCGCTACTTGGCCCATTAGCTCTAGTTTCTTATTGGCTAACTCTTATATCTTAAGTTTACCCATTTCTAGTAATCTGTGTATCACCACAAGGATGTAGCTTACCGATAACGTTCCAGGTCTGCGTCCTGTGGGGCTATGGCTTCTCTCTGATTTCGCCTTCCTTCTTCTAGCATTCAGTTTACTTTTTCCCACCTAGCTAACTTCTGCCTTGTTATAGGTCCAAAGCAGTTTCTTTATTAATAAATAGCAATCACAGCATTCAGAGAGAAATCCCACACCACTAGTTAAAGAAAAAAGGAAATAAAAAGGAAAGGAAAGAATATGACGCTCCTTGTTGTAGTGGAGGATAAAGTTTTCTGTAGGTAAAACGGTGGACGTAGGTACAGTTAGAGACAGTGACATCTTGGAGAATTCAGGGTGGACAAGACCAGACTGAGTTTGGGGCATGTGTTGGAAGGAGGAGGTGAAGGTGGGAGGAACAGAGACCGCCAGGTGCAGCATCCAGGAAGTCAGAGGTACCGAAGGAGAAGGTAATCAAAATATCTGAATTATATAGGAAGGAGACTCTAGGGGAAAGGCAGCCAATCCCCTAGACTATAGAGTTCAAAAGTTAGGGCATGGTATGCCTGCCATATCCTCTAACAGGTAGGAACTGAAGAATGCTGGAAGAACCTGAAAGCCAGGTCCAATTTCACAAGGCTACTTAACCATTAGTTAAAGGTTTGAAACTTAAAATTGGCATTAATATATGATTAAAGATAATAGGAATCTTCATATATAACTTAATACCCTCATTAATTTATATTTATTACTGTATAAATAATGAATATTCTTCACATACTCCAATCCCAGTGGTACAACTTTTCTTCTTCAATGAAGAACAAGAGTTTACTCTCTGACAAATGATGGTAACTCACGTGAAGTTCTCAGCCTCTTTCATTCTTGTCACCATTGTAATGTGAGAGAGATGTTGGCAGAAGTCTATAAAAACGAGATCAGTTAAACTTCATTGGTAAATTTATTTCACATTTTAAAACTCCTTGCAGTAACAAGTGTTTCCTCATATGATGTGACTGAAGACTGCTGGACTAGCCAGAATGACAAAGATTACTCTTGCTTTTGGACATAAATATGTAACAACTGAACAAAGAAATTAAACAGGACAAAAACTTATGATCAAAATAGAGGTGAGAATAATAAACTCTGTGTAAGATATCTAATGTAGAGATTTAATAAGAAAGCAACACAGTCATGGAATTTTTGCAAGTACCATACAAAATTATCAGAGCAATTATTTGGTAATTATTTGTTTCCTTATTAGAAAACATGACCAAAGTAATTATCTTTAAAAATGTAACAAGAATTTCAGGAAGAGTACTTTCTTTTCTACTTTACTTGTGGTTTTCTTAAACCGCATGTGCATAGGTGATTGTCATCATTGTTTATATTTTGCATAAAACCTGTTGTGGACTTTAAAATTTCTAACTTATCATCTAATATACTTTATATGCTTTCCAATTTACATGTAATTCTTAGGAAAAATGTCCAATATATTTCAAAAGCACCATGTATTTGCACAATATGATTTAATCTATGATAAAATATATGTTGCATATTATCCTAGGAGTGAGATATATCTACTAGTCACAAGTTTACTAAGCAAGAGCAGAATGAAAACACATGGTTTTGTGTCTTAGTTAATTTTCTTACTGCATTTATAAAAAATATGTTGTTTTTATCTAACGCTCAATCATTTTCTTTTATGAATAAAGGTGTGACGCGCTTCCTGACCAGCAGGAAAGGACGATCACAAAATCAAGAATCCTTCTCAATCACAATTTATTAGAGCTCCTTGCTTGAAAGGGGGAATGGGGAACAGGGATGACGAGAGAGAGAGAGAGAAATCCAAAGACAGCCGCTTTTCTAGGGTGAGAGGCTCGAATGCTGATTGGTTGATGCCATTCTACTAGGACCCAAGGCCACGGGACAGGTCAGGAGACCGAGTCTCTTGAGATGCAAAACAAGGCTTGAGCACACCCGCCCAAGGCGGCAACATCAAAGGATATGTATACCTCCAGGCTGAAGGACTGCTGGCACTATCTGGCCAAGGCGACACCCAGGCGGCTCCCTACATAAAGGCATGAGAGTCAGATGTTAGGATAAAAGCCTGCTGACTCAGAGAGGCAGAAAAAGAATGGAACTGACCTTTATCCTCTTTTTATACCTTAGATTGAGACCCTTCTCCTCTGATATCTCAAACAAATCTCCAATTCAGTGACCCACCCTTCTACTTCCTGTACATCTCTCAATCCATCCTCCTGACTTCCTCTTACTTCTTTGTTTTTTTTTTTTTTTTTGAAATGTCAACTGCATGCTTGATTCACCTCTTGACCTATGGATTATTTAATCCTGTTTACAATATTCAATCATAAAGCTCTTGGATTAAAAGTGTATGGTGGAGCTGAGCTATACCACAACTAGAAACAGACTCTTCCAGTAAATAACATAATCTTGGGTTTATAATGTGATCAAATATCCTGCATCATTCCCACCTTTCTGTCTAAATAAAAAGAAAGGTTTTAATTCTAACTCAGTAAAACTATTTACAATGATGAAGCAAATTCCGCCTTCCAATATGCTGAATTTGGTGGTATTTGACAGTTTTAGAATTAAGTATTGTTGAATTCAAAGTACTGTAAAATATTGTGTCAACCTCATGTGAATTAAGCAATTTGAATGTCCTGAACAGTTTGTAGTCTGAAGCTGATATTTGCTTGTGTCATTTTAGTGGCAATCCTAGCAAGATAAAACACAGCTATCAACATGAAGGTGTACCCTGTCTGTGCAGATCATCCTGACCATTGCCCAGGCAGGAAGGGACAGTCATTCAGACAAGATGCTAGCATGGGCATGGGCTGGGCACTAGTCTGGGGCTCTGAACCCTTTCCACGATTTCAAGTAGTTAAACTGAAGGTGGACAATTACACTTGACCAGTTTACCCTTTTTCCTTGGATGGTTTCTATTGATAATACACTCTTTTTCTTCAGATGTTTCACTTGCCCAGTGGTCTATGGATTCCTAAGATGAATGCTTTTGTTCTCTGAGAAGCATAAAAGAAACATCCTGCTCCAATCCTAACTGTGGGGGTTGCTTTTTAGCATGTTAGATCTCTCCTAGGGCAAAAGGTTTTTTGGCAACAGTAAAAGTTTTACCTTTCAATTAAAAAAATTCTTTTGAAATTTTAAAACTAAATATACCTTAACATGTGTGGATAGATATACCTATATTCCCCTTTCTCATTACAATAAATTCAAGGTTTAAGTATATTTATTTTTAGACTAAGGACAATAACTTTAAACTTCAGCCTGCATTTTGCAAGTAACTTTTAAAGTTAAATCACTGTAATTCTTATGTGCCTGCCACTGTTTCCCAAGTGTGGGAATTAAAGCCTTGAACCTCCCAAGTGCTGGAATTAAAGGTGTGAACCACCACCTGGCTATGAATTTCTTATAATAGTTATTCTCATAAGGTTATCCTGGTTTAATTTTATTCTCCATCTCCCCTCCTTTGGTTGTAATAAATTTTATTTATTTATTTTTAAAATAGTCTTTTCTCATTTAGAAATACCAATCCCAGTTCCCCGTCCCTTCCCTCCTCCTGCTTCCCCTCATTCCATCCACCTCACTTTCCTTTCAACCTTCAGAGAGTTTAAGGCTCACATGGAGAGTCAACAAAGTCTGGCATATCACTTTCAGTCAGGACTAAGGCCCTTCCCACTATATCTAGGTTGAGCAATTATCCATACACTTTCAAAATCCCAACTCTAAGAGGGCCAAGTTTGGTCCTATGCAGATTCCCACTGTCAGTCTGGAGACAGTGAGTGCTGTAGACTATTAATTTAAGGCGTTTTAGGGCATAGCAACAAGTATTGTGAGAGATCTTGATTGTGCCTATTCAATGATGGTTATCTATGCAATGCCACTGAATTGGAATGCTTGAGTGCTTGGAGGGTATATAAATTTTTCTCATTGTTAAATAAACGAGTCTGCCCTATCCCTTTCATCAGACTCCCTGTGTCTGTGTTCATTGACCTCATGCCTTTGCACCCCCTCCCCCGAAGAAGTAAGGAATGGTGATGCCTCTGGAAGTTTCTTTATTGTACAGGATTGTTAAGCTATCCTGCGTGTTTTGTTTGTCCATATAAAATTGAGCATTGTTCTTTCAAGGTCTGTGAAGAATTGTTTTGGGATTTTGATGAAGATTACCTTGAATATGTAGATTGCTTTTGGTAAGACTGCCATTTTGGTTATGTGGATTGTACTTATCCAAGAGCATGGGAGATCTTTCTATTTTCTGATATCTTCTGCAATTTCTTTCTTCAAAGACATAAAGTTCGGTCATACAGGTCTTTTACCTCTTTGGTTAGTGTTACCCCAAGATATCTTATGTCATTTGTGACTATTGTAAATGGTGATGGTTCTCTGATTTCTTTCTCAGCCTTTTTATCATTTATATATAGGAGGGGTACTGTTTTTTTTTGAGTTGGTCTTATATCTCGCCATATTACTAAAGATGTTTGACAGCTATAGGAATCCCTTGGTAGAATTTTTGTGGTCAATTCTGTATGCTATCATATTATCTGCTAAGAGCAAAAGTTTGACTTCTTTCCAATTTCTAGCCTCTTGATTTCCCTTTTTAAAAATCATTTATTTATTTATTATGTATACAATATTCTGTCTGTGTGTATGACTGTAGGCCAGAAAGATGGCACCAGACCTCATTACAGATGGTTGTGAGCCATCATGTGGTTGCTGGGAATTGAACTCAGGACCTTTGGAAGAGCAGGCAATGCTCTTAACTGCTGAACCATCTCTCCAGCCCCTCCTCTTGATTTCCTTTTGTCTTCGTATTGCTCTAGCTAGAACTTCAAATACTATATTGAACAGATATGGAGAATGGACTGCTTTCTCTTGTTTCTGATTTTAGTGGAATTGCTTTGAGTTTCTCTCCATTTAATTCGATATTGTAGTCAGATGCTGCATGTTGCTTTTATTATGTTTAGTTAGGTTCCTTGTATCCACGATCTGTCCAAGACGTTTATTATGAATGGTGTTGGATTTGTTTCTAAGACATTTTCAGTATCCAATAAGGTGATCATATACTTGTTTTGCTTCAGTTTATTTACATGGTAGATTACACTGACAGACTTTCATATGTTGAACCAACATTGCAAGTTTTTTGAATGTGTAATCAATCATTCTTATTTATTTTTCTTTGAATTTGTTCCCTGTCAAATTTTAATATTCTAGTCTTAATTAAACATGATGCCAAATTGTCCACTATATCATTATTTTAAGATTATTTTTTCTGACTTGCCTATACGAGCTACATAAAATTGCGAAGATTTGCTAGGTTTTGCTATTTCTATTCATGCATCCCACGACAAGATGTCTTTGCAATTTATTGGCCAGTTAGTGGTTTTCCATTTTAAAGACTATATAGTGCATATACCATTGCACACGCACCATGAATTGGAGAAAAAATAGATTTTCCTTTTGTGTTTCTAGTTGTTTGCCTTATAGCCAACAGTGATGCACTGATTTTGTGGTACCTTTTTCACTCTTAGTCATTGATGCTTCACTCTGTAGGCTGCTACTTTGCATTTAGTTTTGATCCCATCAGTAAACCATGTTTACTGATGAGCCATCAGTAAACCATGCATTAGAACAATGCTGTGACCATTCAACTGGTCCCCATTGTTCAACAGGTGCATCTTTTAAGGGAGGGGTGAACGGTTTCAGAGTGAATATTATGTGCAACTGAGCTATTTATTCTGTGTGAGAAGGCAAAGACCCACTTTGCTACCATTTGCTGGTCACAAAGAATTCAGAATTTTACCATTTGAACTGTGTTAACTTTCCCTCTATGCCTAAGTATTTGAAGGTCCCTACCTTCAAATGCATGCAACCCATCATTGTAAGGGGCATGCTTATTTCATCATTTTAAGGTGATTGCAACTGACTGAGTATAAGGTCCTATTTCTGATTATTTGGTTTAATAGAATAACAAAGTTAATTTTGAATTATCTGAAATAAGTTCAGTGGTTTCAATATGTAAAAAAACTTTTTGCATATTGTGATACAGTAACTAAATGAAGAGATTCAGAAATATCTCTTAACAAAATATGAATGACATGCTGATTTGAAAGCAAATCATCAGGGCTTTGAATCACTTTAGTTATTTTTTCCTGATTTATAATCTGTCTTTCCTCTTTTATTTGTAACAGTATGGAATGTAGAAATTGGTGTTTTTCTTACTACACTATGAAGGATCTAATTAGTTCTTTTTTATCAACTGGACTCTTTTACTTTTGGGATATTTGCTGTCAAATTCTCCCAGAAATTACTGCAAGCACCTTTCCAATGCTTATTTTGTGCCCATAATAAGGCAATTTCAGCATTGGCAAAAAGGTACCACAATTTCTCTGCGGTCTATTCTTGCTAATTGACAAAGTCTCATTTTTTTTTCTTTCAAAATCACTTCAGAAACATCTTCTACATAGGTCTTTAATTTTCTTTTTTTTTTACTCTATTTGTGTGCTAAAAGATCCATTCAAAAATATTATCATCTCTCTGCATAAGAATGCCTGAGGGAGAATGAGTAAAAGACAAAATAACTAAAATACAGTAAAGCTTTGGATTCATGAGCTCCACATGTGCACCCTGCAATTTCTTTCATGCCAGAGCCAATTCTCTCTCATCAGACGATAAATTTCTTGAACTATTTAAGTCCTTATCACCTTTTAAATTTTGAAATAAACTTTGTAGATCTTGATTAATTAATCCAATTTTGGGCCATAACCAGTTAATATCTCCCAACAAATTTTTAAAATCATTAAGAGTTTGTAATTGATCTTTCCTAATTTGTATTGTCTGTAGTTGAATTTTTTATAAACCTATTATATTCTAGAAAATAGATATAAACTCCTTTTCATATTTTCTCTGGAGAAGTCTTTAATCTTCTTTAAGCAAAATTCTCTATACTTCACTGAACATTCTTTTTCCTAAGGTATCTGTCTCTGAATAAGTCAGTAACACATCATCCATATAATGATAAGTTTTAGATTATGGTTTTTTTTTCAAATTATTTCTAGCAGCTATTTTACAAAATATTGACACGAGGTGGGCTGTTTAACATTCCTTATGGAGGAATTTTTCACTGACACCTTTTAACAGGTTGAGCATTATTATAAGTAAGCACTTTGAAGGCAAAGTTCTCTTTAGCTTGTTCTTGTAAAGGTATAGTTAAAGAAAAAAACAGTCTTTTGAATAAATCATTATAATAAAATATCCCTTAGGTAATGAAAAAGGCAAGGAATTTCCAGCTTGTAAAAAGCTCATTGGTTCAATCACCTTATTTATGCCTATTAAATCTGTTACCTTTCTCCAATTTTCACATTTCTTTTTTTTAATTTATTTATTATGTATACAATATTCTGTCTGCATGTATGTCTGCGGGCCAGAAGAGGGCACCAGACCTCATTACAGATGGTTGTGATCCATCATGTGGTGGCCGGGTATTGAACTCAGCAGGCAATGCTCTTAACCACTGAGCCATCTCTCCAGCCCCGATGACAGATATAGAAAAATTCCAGCGTCTGGATAATCCTCCAGTGTGCTGAGTATTGAAATGCTCCTGACTCAGCTGTCCTAGTTCTTCTAATTTTTCTGAAGTCAGAGTTTCTACCCACTCACTCTTGTCAGTTAACCATTTTAAATGCAGGGTGGTCAGTACCTTTGAAAGGCCAACATCTGTTGTGTCTTGTTTATGAATAGTCTGGGACTGTTCTCGATAATGCCTTTTAATATTTCTGTCAGGAACATTCTCTATTTTGTGGTTTGTTTCTGTGATAGGAGGGTGATTATCTTTGTTTCTCATCTGTCCCCATTGCAATGTTAGCCACATAAAACTTTAATTTTCCTATGTCTTTATACATACTCCAGAAGGCTGAGAATGTCTATTTTGATTACGTCTAGGAATAACTTGCCTGTAATTCTTATTCAGTTACCTTGATAACCATAATTCATATATCTGACATTTTGTTTAAAAAATCTTTTAGGAATTACTCTCCTATGAGAAAAATATCATCATGTGAGATCCAATTTCAGCTGTATTTCTAATGCATTCATCTTTTGGTGCTCCTTTTGCCTTTAAATGTCTAATCACCTTTTGCATTCTGAGTTAGCATTTTCAAAAGTCAAATATTTTGTTTTATTTGTCAGACTTTTGGATCTGATATTATTGTATTTACATCTAGAGTCAGTCTGCAGAAAAGCTCTGAGGCCTTCTTTTGGGGTTTGTAAAACTTAAGTAAATGACTCTGAACTCTTTCCTGATTCTTCAACCTTATCCCAGCCATTTGAAGCTGTTAAATGGCATAGTACCAAGTGGTAATAATCAAATTCAAGCTAACTTTTCAGTTCATCATATTGGCCTCACCTAGAGACTGATGTTGGAAAATGTCAATAGCTCCAACACTATTTCTTTGTTCCATAAGCCTAGCTTCTTCTTTCCACCATGTTAGCCATTAGAACCGAGAATCAGATTCCAATATTGCTGTTGCCAAATCTTTGCAGTCTTGGAGGATAATTCTGTCTTGAGTTGCCCATGAATTTAACATCTGGTGCACATAGGGTGAATGTGAACCATATGAAAAAACTACTCCCTTAAATCTCTTCAAATCTAATATATCTACAGGATTCATTTTAATCCTATAACCTGCATAACCTTGGAAGTTAATATCATCTGCTAGTTGTTTTTGGATTGTAACTAAATAAACTTAGATTGGTTTTCTGACAACCTTGGGTCACCCCTTTTCAGTTCCATCAAGCTGTGTTGCAGTAGGTTCTCATCTAAATTCCTTCGTCTCTGTTGAAGTATTTTTATTTTCATGTATAAGTCTTTCTAAGGCTTGTATCTTATCAATCCACTTTTCATATTTGGCACAAAATAACATTATGAATAGTAAGGATAAAGTATAAATTAACAGACTGATAGTACCTGTAATCAATATCATTTCAATCTCAGTTAAGTAATTTATTTTTTCCTTTCTGCTTCTATTTTCAGTCCATCTAAATTAGCACTATATAGGATCTTAATCCGCTATATTACAGTATTTCCTGTCCTTATGTTGGAGATGTTTTCCTTTTAATATTACTTAATTTTCTCCTTCAGGAATTTCCAGATACCTTACCAAACATGATGACTTCTCAGTACATCCATAGCTAGCATCATTATTCTGTTCTTTCGGTCATGCCACATTTTGGAGTACCAAATATTGTTTTTCTCTAAATTTCAATCATTCAATTTTTAACCAGTAAGGACATGGGAGCCAGATGTTTGGGTGAATGCTTCCTAACTCAGAGAGGTAGAGAAAACAAATGCCTGACATTCCTCCACTACTGATGGCCCAGAAAAAGACCTTTCTCCTCTGCCATCTCAAACAAATCTCCAATTCATTGCCAATTCATTATCATTGTTCATATCTGTATTCATCCTCCTCACTTCATGTTACTCTCTATACTTTTTTTCTATAAACTGGTTGCTTCCTCAATCTCTTGACCTATAGTTGATTTTATTTAATCATGTCTATAATATTCAAGTAGAAAGCTCTTTGATTAAAGGTGTATGCTGGAACTGAGTCACACTTTTTTTTCCACAGTAAATAATGAAAACTCAGTGTTCACTGTGTGACCAAATATCCTACAGCAACAATACCCTAACAAAAGACTTAATAGAGAAAGGATTTTTTTCTGGCTCATATAATCTCAGCCAGCAGATATATGTGGCTTACCACTTCAGTTAATGAAAAGAAAATCATCCCTAAAATTGAGACCAAATGTCAAACCTTGTGGTATTTTTGATTAATATCTTCTATAGGCTCTAGTATTTGAACACATGTTTCCCAGTTGATATTGTCTGGAGTGATTAGGTGTTATATCTTATTTTTGGAGGAGATCGTCATTGCACATTTCTGTGTTTAAAGCCTCATGCCGCTTCCCATTTCATCTCTCAGTTTACATATTATGCAGCAATATTGTTACAGAATCAATACACTTTCTCTGTGAACTATTACTGTAGATACTCAGAGATTAACAAAAATAGCTCTTTAATAAGACTACAATACTAGTTCTGGCTAATGCATGAAAGAGAACAGAAATCCTCATTGTCTTACGTGGTTTCATGTCTTCAAGCTACATTTTGATCAACCAAGCATGTCTCAGAGAAACAGAATTTCCAAGATTTTGCTGTTTGGATTAATGGGGAGATTTACAAGTAAAAATATTGCTATAGTTTTCTAGGGACAGAATATGGTTGATTTCTGGAGGCAGCCATTAATAAGGATTATCCTGTCAAACTGGCATATTTATGCTCTTCTTGATAAGAGAACCAAGATTTAATAATGCACCAGTGTAGGCAAGGGTACAGTGAAACCATACAACTACACCACTCTGGTAATATGTTGGGAGCATAAATGTTTTTGCAGTCATAAATCACTAAGGAAAGCAGCAATGTTAAACCTGTGGAGACATATCTGCAATGAAGGAGATAAAATACCTGCATTTAACCTAGAGTGTTGAGTGCACATGCTGTTAATATCCGTTGACCTTTTACATCTGTATAGCAAATTTACCCAGATCACTGAAAATGATTATCCTATATTGGGTACTGTGGACTCTCAGTCCCTGAATTTTCTATGACCCATTGCCTGCCAGAATAAACAGTTTATTTTCCTGTGCTGGCAGGTACTTTGGGCATGAGACCTTCGTAAATTCCTGATTGCAAGGGAGTGGTTTCAGGTGGGTTTTCAGCTGAAAAATCCCAAGAGCTAAGTCAAGGAGAGCCCTATAAAAGCTGCAATGGAACACAATAAAAGAGGTATTACGCTTCAAGGATGATCCATGGCGCTCTCTCGCTCTCTCTCTCTGTCTCTCTGTCTCTGTCTCTCTCTGTCTCTCTCTCTCTGTCTCTCTGTCTCTCTGTCTCTCTCTCTCTCTCTCTCTCTCTCTCTCTCTCTCTCTCTCTGTGTGTGTGTGTGTGTGTGTGTGTGTGTGTGTGTGAGTCTCTAGCCCCTTGCCCAAGTCATGAACCATCTCTTGGAAAACAGGCGGGACTCTACAATCCCAGACTCTCCCTCTCTAGACTTTTATCTTTATCTCCCACTCAATATAACTCATACTTGGGGATATAAGGTGCTGATCTATATGCTATCTCAATCAGTGACCACACTAGGTCCCAGGCCTTTAACCTATAGACCCTTCTTCAAGGTCACACATACTTTGCAAAGGAGTTTCTATGTAGCCACACCTAAAGTCATATTGTAAACGTGGAATGGGAATGATTATTACCTGAAAAAAATTATCCTAAGTTGTAATGTGTTTAAAAATTATTACAATAAACTACCTGGCATCAGTGTATCTAGAAGTTTGATCCAGTCTGGCTAAGTCAGTCTGTCTGAACCAAGGTTTCATTCTCATTCCTTTATTTTTCATTTTCCTATCTACCATGATGTTTGTAGGAAATTCTCCCCACCACAACCATGTTTAGAAATAAATGTTCATTAGGGAACAAATTGCCAAAGCTGTCTCTTAGGGGTGAGGAATAGAAAGCTGGGCATACTTCTGGGAAGGCAAGCATATTCTATGTAATAATCATCAAAATGGGGGTCTCTAAACTGATATAAGCTGTTTGGATTACATGTTAATTGGATGACTTTGAGAGAGGTTGTTGAACAACGATAATAGACTAAGGGACATTTTTAGTGATTTTAAGGGAGCATTCTCATCAAGAGAAACCCATCTTTAGACCTCTGCTTATGCAATATCAATCTTCTGTTCACACTTCTGTTCACAGAGTCCTTATGTTTAGGACATTGTCATCAGCACTGCCAATTGAGAAAGGGGTTGCTTTTGACCTAACAACCAAGAATGAATGACAGACCTGATTGTAACATGATGGGCCGGCTTGTTGGGGTTTCTGTCCTGCCCAGTACCCTACATCCAGCAAGCCCAAAGAGAAATCACACACAGGACTCCATAAGGTTATAAACTGATTGGCCCATTAGGTCAGGCTACTTATTAGTTTTTATAACTTATCTTAACCCATTATTCTGATCTATGTTAGCCACACGGGCTCAGTACCTTTTTTAGTGTGACAGCTTACATGCTGCCTCTTCGGAGGTTTGTGCAGGAGTGGCTGAGGGACCTTCCTCCTCCATAGCCTTATCCTATTCTCATTACTCCGCCTCTACTTCCTGTCTGGTTGACCCGCCTATACTTCCTGCCTGGCCAATCAGCGTTTTATTAAAATACATGATTGATAGAATACAGATAATTCTCCCGCACCACCTGATCTAGTGCCTTTACCTTTCACTACTGGATATAGGCATGTTTCTGTTAGAGGTACAATTTTTTTCTTCCTATATTTCTCACAACTCTGAATAGTATACCAATTATGCTTGAGAGATCTATTAACTATATCTCACTTTGTATAATAATATTTCCTAAACAAGTTTCATTGAATCTTCATGACATCAAATGTCTTATTCCCAGTTTCTCCAACATCAATCCCTACAATTTGCTTCCATACTTTCCTACCATGACTGACTTACTCTTATTACTCTGGAATAATAGCCTGAGGAAATGTTTTCTACTATAAGTTACATTGATCATAAAGTCATTTCACTACAGCAAAAAAAGTGGTATTACAGAAGTTGGTACAAGAGAATATGAATAAACTCACCATACTTCTTGTCTTGGTTTAGGAGAATGTGGAAGAATTCAGTGTTAGAATAGAAAAGTATGTAAATACCACAAATTGAATTTCAAGGACTATTCTAGAAACCTAGAATACAGAAGTGCTAAGAACCAGATAGCTTATAGAGGACAAACTCCTGATATTTCAGTGAGAAAAATCTTAGCAACTGAACTGAAGTACATTCTTGAGAAATTTTGGTGAAGTGTATGGATTTTGTCTGTTCTGTTCCTAAGAACCTGTTTGAGGCCAAATTGAACAGAAATAGACTAATTTCCTTGGAAGCGTGAATTTCGAGTCAGCATATTGTTTCATGTGTGGTATTGTCATTACTGATTATACTTATGCAGGTGTCTACAATGAACAGGAACAACAGAGACAGAAAGAAATGCAATTTTTGAATTTGCAGAGGAAAGGGACATTTACAGGAAATTCACAAAGCTTAGTGTTGTGGCCAAGACAGGTGTTGAAAGACACTGTGATTGTTAAGGAAATTAGTGCCAATAAGCAGAGGCCTGCTCCATACTAGGAAACAATATGGGAATGGTGCTGTTTTGGCAAATTTCAGCTAAATTTCCAAAATTAGAAAGAGAGGCTAAGGGGTATTCTTGTTCTTTAAAACATCAACATAAACAAAAGCTGCTACTAATATGGTTCAAAGGACAGGAGATCTGTCCTAGCCTGTCAGCTAAAACAAGCATGGTCTTTCATGTGGCTTTGGCTTTAGAGGAAACATTTCTTGAATCCAAGAATGTAAAGCATGAATAGCAGTGAAGAAACAAAGGTTTTAGAGATGCCAGAGCCTCTACACAACTTCAAAGTAGAGATGCATATGTAGGATGGAATCAGCCTAAGAAAGAGATGTATATCAAGGCATTAAAGCTAGAGGGGCAGAGCTATGTAAATTATTTGACATTCAACATGGAGTTACAAGATTTGAATGTTTGCCATTTTGGGTTCTGGTCTTAGTTTAGTCCAATATTTCCTTACTAAACCCCATTCCTGTTTTGTAATGTCATGTATATTCTATCCCATTATATTTTTGGAAGTATATAAACTGTGCTGTTGTTGTTGTTTGTGGTTTAATTAAGATTGCCTTGATTCTCAGATGAACCTTTTGCCGTTTGGCCTTTGAAATACTTTGTAGTTATGAAAGGCTATGGGAATTTTGGAGTTGTGCTAAATTCATTTGCATTATGATATGGCTGTGAGGTGTGTGGGCCTGGAGAGCAGAATGTGGTGACTTAAATAAAAAAAAATGTATCCCATAAACTCTAGCTTTGAACACACTCAACTTCAGTTGGCAGAGCTATTGAATGAGCTTTATGTAACTTTTGAAAAGTTACAAAATGTTTTGATTATTATTTGCCCAACAGTATCTGGATCTCAATATTAATTAGATTTTGTTTTTTATCTCTAATTTAGCTGAAATTTCATATAATGATCATGTGCTTTTTTACCTAGTATAGCCATGTTGTAAAATATATCACAGCATTCATAATAATAAAACATATTGTTGTAGGAGGGTCATCTGTCTATGTGTTACTTTCATTGGTTAATAAAGAAACTGCCTTGGCTTTTGATAGGATAGCAGCTTAGATAGGCTTAGATAGAACAGGATGCTGGGAGAAAGAAGCAAAGGCAAGCAGGTGCCATGAAGCTCTGGCCCAAGATGGATGTAGGTTAGAATCTTCCCGGTAAACCACCACCTCGTGGTGGTACAGAAATTAATAGAAATGGGTTAATCAAGATGTGAAAGTTAGCCAGTAAGAGGCTAGAGCTAATGGACAAGGCAGTATTTAAAAGAATACAGTTTCCATGTAGTTATTTCAGGTAAAGCTAGCCAGGCAGCAGGAGCCGGGTGGGACAAAAAGCAGCCCACTGCTCTTATCACTACAACATATATATGTTTATTCACAAGTATATATGCATACAAGGAAAATTTTCTTTTTTATTTTATATATCATGATGTAGCAGAGCTTAGCTATATATAAATATATATTATACAACATCTATCTTTTTTAAAAAATATAGAGAAAATATACATAGAATATTGAGACCATCTTTTATATTATCTTTGGATTAACATTTTTATTCAAGAGCTATAATTTGTGCATACTTGATTTTGCTAATACTACATTTCCCATCAGCAATGGAGTCATCATTCCTACACAAGTTACCTCTCAAAAGCTTTTTGCTAAGCCATAAACACAAATTAAGGCCATTATAATTCATTTTTAGCTTCAGCTATTTCATTAAGATTGAGTTAGAGCGAGGGCTATTAAAAAATTCTTCGTCATCTTATTTGCTTTTGATGGACTGTTTGTAGAAATACTAGTTTTAAAAGTGAGTTGTTCTGTGTGTTTTATGATTTATATGAGTACACTGTATGTTGAGGAACTAAACTCTTACATTTAACTAATGTTATTCTACTGTTTTGAGCTTAAGGTGTTAACAAAGAATAACAGCACAAGTTTTAATGAAAATAATAGTCCATGAATGTTATTCAGCTTAAGCAAGAAGTAATCATAACTGCATTATATAATATCCCATAAATTTACAATTATCTCTAAGAATATACTTGAATTTAATAATGTCATAATATTTCCTATATCCTATCCAAAGTATTTTGTCACTTAATAGTGTTATTTCTACTCGCATAATAAAATAGATAAGTGGTAGTAATGTAGAGAGATCATTGTAAAGTCTAATGCAACAGAATTAGAAAGAATGAGTACCTTACTCTATCTTAGAAGACACAGTGAAAAATGAAACACAAACACTTTGGACAAATATAATATAATAGATAAAGGTAAATAGGATGTCACAATGTTATAACTCTTGAGATGTATAGATCTGATTGAGAGGAGAGCAGCTTAACACATATTGTTAAGCAAACAGATAGCTGAACTTAATGAAATCTGTACGCCAAAAGTACTAATACATTCTTAGCTCAGCCACAAAAAGACTGAGTCTAGAAATATATCCAAAAGGTATCTTAAAAGTGTATAAAATTTGACATAGCAACAACTAAAATAGAAAACTGAAAAAAAGAATAACCAATAATATGAAGTTATAAAAATCTACTAATAAGGATTATTAAAGTTTAAGTGATCTTGAAAATATATACACACAACAAAACAGAAATTTTAATTGCTACAACTTTAACATCTAGGACAATCAAAAAGAATCCACAATGATATTGTTATCATTATACAAATACTTTATCTTCTTTTTGAAATCCGTGGGTTACTTAAAGTATGTAGTCATATAATACACATGGATTTATCTGCCTTAACTTTTCTAATGTATTATTTTCAGTATGGGGAACTATCAAAAATTGAAATCTAAAGCTCAGATTTAATTTATATTTGATACTTTGCTATTTTGCTATTTTTCTCCTTTCACAGAAAAATTTTTCTACAAAACTTTAGAATTCCAGGTTCTGGCTATAACGAGCAATGCTGTTATGAACAGAGTTGAGCACATGTCCTTGCGGCACAATTGAGCATCCCTTGGATATATACACAAAAGTGGTGTTGTTGTGTCTTGAGGAAGGTTGTTTCCTAGTTTTCTAAAACAAATCACCATACTGATATCCAAAGGGGCTGTAAAAGCTTGCACTTCCACAAGCAACACAGGAGTGCTTCCTTTACCCCACAACCTCTCCAGCATAAGTTGTCATCAGTGTTTTCTATCTTGGCCATTCTTACAGGTGTAAGATAGAATCTCAAAATTCTTTTGATTTGCATTTCTCTGATGACAAAGGATGTTAAACACTTCCTTAAATGACTTTCAACCATTTTAGATTCCTCTGTTGAGAGTTCTCTGTTTAAGTATGTACTCATGTAAAATATTGTTTTATCATCTAATTTTGCTTCTATAGCATCCAATACATATTGAGATTTTAAGATAACTTAAATGACTTCTTTTTCTCTTTAAAAGTTAAAACCTTTGGTCAAATGAGATATTAAGGAACATGCTGTGTCCTTCCATTAAGACAAGTGAGAACTTCAGCTTTCAGTGTCAGATTGGATGAATGATAACCTCCTTTCTTGTTGTTGAGATAGCTGTTACTAGCCTATAATTTTTTTATTTTTTATTTTTATTTTTATTTATTTATTTATTTGCTTTGATACAAAATCAGAATGATGAAAAGGTTAGGATATAGCACATTGCTGTCATGTTAAATCTAGCCTTTCTTTTATGTGTTTCTGGGCACTCTTTGTCCTTTCTGTAATACTTTGGTGTTATGCACTTGAATCTTACTGATCCTTGACTGCTGGAGAATACTGACAGAAACAAATAAGTCCATTCAGACTTTAGTAAAAGGATATTCAACAAAACATTTCCATTTGTGGGATAAAAGAAACAAAACAAGACAATGGTTTTGGTATAAAAACACCTATTAAGGCAATGGGATGCTATTCAGTTTTTTTTTCCCATTTCTTTTCAATGTTTTCCCTGAAAGTATATCACAGAGTTGAGAGCATATCTAATATAAAATCAAGTTTATCATAACCCTGTATGTTCATCCAGAGTCCACTACCACAATAGAAATTCATTTGAGATATTATGTTCAAGAAAAAAAATAAGATTTCATTTTTGCTAATATCATTTCATAAAGCTGATTCAAGAGATATAACACATCTACCATACATCATCGCAAAATGAGCGGCTGTAGATCAGTATGATGTCAAAAGAATTTTGATTCAGTTGTCATGTGGCAAAACACATGAGCTAACTATCAAATACTTTTTTGCTTTATTCTGGACATAATTTAAATCACATTTACAACTTTTTATAATTATGAGAAAAAAACAGACTTAAAAATAGGTAATGGTATGAAAATAAAACAGTCTGAATCTTCAGGGCTTCACATCAACATTTGAATGATGATCCTTGTCTTTCACACTTGTGAACCTGCAAACCAGACTTTAAGGTTAGTGTAGTCAGAGATCGACAGGAGCACATATCCACTATTCCTGCCGATTGCTGAAATTACTAAAAGCACACATTTTTAAATTTACATTAGTAACAGTTTACTTTCTTATGAGCCACTGACAATTTTGCACTTTCTATGACAAAGAAATAATATAACTTTAATTAAAATCCCATGGGAAAAGTCTGCTTTAGTTAAACCTTACAATTACTGTAACAAAACACAGTAGACTGGTTAATGTGTAAATATGAGAATTTGAATTTCTGCTCTTCTGGACTCTGTGTGTTCTAATATCAAGTCAAAAGTAGGTGTAGGTTATAATGGACTTTCTCTCTTCTCCAAGAGGATTTGTCTTTTCTGACTTTTGAACAAGCAGCTCCATAATATCCATGCTGTCTGGTAACTAGTTCCATTGGCAAGGACTTCTTTCTCAGGATTTACTGAACTCCTAAAGGCATTTTTCTCTTAATTACAAAGGAAAACTAGAACCTCCTCTGTTTTTTTAATTTTATGTGTTTGTGAGAAGGTATAGAAAAATTATTTTTGAAACAGGATCATTCACTAAATCTGGAACTCAAGAACTCAGCTGGATTGCTTGGCTAGCAATAGGCTCTGGGGTCCTCCTGTTGCTCACTCCTGAATAATTTGTTTATAGGCTCTTGCCATAAAGCCAGATTTTTATTTATTTTTTTTAAAATATGGTTTGCTTAGGAGAAACCACCAGCCTCCATGCTTGATAGGCAAATATTTTACTGGTTGAGCTCCTCCTTGGCCTCCTCTATCTCACTCTTTTGATCATGATTAGACATTTATGCAGACATAAATGATTAATGTAAGCCTCCATTGTCAAATGTCTCTATTCTCAAGGCAGGGTAATGAATGTTTCATATTTTTCTGACTTCTGGAGTATAGGATTTAAATGATTCCATTTTATGCTTCTGTGGCTTTTAACATGTTCAACTGAAGTCAAAACAGGACAGGTTTCATTATAGAAGTAGGGAAATGCCAAAATTTGAAGTAAAAATGGAGGTGCAAACAAATTTAGCAATTTTCTCATTGTTTGGTATTCTGTGAAAGAAATAGTTACGTGCTTTTATTTTTAAAATTTAGTGTAACATGAGAAAGTGACATTCATACATAGAGAAATTTTGGAACTTTTCAAATAGAAGGAAGATCCTCAGAATCAGGACCAGCTTGGTAAGTGTCCTACAAAGTTAGTTGCATTGCATATGTGCCAGTTGCCTTAATGTTCTGCTATTGTTGGACTGAAATTCTTTTTTTGACATTAAGAATAATTCAAATATTTATTCACTTTGTGCAAAAATTCACTACTTGTCCTCAAGGAACAGAGTATATTCTTATGAATGGCTTCACATTGAATGGAACTTCCAATTTTGAGAACAGGTTTTTAAATAGATTATCATATTTTTTAAATCATTTTGAATAAAAACCATAGTTCCCCTCCTGCTCCTCCTCCAGTTTCCCCCTCATCTACTCTCCCATCCCCCATCCACTTTTCAGAGAGGGTAAGGCCTCCCATGGGGTATCAACTATGCCAGGCATATGGAGTTGAAGTAGGACCAAGTATCTCCCCATGGCATCAAGGCTGAGCAAGGTATCCAACTGTAAGAAATGGGATTCAAAAAGTCAGCTCATGCACCAGAAATCAATCCTGGTCCCACTGCTAGGGGCCACACAACCATCACCTGGTGTGGGAGAATTGTCTGTCTTCTGTCAATCATATTTTAATAAAACGCTGATTGGTCAGGCAGGCAGTATAGGCAGGAAAGCCAGACAGGAAGTAGAGGTGGAGCAAAGAGACTGGGAGTATTCTGGGAAGTAGGAAACTCCCTCTGCACTCCTGCGCAGACCACCAAAGAGGCAGCATGTAACTTGCCCAGCTGAGAAAGGTACGGAGCCATGTGGCTAATGAAGATAAGGATAATGGGGTAACATAAGTTATAAGAGTTAACAAGAAGCCTGACCTAATGGGCCAATCAGTTTATAACCTTATGGAGTCCTTTGTGTGATTTCTCTTTGTGATTTGGCGGCTGTGTGGTACCGGGCGGGATGGAAACCCCAACAAGCCGGCCCCCTCATGTTACAATCACCCACATTGATAGGGCCTAGTTTGGTCCCATGAAGGCTCCCCAGTCATCGGTCCAGAGTCCAAGAACCCCTACTAGCTCAGATCAGCTGTTTCTTTGGGTTTTCCTATTATGACTTTGATTCCTCTTGCTCACATATCCCTTTTCCCCCCTCACTCCACTTGGACTCATTCAAGGCCATCCTCTACAAGAGCTAGTTCCAGGAGAGGCTCCAAAGCTATGGAGAAACCCTGTCTCAAAAAAACTAAAGAAAGAAAGAGAGAAAAAGGAATGGAGAGATGGCTCAGCGGTTAAGAGCATTGCCTGATCTTCCAAAGGTCCTGAGTTCAATACCCAGCAACCACATGGTGGCTCACAACCATCTGTAATGAGGTCTGGTGACCTCTTCTGGCCTGCAGGCATACATGAAGCCATAATATTGTATACATAATAAATAAATAAAGAATATATACATAGTAAATAAATAAATCCTTAAAGAGACAGAGTAAAAGGAGTAAAGAAAAATAAGGCATGTAAAAATGGAAAATTCACAGAGTCTGGATTATGCATATTGTGTTTTCTTTGAATTTTTTGACTGTGAAGGAGCTAAGTACAGACAGACAATTCATTGCATGGGCTGCTCAGCTAAACCAGCATGTATATTATAAAGGTATCATGACTTTCAAGTTTGGGTCTAGGGATATGTTGCTTTGGAAAAGTTCTCTTGTTTCCACAGAAGGTGAGAAACTGTGAATTGCTTCTAGACTAAAAGCCACCTGAGCAGCCCATATCTCAGTTAGCAGTTGGGCAAAGTAATTTTTTGAGGGTGCCCAACTGCTAACTGAGATAAACCTAGCATGCAGGATATACCATGAAACACCTGATTAACAGTACCCCTAAACAGCAGGAAACAGTATGGACAGAACTATGCCCATATTCCCTAATATCGTTTATAAATGTTCTTTTACATTTATAGGGAGATATGATATGATATGCTATAGAGATTTGCATTGGTATGAATCTTGGTTTATTGATACAAATTTAAGACCAATTTTGTTATAGGTATATGTATTTCTAATCTTGATTAAGATATTGTGATTGTGTAGTTTATTTAAAAATGTAATATATAATTAAGAAATATAGGTTAATAGATAATCATCTATAAGTCAAGTTTGTAGTCATGTTTGTTAGGTTTTCTAGTGTGTAGAGATGTATTTCAGTTAGATAGGCATTCTTTAAATCCTTCAGAGACCTTCAGAATATGGTATTTAAATGTTTTAAGAAATTAAGACTTTTCATGACAGTGAGACACATTTTTTTCCTGGCAATACCAAGCTACTTCAAGAGGAAGATGGACATTGAAGAGGCTCCTTATGGGGTTTGTTAGCAATTTGGGCAAGAAACTGTTCTTGCCTGGCTGCATAAACTGTATATGCAGACCCACAGAGAAATGACTGCTGAACTTGCCTAAAGGTGAGATGATCCTTATCAAAACTTAAGACACAGATTTCAAGCTCTATTTTTGTCAGTTTAAAACATTTATTAGAGAATTGAGTCTTCTGTTTCCCTTTTTTATTCACTATTTAGCAACAACCACAAAAATGTGTATTGTCCAATACCTTCTAAGAACTGGATGCAAAAGCTTGTTTGATCCATTCATTTACTATCTTTTATCTCTGCTACAATAAATCTGTATTTAATCATGACAAAAATATTTCTCTTGTATTTTTTCCTTAGATATACTCTAGTAGAACAAAGAACAAAATGAAAATGAAACCTCTGATATCTATAACTTAACCCAAGTTTCCAGGATGACAATTGATAGAATATAAGATGGCAACTCTCAACTGACCTAGAGGACCAGAAGTCATAATAGAACATCATCCAGGGCTTAAGAGTGTAAGATAAAAAAGTTGGCACTCAAAAACACCTGATAGATCTGATTGTTATAAGAGATCTAGACATTAATGAACCCAGAAGAATGTATGCCCTCAGTACTGATCAAGTGATTATTATCATCATCAACAATAGCAAAATTATTAATTATTACAGGAAGAAAGTACAAAAAATAGAAAATTGAAAGTAATCTTAATTGCTGCATAGTTACTGCATCTACTGTTTGAACTGTTTTGTTCTGCAAACTTTGAATTAAAAGCATTATTTACTAGAATTGGGAGAAAAAGGATAGCAACCAAACAATAGGGGGTAAAGAGGTAATTCTTCTGCGACAGGACATCATTGACACTTAAGCACAAACACTTAAAAGATACTTACCAAATGCCATGTTTAACATTGTCTTAGTTATGGTTTCTAGTTCTGTGTGAAACACCATGATAATGCAACTAACAAAAGGAAGTATTTAATTAAACATAAAGTTTCAGAGGGTTAGAGTTCAAGGAGGTGGAGCAAAGGCATGGCAGCAAGAAGAACTGAGGACCTACATTTTGACCAACAAAGCAGGAGGCACAGAGAGAGCTGGAAATGGCTAATCTTTTGAAACCTGAAAGCCCAGTTTCAGTGATAATACTTTATCCAACAAAACCACAACTCTTTTTTCTTTCCTAAAGAGTTCTATCACTAGGAAGCAAGTATTTGAATATATAGACCACATGACAGCTATTCTCATTTAAACAATCAGAGTGATTTTTAAAAGACAATGAATTAATAGAAAAGAAATCTTAGGAGGAGAGGAAGGGAGTAGAAATTAGGAAGCACAGATTCTTATATGTATGTCTGTCACAGAAATACTTCAAAAATATTGTCACTCTTTCCATGAGATAAATTTGAAAGATACATTTCTAGTCATTTCTAGTTTGTTTCATTTATTTTTCCACAAATTGTGTGTTAGAGGTTTGGAGAAATAAAACATTGATTATGTTGGCTGACTAAATTGAAATATAAAGTAATATGAAATACTGAGAAAAATATAATGCAGTATTTTTTTCTATTTGCTGTAAACACATTTTCTCTAACATCAAATTGTAACTTGTCTATCATTTAGTCAAAGCATTAGGTTCCTCACAATGTTGTTATAATGACAAAAGTACATCCATATTTATCCTTTCATAGAATATACTCATCTTCACTAGAACTTTGCTTTCTGTAACAAATCATTAGATTTTATTTGCAGGGAAATATAATTTCTTGATAAAATATACATTGTTCTCAAGTGGTGTTCTTTTTAATGTGGATTGCATTTTCTTATTTTTCTTCTCCTGTTTAAATAAAATGTTGATACTTTTTTACAAATTGTACTCATCACAGTTCTATATGAACTTTATGTATTTTCAGACCTATTGCCTGAATCACAGGTAGTCATTTCAAATCTAAAACTTCTCAGTAGCAGAGGCAGCATGGATTGTTGAGCACAGTAGCTATAATAACATTCCATTTGCTAATGTCCTGTAATTAACAACTTATATTCATTTACTAAACCGAAAAATATGAGGCTTTTCATGTTTTGAATCATTTTAATTAAAATTATTTTAGTCATATTCCCACATGTGTGTGCCATGTCATGACTGCTTATACCTCTACCCCTCTAAAATCCGCCACTCTTAAATGTTTTTCTTTGTTCATGACTCTTCTTTCCGTTTTATGACTTGTTGAGGTAAGCTAGGGCTATTGGTCTATAAATTTGCAGTCACATTTAACTACCCACACTCCACTATTATTTGATTTAAGATGATAACAAGAAGAAGCACATTTCCCCAAACATCACAGACACATATGCATGTAGAATGTTTCTGCTTCACTTTACTTATAACAGCAGAAATGTTTTTACCAAATGTTTCTTCAAATTACTTTATACTTGCACATGAAAATAAAATTCTGGCCATTTTTACGTGTTGTGCTTTTCATTTCCTGTTTCCAAGTTAGCACACCTAGCCAAAGAAGAGGATTTAATAAAAGATTCCTCTAGATGAGGGGCTAAACAATTGCTTATTCCCTCTGTGGTTCTTCCTGAATCTAAATCCTTCAGTGTTTCCCTGAAGGTTATTATTCTTCAGTCTCATTTGTGCTTCCAAGTTTTAAAGATAAAAAGGAAAAATGATTCTAGTAATCTGAGTTTCTGGATATTAAGCCCCTTTAAACAATTCTGATTCCCTTCTTATGTGAATTATTCAAATGGAGATTGGAAAAGTTTCATTCAGGAAACTCAGGGGGAATTTTCATATTTGAAAATTAGATAAACTGTAATGGGTATTGCTTTTACTCCTACAATTGTTATGGCGTCAGTATTAGCACCTCTCTTCAGAATATTATTCTATGTCAGATATATCTGACATTATTAGTTCAGGGTGGCTACAAACTCTGTAGCAGGTAAAAAAAATTGGTAAGTGTTCATGATATTTTAAAAATGTGCATTTTGAAATGGTTGTGTCATAATATAATCCCAAGTTACATGCTTTTCCTTTCCAGAATGTAAATTCATGCTGTACAACTTAAATGAAAATAAACTTTGATCCCACTGATACTATGCTGGTGTACATAACAATTCAAAATCCTCAGCCATTACAGTTGGAGTTTATCCTGCATGAATTTACACAATTGTAATGTTTGGCAGTTTGTGTGTATTTCCAACATCAATTCATATATTTTTAACAATAAAACAGGGTTTGAAGTGATCCTCCAAAAGTGTTACTGCGAATACGATGAAGATGAAACAATCCATGAACATTGTAGCTGATCACTTCCACCATATTTGAAGTTTATTTCCACCATGAGGACCACTTATACTACTTCCTATGAGAAAATGTAATCAAGTGTTACACAGCCTGAAAGTGCCTGCACTTTTTTTGTGGTGACAAAAGTACATGACTTGTTATGCCTGTATCTCTGTTTTTGTCTATTGGTCACTGTCCATCTGTCTCTGTCTCTCTGTCTCTGTGTCTCAAACACACACTTTAATTCAAACAACAAGCCTTTTACCTATGGTATTTAAAATTTCTATCTTCTATTCACACATCCTCCTTCTCCCACCTGTGCCATGCCACCTTTTAAGAGCTTCTGACTTTCAAACATTTCTTTAAGCATTTTTGTTTTTGTTCCTTTTTCACCCATTCTTTTCTCCTTCAAGTCTCTTATTGATCCTCAGCAGTTCTCAAAGGTAAATCATCTGAAATCTAAAACTTCTTGGCAGCGGAGACAGCATTTTTTAAATCTACAAGAACAGCACTTTAAATTTTAGAGTCTTCCCCCTTCTTTCTGAGTAATCGTAAATCTGGTGGATGTCAGCTTTAGCCAAGTAGTGATAAAGTAATGTGGAGGACTCACCCATTAACTATACACTATTTTCTTAAACACTATTGCAAAATATATGAATTGCCATGCACTTAAAAATTAGAAACTAAGTATTATTCTCTTGAGGAATTTAATTAAGTTGGAAATTTGATAATATGAGAAAATGATACATTATATCATGAATGCTAGGCATGCATGCCTGTAATACTAGCGCCAGAGGCCAGGGCCAACCTTGGCTGGTAGAGAACTAAAGCAGCTGGAGATATTGCAGATTGTGTCTTTAACAAGCAAACAATATAAATTATGAACACAACAGTACTTGGGTCCCAAAAATTATTTAGAATGACCCAACCATTATAACATCAATTGATAAGAAAACAGGAAGCAATTGGTTATTAGCAAATTTTTTTTTTAATTCAGAGTTAAATGCCAAGAAATGCTCCCATGACTTGTAATATATACAGGAGAAAATAAAAGTTGTTGTTATTCTGGTAGAAATTTATCATGCTAATTGTGAAAATAAAATAAGAAATGAGCCAAATGAAATGGTTTAGCAGTAAGGTGTGATGTGGGAAGTCCTTCTGTATATGTGTTGCTTTTATTGGTTAATGAGTAAAGAAGCTACTTTGGTCTGTGATAGAGCAGAATTGACCTAGGCTGATAAACAAAGCTGAATGTTGACAGAATGTAGGTGGAGTCAGTGAGACGCCATGTAACACCGGAGAAGACAGATACCAGAACTTGGCCTTGTTAGCCACAACCTCATGGTGATACACAGATGAATAGAAATGGGTTAATTCATGATATAAGTACTAGCTAGTAATACACTTAAGTGTTTGGCCAAGCAGTGATGTAATTAACCTTGTTTCTGAGTGATTATTTCAGGTCTGGGAAGCGTGGATTGGGATGTATTATATGAGAAAAGAATCTATTTTCAATTAAAACAAAAAATAAAGAAAATAAATTTTATCCCTCCAAAATTCATGTGAAAGTAGAATCATAAGAATTAATAAGAGAATGAATTTTAAATGGACTGTGAAAGTAGCTCAGTACAGTGCTTGCTTGGCTTCTCAGGGTCCTTGTTCAATTCATATCATGCCAATAATAAGTATAATAACAACATTATATATATATATATAGTTGGTATTAAATTCTGTATATAACATCAATAATAGTATGAAATGCCAATATTCCATAGAACTTTCTTGTTTTATGACTTAGGTGTCACTACATATTCTACAAGACAGTTTATCCTACAAACAGGCTATACTTATGAAATATGGTTGCCTAACAGGACCTGCCTTATAATAAAACCAGTTGACTTGCCAACATAGAAAGAAATAAAACTTTCAAGGCTCATCCATAGATAAAGAACTAACAAGCAACTAAAGACACTGCAGAAAGTGAGAGAATGAGACTTCAAAGCCAGGCAAGCCTTTGATAGTCTACCTGATGTCAACAGACATACATGTGTTTAAAAGCAACACTAAATTACCTAGGCAGGTTGTGAATGTCTATGTGTGTGTCCATTCTTGTGATCACACTTGGTGTGTGTATGTGTGTGTGTGTGTGTGTGTGTGTCTGTGTCTGTGTGCATGTGAGTGAGTATGAGAGAGAGATATTTAAAAAGAAGAGCTTATGAATTTGAGAGGAAGTTATGAAAGACAGGAGAAATTTGAAAAGGGAGAGGTAGTATTGCAAATTATTGTGAATATTGAGAAATTCTTTAAGAAATTAAAAATCACTTAATTTGTTGGAAATCATTATAGTTAAATAATGAGTGAGATAATTTTATTAGTAAGCACTTATATATAAATAATTCATTGAAATATATGTGACTGAGAATGTGTATCTCATGTAAGGGATTTGTCCAAAAAGCTTTGTTGGTATGGGAGGTCATTCAGTCTATGTGTTGCTTTTGTTGGTTAATAAATAAAGAACTGCTTTGAGCCTATGGAATGGAAGAACAGAACTAGGTGGGGAAAGCTAGGCTGTATACTGGGAAAGAGAAGAGCAGAGTAAGAGAGAAGCCATGTAGCCACTCTGGAGACATATGTCAGAATTTTAGCTAGTATGCCACAGCCGTGTGACCATACACAGATTAATGGTGATGGGTTAAATTAATATGTAAGATTTAGTGAATAAGAAGCTAGAGCTAATGGATCAAGCAGAGATTTAATTAATACAGTTTCTGTGTGATTATTTCAGAGCTAAGTGGCTGGTAATGAAATAAGAAGTCTCCTCCAACACTTTGGTAAGATTGAAAAGAGTTATTGAAATTTATATATATATATATATATATCCACAGTGTAAACTATTTTATGTGCACTTGTAGTCTAAATCGTTGAGAAGTCTTCTAAGAAAATCAAAGCTAATGTTAGTCATGATTTGTTAGCAAATATCATACATAGGTATGGAGTCTTCACTTAGTAGTTATTTTTGTCCTTTTGATTTAAAATGTAGTCTCCTCTCAAACTTTAGCTACTATTTTGTGGCATAAATATTTCTGTGATCCTAAATAACTCATCCAATGCTGTGAAGGTGGTACATTATCACAACAAGCAAATGACACAGGCCTCTCTCTATACTTGTTTAAATCACTGAGCTGTACAAGTCTGATATAGGCATAAAAAGTGAAGGTCAAAGTTTTTAACAAACATAAACTCAATTCACAATTTTCTTTTTAAATATTTATTTATTTATTATGTATACAATATTCTGTCTGTGTGTATGCCTGCATGTCAGAAGAGGGCACCAGACTCCATTACAGATGATTGTGAGCCACCATATGGTTGCTGGGAATTGAACTCAGAACCTTTGGAAGAGCAGGCAATGCTCTTAACCTCTGAGCCATTTCTCCAGCCCCCCTCAATTCACTATTAAAAGTATTTGATAATGGATGATTTTTGAAATCTAAGTATTCACTAAGTAAATTATATTTTATTTTGTGCAAGGTAGCTTGGAACGTTGGAATGCGAGACACTGTGAGATAAATTTTAAAACACAAAATTAGTACCAATCAAGTGTCTTTTAATTTTAAAATAAACTTCAAAATGAGCCAACTGCTAAATGAATAGAAAGCACAAAACATAGAAGACTCTTACTTCTCTAGTTTGATCAATGGTCTCTCTGAATCCTAAACTTTTCCCCCAAACTTTAGAAATGATGTTTAAGGTTTGAGAATGCCCAAAAGACAAAGACGAATGAGAGTATCTTTGAAATAAAGAAGAAACTGGAGGAGGGATTAAACATATAAAACAAAGTAACTATCAACTGATGGAAGGATTTCCATTAACAGGTATCAGCATCCAAAACCTTGCTATCTAAACAGTATTACAGGGAAAATCATGCAGAAGTAGAAAAAAATGAAGAGAAGGTGGGATAAAGGATAAGAATGTCCTAATTTCCCATATTCCATGTGAGCAACTGTTTAATTAGGTAATAAAAATACCTCCATCCTAATAAAATAACTTTAATAATAATAATTTTCATTCTGTGAAATTATCATGCCTGTGAACAAAGTAAGCTTTCAAAACAATAAAGAAAATCTTCATTGTCAAGAGACTTGACTCTAGAGGGGTTCCCAGGTGTCCAAGGAGATGTCCCCAGATTGTTCCTTGGGCAGCAGAGGAGAGGGTGCCTGAACTGGTCTTAACCCATAGCCACACTGATGAATATCTTGCATAATATCATAGAACAATCATCCAGCGATGGATGGAGATAGAGACAGAGACCCACATTGGAGCACTGGACTGAGCTCCCAAGGTCCAAATGAGGAGCAGAAGGAGGGGGAACATGACAAGGAAGTCAGGACCACGAGGGGTGCGCCCACCAACTGAGACAATGGGACTGATCTAATGGGAGCTCACCAAGACCAGCTGGACTGGAACTGAACGAGCATGTGATCACACCGGACTTTCTGAATGTGGCTGACAATGAGGGCTGACTGAGTAGCCAAGGACAATGACTTTTGATTCTACTGCATGGACTGGCTTTGTGGGAGCCTAGTCTGTTTGGATGCTCACCTTCCTACACCTAGATGGAGGGGGGAGGACCTTGAACTTCTCACAGGGAAGGGTACCTTAACTCCTCTTATGACTGGAGAGGGAGGGGGAGTGGGAGTGGAGGGAGTGGGAGGGAAATGGGAGGAGGGGATGAGGTGGAAATTTTTAATAAATAAAAAAAATACATTGTTGAATAATTTTTAAGTGACATAAAAATCATATTACATATTACAATATTTCTTATCTCAGAGTTCTTTCATATTAGTAGGTACACCCAAACAGGCAGTGGCATGGCCTAATATAGAAGTCTGATCTGAGCAAAGGAGGCTTGTTTCTTTCCTAGTGTCATCAAAGCCCAGGTATAAAGGTTCACAGACAATTTCATTTTACATCCCAACCTCAGTTCTTCCCCCACCCTTTCCCCCTCCTCTCTGTACCTAATGTCCTATCCACTCCTCTGGAAGATAAGGCCTCCCATGTGGAGTCAAAAAAGTCTGGCACATTAAGGTGGGGCAGGACCAAGCCACGCCCCCAGCACTAAGTCTGAACATGGCCATGGCTTCCCACCATAGGGAATGGGCTAAAATAAATTAACTCATGCACCAGGGATAGATCCTGGTCCTTCTGCCAGGTGTCTCACACGTAGTCTAAGCTTTGCCACTGTCTCCCATGTATGGAGGGCCTAATTTGGTCCTATGGCTGTTCCACAGATGTCGTTCTATAGTTCCTGAGTTTCTACGAGCTTGATTCAGCTGTCTCTGTAGATTTTCCCATCATTATCTTGACTTCCCTTGCCCATATATTCTGTCTTCCCTCTCTTCTTTTTGATTCCCAGAGCTGGAACTGTTGCTTCGCTGTGGATCTCTGCATCTGGTTCTGTCAGTTGCTGGGCAAAGGCTCTATGATGATAGTTGACAAATTCACCAGTCTGATTACCGGGGAAAGTCAGTTTGGGCTCCTTCTCCACTACTGTTGCTAGGAGTCTGAGCTGGAGCTATCCTTGTAGGTGTGAGCTAAAACACTGATAAAGAGGCCAGCTCTTTCCTGAGCTACAGTGGGTCATCCTGGGAACTTAGAAGCCAGAGATGAGAAACTATGGTTAAACAATTCTCACACTAGTACCCTTTCACACACTTGCAAGAACACAAAGTTTGTTAATGAGTACCAACTAAGTATCATCAGACACTTTTACCAGAGGAACCAGAGGGAAGGACACGTGACTGGTCATTATAGTTTCTCACACACAGGGAGGGGTGTCCTGGATACTCTGGGAAAGCTCTTTCTCTCTTGGAGCTTTGTGTCCTGATCACAGCTTCCTTATAAAGTCTTAAAAGGGCCTGGATGGAAGGGGGAGGGCCTTGGATTTCCCACAGGGCAGGGTACCCTGACCTCCCTTAAGATGGAGGTGGAGGGAGGAGGGTGAGTGTGGGAGCAAGAGGGAAATGGGAGGAGGGGAGGAAGTGGAAATCTTTGAATGGAAGAATAAAAATATACATATAAAAAAGGCACAAAATCCAAGGGAACATCTTCCAGTCCATTGAAAAGGAAGGAATTCACGTCTGGTACTGTAAACTGAGTTGGTCTTTGTGTGATTACAATCTTTGTGCCTTCCCTTCTGTAATTCTCTATGAGAGACTGCTTTGGATATTAATCAATTGTGGTTGTGCATTCCATGGTCAATTATTATTTAAATTTTAACAAGAAGTAGCATTAACCCTGCATTCTTGTTTTTCTGTATGTATGTTCATCTGTTCCCTTACTTTTCTAGGGGGCTCACATCCCGGGAGGAAAACAAGGACACAGCAATGCATTTCTGTTAGAGTCTCCATTTTCAACAAAAGGAAGTTTCTTAAAAGGGAACTGAAAGCTACACTTACTTGTGTGTATAAGAATAAGAACTTAGAATACAGCTAAAATCTTATTCGTTATGGAAAATATCAGTAGTTTTTCTTCTAGATTCTATAATCCCCCAAGAAGTGTGTTTATTGCTATGTTTACAAAACTAAACATGATTTTCCTTCTTTTAAAAGGTTCTTAAGTCCAATTCCACATCTATTGTGTCTTGAAAGAAATAAGTGCAACTATTGCATCCATTTTGGACATCTTGCTGAGCTGGTCATTGTTTAGGTTCATAGGATTTACTGCTGGGCAGGAATACTGATTACTTTTCTCTTTTTCTAGCTTACAGAGCATCCATAGATCCTAAGAGAGCTAGCCCTCAAGGAAGAAGCCCCTGGTCACTTCGAGTTCTATTACACTGAGTACTTTGTCTGGTGCATGTGTTCTATTCAGTATTAAGTCTCATCTTCAATTTTGTGTGACATGCAAACTACCATGGCAAAAGACTATATTGTTCTAGGAGACTCTTGCAGTTTCTTGGCAAATGACACAAAGGTAGGTTTTTCTATACTTATCACTGGAAAATCTACATGATATTATTAGATTCATGGTTTTACTAATTCATTTTTTGATTGTGGAAAACTTATTCAATCCAAAAGATATGTTCCCTTAAAACACACTTGCCTCATCTTAATAGTCATGACACATTCCACAGGTAAAATATCTTTTGAAGACTAACATCACTCTTAATTAAAATACATCTCTCATTCTCTCTACTTCATCCTCAATTTGTTTATTGGCTTCTACAGATATTTGATTTTTCTTTAAATTTTCATTTTTGAAGACAATGATTCTTTTAAGGTTGGTGGTTGCCATAGCAACAAAACTGTTGTTGGGAGAATGAAAATAGAGAGAGGATGTGGGTGTTACAAGAATACATGTTTCCAAGGATGACTGTTACCTAGGTCAATCGTTTTACACGTAACATTTGGCATTCATGCTGGAATATGTGCTGTGTGCATTTCTGTCTTCTACTTAAAAAGCAAGGCGTCCTCAATATTATCTGATTTAAATCTGTTATCTCCTCCAATCTATCACACAGCTGACCTATTTAATAATAGACATTAGATATCTACATAAGCATAATGAAGATATTTTTATTTTCTTAACTACAAGTAAAAGTTCTCTAAAATCCAAAACTCCTTTAACTTAACAAAATATATCTTAACTACTAATAGCCTACCACAATTATGGACAGTTTTATGATGCATTGAATTTTACAATTAATAGTGATTTTCTCTCAACATCTTCAATTTTTCCATATAGTTAATTATCGAATTGTGTGGTTAGTGCATATTTCTGCATTATTTTATATCTGTATATTGAACCCATCTTCATGACTACATGTATATTTGAATTTATATAAAATAATATGCTAAGTGTACTTTCTTTCATGTTGAATATTTCTTATTTGTTCTTATCAGGATGCCTAGAATTAACCCTTTCTCTGAATTAATTGCATTTTGCAGTAGAAATTAAAGGTGCTGTTGAAACAAGTAAAAAGTATTAATGTTTAATATGAGCCATCACTGCTCAATAATTGGGTATTCATCTAGATGAATATTATGTGAATTTCTGCTAGTGAACAAATTTATTCAGTAAGATGCATGACAAATTGCCATTCACCTCAAAAATTAATGAAACAGGAAAAAATTCACCTTAGAACCTAATGCTTTCAAAATTCAACCCAGATATTGAGATTCATATTTTTGTTAAGTTCAGCTTGATCGAGTTTCCACAGGCATACACTAGTATTGTCCATAAATAATTGAAGATTGTGTTTCCAATGCTATTATCAGGATGTTAATATGAACAAGAAAATGGAGAAAACAAGCAGGAAGGCTAATTCAGTATCTTCGGAGAGAGGTGCCAAGATTTTAAACCTTGTAAGTGCTTATTATTTTCAGGCCCTACAAAGGTTAAATTTTATTCAAAACTTCAGTGCAATTTGGACTGGAAAAGTCAATCTTGAAAGTAAATGTATAAATTAGATATTTTTAATTCTCATGATAAATTGTTTAAGACACCATACCTCACAATTACACAAATAGTCTTCTAGATGACTTTGAAGAAAAAAAATGCCATTAAATTTACTCAATGAAGAATTTTCTTAACATTAATGAAAAAAGTTAAAGCTTGTCATATATTTTCACAAATGGAATGGGGTGCTTGTTTATATTTGTTTCTATGAATTTAATTTTTACAATTAATATCTTTACAAAAACCTACATATTTTGTCTTGTAAATTAGACTCACCATGAAATAATGAAGATAAGTAAATAATCTGCTTGTTCTATGAAAGCATTTGGATATTTGAACAAAAGTGGAAATAAGAACAAAATAAAAGGAATGAGGCAAAATACAGTGGTTTTTAAAATTACGTATTACTTTAGAATTGTTTCTAGAAGTCAAAGATTCTGCCCACTGCTCCACTACATAAAATAGCTCACATGGCTTTGGTGTCTCTGAGAGAACCATTTTCCTTGACTAACTACTGAAAGCTAGTTCTAGGACCTATGAGCACAGCAAAACCAAATAGTGGTCATGTCTCACCAGAAACCCCATGGTATTTTCATATAGCCTAAGCAAGTCTTCCTACTTACTTTAACCATATCTTCATTTTAGAATTTCTAATAGCATCACTTAAAATGAAAACTTTTTATAGTCTTTTCCCAATGAATTATGAGGTATACAGGGACAAGAAAGCATATATATATATATACAGTTTGGTTGGTGTTTGTTGAATATGCAGATGCAGAAATGATGAATGTGAGCTTTTTACAAGGCTACAGTATAATACAAGTCTAAAAGGAAAAGAGTAAATGAAGGATATGACACATAATGATTGGAAAAGCAGATGTTTTTATGTGATACTTGTCATTTCCATTCATCTCAGCCTATGATAAGTTTGTCTTATGACAATTAATAATCATGCAGTTGTAATAAGCAGTTTCTGGTAACAAAGTCTTTTGCCACATGTTAATTATCTAGAAGGAAGATTTCTTGTCTAAAAATAAACTAATTATGAATATATGCTTGAGAAAGATGATATCTATTATTTTTATAGAGGTGTTTTGTATATTTTGACTTAAATCTAAGCAATCAGCTACATTAAATTGTCGTGTAAGACTTAACCATTAGAACACCTTTGAAAGGTCAGTTAACATTCTATTTAGAATTGATATAAGAAATAATCTGAATGCACACATGTATACATACATATGTAAAACATACTTTTATATGTATAAATAGATAGTTTAAAAAGACTATAGGCAATATGTTCCTAGGTAGACCAGTGAATTATAAATGTGTACAGGAATAAAACATAGCTGTGAAACTGTTAAAATTACATGCAAAATGAACTAAAATAACATTTTAAATTCATATTTGTAAATATTCTTTGTAAAACATTTTATTCAAATGCTAGCATCAATAATATTACTCTGTACTAATTCATTTTGTTCTTAATAGTCGTCAAGGAACTTGTGAGCCTGAGTTTTGTTTTGAAAAGAGATGTTGTGACTATTGCTATCTAAAATTATATAGCAGTTCAGTAAGATAATCAGTCTCATAATTAGGCATGCCCAGGAGTTTGAGAAGTGATTGTCAATGTGGTGAACAAAATACTTCTGCTTTAAATACTATCCTTACTGTTGATAAAATGTCCCCCAAAATAAGCATCAGGGAGGAAGAGTTTATTTCAGCAAATAGTTCCAGACCACCAGGCAGGGAGGCCATAGCAGAAGGAGCAGTTTACACTGCAGCTATTGTGTGCACATAATCAGAAAGAGAGAGAGTAGGGGAGAGAAAGAGGAAGGGAGAGAGAGAGAGAGGAGAGAAAGAGAGAGAGATAAAGAGAAAGAAGTATTCAGAAATAAGGTTTAGAAAAAGTAGTATTTTGTAATTGACCCAAAGTGACATGTTTTTTTTTTCACAGCCAAGCAACAATAACAAAAACAAAATGAAAGAAAAAGACTTCAGAGTCAATTACTGTGTCTTGTTTTGACAGAAATACTTCAAACTAAGTTAAATTTCAAGAAACTGATTTTTTTTAGTTTCTTTTCCTTATTCAACCTTTTGGACCTCTCTACTGGAAAGATTTCTGGATTGTGGACTGGTTTATTTAATATTCCCCGTTTATGGTTTCTAAGATTCTCTCTATTTGGCACTTAATTTTTAATTGATAATAAAACAATCTCATCTATTAATGCTTTCAGATGGGAGAAAGAAGTTGTCCTAAGGAATATTGAGCAAGGTTTTGTTTGATTTAAGGAGATTCCTTTGCAGCTCTCTGTGACAAAATAGATTAAAGACTTATGAACAAAACATGATGAATTAATAATGAGCTTATATAATAGTTTTTCCAAGATCATTGCTGCTTTTTTAAAAATTTGATTTGGATTACATAGTGAAGTTTTCACTGCACACACTGTTCTGGTTGGATGTGAAGTTATATAGCTCATATACCAATAGTCAACCTGTTCAAATCATGAAGTTTGTGATGGAATTAGGTTTGTTCAAACATATCTACATGATGAATGTCATCAAGGTTCTCCATGAAGTTGGTGAAATCTTATGTTCTGCACCCAACTCTGTCTCCCAAAACATACTGAAGACTTAAGCCAAACCATTATTATATTTGAAAATAGGGCTTACAAGAAGAACATCACAGTGACTCATGAGGTTAGGGAAGATCTTAGTCCAAAGACTTACGTCCTTATTTGGCGAAGAAGCACCATCAGAGATCTCCTTGTCTACATAGGTATAAAGATAAGAAAGGTGGCAATATATAGTATGAGAAGAACAACTAAAAGGCATGGGTTCAGACCTACATAGATATCACAGGATAGTTCTCTTGATATTAGACTTCTATCATATAAGCAAAGTTTGAGAGAAAAATGTGTCATGCCTATAAGCAGGTTATGCGGTAATATTTTTTCTTATGTCAGTTTGCAATATCTAATACACCTGATGTGTAATTGGATGTGAGAACATATGCAAATTACCTCAGGAGATTTTTCAAAAGCAGTCTGTGACGCTGGGCACTCTCAATTGTTAAGTCCTTGGAAAGAACTTGGGTTATTCTATTTTATCTACTCCATCTGCCTCTGCACTTGGGATGCTCTGGCTCTCTAATTATGGATCTAAATCCTTAACTTTGGATGAAGATGATAAGTGTCACATAGTCTCTTGGTTTCAAAAGCCATATGTTGTATCTACATTCTTGTATAATCGGGAACCACTTTAGACTGCCCCTGTGCCCCATTTATACACTGAATGATGTGTAGGAACTTGGATGGGCTCAGAATAAATGTTTGTTTGGATCATCTCAGAACAGAGAAAGCTTTCACCATGAGATAGGAGGATATTGAAAAGCGCTTAAAATAGATGGCTGTAGCCGAATTCTTTTGAGCTTCATGGTTCAAATTTGAGAGGAAGATGATTTTACCACCTAACCCTTTCACCTCTTACTCTAATGTCCTTCCTTCTTTTAACTATTTTTTTCCTTCCTGGTTGTACAGCCTTCTTAATAGAGAACATTTATTTTATATTCTCTATGTGCTGCTAAAAATTGTCAGATCAGATTCCTTATTTGTTATTATATCATGTTAACTTTCCCTATATTCAATTTACTTTCCACTGTGATTCTTACTAAGTAAGTTTTCTTGATAGTGTCTAATTAAGGCACCCATTTTGTATTCTATGTGAACTTCTGAGCATAGCAATAAGGAGTATGTGTCTTTTGGGCAGTGTTATTAAACAGAGGCAGGTCTGCTGCTACTTCACTGTTAGGATACTGCTCAAGGTACCTAAACATTAGTTGCCATATAATTATAAAGGAAACAAAAGTGCAGTTTTTATATTTTGCAGCATTTGTAGGAGCAACTTGCAATTAAATATAATAGCACTTCTCTGGTAAAATATGCAGATTGCTATGATGTATGGTACACTAGAAAAAAATCAATTGAAATCAGTTTTGTTTTACTTTTTTCTGATTAAGCAAAGAATATGCCAATTTTGCAGTATTTTGAGAAAAAAAAGAAGGAAAGAATTTTTTTCAGGAGATTTTGATTTCAGATTTAGATAATAAAATGTCACCATGGCCCAGAATTATAGAGAAAACAACAAGACCGGAAGTAATTTGCTTAAGAATCCATGACTGGCACCTGACAGGAGTGGTGTAAACTCTATGAGACTTAGAAGAAAATAAAGCAAGGGCAGCTGTCTGGGAATAGTCAAGGAGGTTTGTGAGAGAGGAGATGTTTAAACATCAGTTGATTGGGCTTTTAGTTAGTTACTCAGGGCTTTTCCTCATTGTGTAAAATAAACTTAGATAGCATGAGGACAGAGGAAAACAGTCTCATGTGACCCTGGGATAAATTTTGTCAGGGTAATAAGAAGCAGGGGCCAGACTGTAGGTGATAACTACAAAAACTGTGTGTGAAAATGCAGATACTGTCCTGGTGGTAATGGGGAATTTTTTGAATAATGGAATTCTATGAGCAGAGGTGAGGGAGGCTGATGAGATAACAATGCAAGTAAGAAGAAAAGGAGCAAGACTAACTGAAATGCCCTAACAATGTATAACTTCTGTAACTAAAGCAAAATAATTACTTGGAGTCCCTGTCAAATGCAGGCTTTGAGGGCACTGTTTGCAGTCAGATAAACTCTTGTTCCCATTCTTCAAGAAATTAAGTTTGTTTTAGTCCTGTGAATATTAAAAAGAGACATGGTCCCTTAACAAAAATTGGAGTGAAGCCTGTAGCAGTAGTATAGTAAAAATATTGCATGCACATTTGGAAATTTGTTCAAACTATCTAAAGAGCAAATTCTTCAATAGTTAGATAGCCCGCATTTGATGTTTAATTAAATATTTTGGATTTAAATCCATAATTAAACACTTCAAACTGAGGACATTAAAAGTGAGATATATAGTTATCTCCCTGACTTGTAAAGAGTAATCATTAAATATCAACATAATCACTGGGATTAGTTGAGATTCTTATCTAAATAAATCATTCATTGATTAAATACAATACTCATACAGAGCTAATGAAAACTATGAGGTCTTCATTAAAGGATAAGAAAATAATAAAAGTCAAATGTATGCTATCATCTCTGGATTCAGTGAAGAAAATCAAAATAGAGTACAGAAAGAGAATCAGGCAAAATAGGTGTCAAAACCTATAATGAAATATCATATCTGTGTAGGGAGTAAACAAAAACATATTAGCTGCACATTACAAGTGACTATTTTGTTATCAGTCAATGAAAGAATTAACTAAAGTGGCACTCAAATGAGTCAAGATAATTACAATTCTGTCAAGCTCCTCATGGTGAAAACCATATTTTCCTACTCCACTCCATAATGTGCCTCAAAACTGAAGTGAAGGGTATGGCTGAAAGATAGGGCATTTAAAAGTTTAAAAGGATAACTCAGCTTAATGTAAACACATCTCCCATGTAGGTAGGGACATTCATTTTACTGTGTACATTTTGTGGATGCTGACCAAATGCATTCATTCATATTGTTAAGTAAAAAAAATAATTAGTTTAATATGACGTTTCCAAATTTTATTTAAATATAGAGAAGCAAGCAGGACTCATATATGTGTTGATGAGTTAAAAATTTGATTTCTTTACGTCAAATTATTTAAAGAAGAATAATTCATTAATTATATTTTCTGTTACATCACTTCCTTCAAAGATCAATTTATATTATTTGTTATAAGTCTGTGATTATAATATCATTACATTTTTAATTGTCTTTTTATATTATCTCTCAGTTTCTCTGCCAACTGTTTAAGGATTTTTAGAATTCTAACATCATAAATATTGTTCAAGATTTGCAGGTTCAATGAGGTAGTCATTTGCTAAAGCTAATTGTCAAACTTTAAATTGATCCATCCTCTAGTTTTGCCTTCAAAAATGTATTAACAAACTTTGTTCTTAATCTCAATTTTAATTTCTGTAGTTGTAATTAAAAATCTTTATTTTATTAAAAAAGTATTATTCATAAGTTATTAAAATACAAAATTTTCCTGACTATAACAATCATTGTAATCAAACACCTGGGAGTCTAAGGCAGGACAGTAGCCAAGGCTTTACAAAATATGATACACATGTCCTGAAAAGAATCAATGAATAACAGTTCCAGTCTGCCAGCTAAGGAACAGAAAGAATGTACTGAGTCATTTGCTGGACTCTGGCCTATATTTCTTATGCCTCACTCGGCTCCTGTGAGCAGGCTTAGTGCTTACAGTTGGGCAGATAACTCTATGCAAAATTTTTCGAAAAATCAAGCATTTTTCAAAGTTAAGCTGCTTGATTATCTTGAAATTCAAGCTCTAGCTAAATATAAGTCCCAGATGAGCATATTTATGCATATCATCCATTATTAACTTCTGTGCAATATCAAATATAAGCCACTTCCAGGCAGTCTTGCATGAATTAAAAAAATGAATGTCACCATGCTATTGATTATTGTTCTACATGGTTACACTTTAATATGCCTAGTAATGCAAAATAAATATGCTAAAAATCCTTTAATAATAGATTCTATTTCTCTGAAAGTGCTAAGATATATGCTTACAAAATTCAAACACTGTGCCCTGTCTTTAATGAAGAAGCTTATGAACTGATCTACTAATAAAATACTGTTCCTTATTATAGTGCATATTCAGTTACGAGTCTTGTTTTATTTTATTTTTCTCTGTGGACTATGCCCCACTTTCAAATATGTAGAAATGAATGCAATGCATTCTGTTGTTTTCAAATAGGTCCCCCTTTACCAATCACGTCGATCACACTGTGCTTTAGTGTATATCAACTACAATACTGTAACAGAGATGCTGATCACTAAACAACTTCAATAATTTCAGTCGAGATACCAACTGTGGGGAGTGGAGAGATGGGTCTATGAGGAAGAACATGCACTGTACCATTCTCGCAGAGGACCTGAATTTGGTTCATAGCATCTATATGAGAAGCTCATAACTACCTGCAACTCCAGTAACAGGGGAATCTGGTGTCTTTGGCTTTCCTGACCACCTGCACTCATATGCACAGACATAAAAATTTACACACTTTTACCAAGAGGATTTAAAATAGCTCAAAAGCTCTCTTACCTATTAGAACCTATGCTGCAATTGGGGAGGTCTATTACAAATGGGAATGCTATCTTCTAATTAATACATTTTTTCTTCCATTTTTATGATTGCTTCCTACCAAGTGTAGCCAGTTTTATTCATGAATGTTTGAATAATGTTTATTTTTGTATTTATATACAGAAAGAACATTTGTATGTTTAAAAACAATAGTAGAGCTGACAGGGTCCCTGTGAGGAGGAGCTCAGGCGTTCCCCGACCCCATAGACGCCCAGGTCACCCTGCAGTGCTGGCTCCCCCCTCCCGCCTGCCATCCCAGCTCCCATCCAGGTACGAATTCCTATATTTCTCCCTTCCCCCTGGGGCCATAAAATTTCCCCAGCTCACCTGCCTTGCAAGCTGGGCCTGCATTGTAAGCGCATCCCGGAAAGAGGGAGTGCCTGTGCTTCAATAGCCTGCCTGAGGAAAGGTGGGCATTCTGTCAGTGAAGTCCCTGCCCAAGAAGGGAACCTGACCCGGTACCAGAAGTTCCAATAGAGAGCATTTGAAGTAAGAGATGGGCAGACGCCAAGGCAAGACCTCATCCAACAATCTGAAAAACAACATGAAAACACCAGATCCCAAGGACCCTACAATAGAAGGACTTGAACACCTTAACCCAGAAGAAGTGGAAAAAAGTGCCATTATGAAATTAATAGAGTCCCTTAAACAGGATATGAATAACTCCCTTAAAGAATGGGATGAGAAATATAACAAAAAGTTTGAAGAAATGAGTATAGAAATAGATGAAAAATATAACAAAAAGTTTGAAGAAATAAGTAAATCCGTGAATGATACCCTGAGAAACCAAGAAAAAAACAATCAAAGTGGTAAAGGAAACAGTTCAAGAATTGAAAACTGAAATGGAGGCAATGAAGAAAACGCAAACCAAGAACCGACTGGATATGGGAAACCTAGGTAAACGAACGGAGACTACAGAATCAAGCATAACCAACAGAATACAAGAGATAGAAGAACGAATCTCAGATTCTGAAGATAGAGAAAATAAATGCTCTGGTCAAAGAAAACGGCAAATCCAACAAATTCTCTTCACAAAACATTCAGGAAATCTGCGACACAATAAAAAAAACCAAATCTAAGAATAATAGGGATTGAAGAAGGAGAAGAACTGCAGATCAAAGGCCCAGAAAATATATTCAACAAAATTATAGAAGAAAACTTTCCCAACCTAAAGAACGATATTCCTATGAAGATTCAAGAAACATACAGAACACTGAATAGACTGGATCAGAAAAAAACTTCCCCTCGCCATATAATAATCAAAACACAAAACATAGAGATTAAAGAAAGAATTTTAAGAGCTGCAAAGGAAAAAGGTCAAGTAACTTATAAAGGTAAACCTATCAGGCTTACACCGGACTTCTCTATGGAAACCATGAAAACCAGAAGATCCTGGATAGAGGTACTGCAGAAACTAAGAGACCATGGATGCAAACCCAAACTACCATACCCAGCCAAGCTATCGTTCACTATCAACGGAGAAAACAAAATATTCCAGGATAAAAAATAAATTTAAACAATTCGTAGCCACAAATCCAGCCTTACAGAAAGTAATAGAAGGAAAATCGCAACCCAAGGAATCCAACATTGCCATCACTGCCTACAATAACCCAGACATTTAGCGACCCTTCACAACCACAACTCAAAGGAGAAAAACACACAAACTCTACTACACACACACACAAAAATAATAATAACCGGAATCAACAACCACTGGTCATTAATATCACTTAATATTAATGGTCTCAATTCACCTATAAAGAGGCACAGACTTAGATTGGATACGAAAACAGGATCCAACATTCTGCTGTTTACAAGAAACACACCTCAACCACAAAGATAGACATCTACTCAGAGTAAAGGGTTGGGATAAAGTTTTCCAAGCAAACGAACCTAAGAAACAAGTGGGCGTGGCCATTCTAATATCTAACAAAACTGACTTCAAACTAAAATCAATCAGAAGAGATAGAGATGGACATTTTATACTCATAACAGGAACAATAAATCAGGAGGAAGTCTCAATCCTGAATATCTATGCCCCTAATATAAAAGCACCCACTTATGTAAAAGAAAAACTTTTAGAACTCAAGGCAGTCATCAAACCACACACACTAATAGTAGGAGACTTCAACACACCTCCTCTCTCACCAATTGACAGGTCAATCAAACAGAAACTCAACAGAGAAATAAGAGAATTACTAGAGGTAATGAATCAAGTAGACTTAACAGATATCTATAGAACATTCCACCCAAAACGGAAAGAATATACCTTCTTCTCTGCAGCTCATGGAACCTTCTCAAAAATTGACCACATGCTCGGAAACAAAGCAAACTCCCATAGATACAAAAAAATATTAGTAACCACCTGTGTCTTGTCGGATCACCACGGAATAAAGTTAGAATTCAATAAAAATTCTAACACCAGAAAGCCTACAAATGTGTGAAAGTTGAACAGTCAACTACTGAATCATCCCTGGGTCAAGGAAGAAATAAAGAAAGAAGTTAAAGTCTTCCTTGAATTTAATGAAAATAAAGACACAACATACTCAAATCTATGGGACACAATGAAAGCAGTTCTAAGAGGAAAGTTCATAGCACTAAGTGCCCAATTAAAGAAAACGGAGAAAGTACATATTGGAGACTTAACAGCACACCTCAACGCTCTGGAAAAAAAAGAAGCAGACTCTCCCAGGAGGAGTAGAAGATTGGAAATAATCAAAATGAGGGCTGAAATCAACAAAATAGAAACACAGAAAACAATCCAAAAAATCAACGAAACAAAAAGTTGGTTCTTGGAGAAAATCAACAAGATTGACAAACCCCTATCCAAACTAATCAAACGGCAGAGAGAGAACACCCAAATTAATAAGATCAGAAATGAAACGGGGGAAATAACAACAAACATAGAGGAAATTCAGAGAATCATTAGATCTTACTACGAAAGTTTATATGCCACAAATTTGGAAAATGTATGAGAAATGGATTGGTTTTTAGATAAATACCATATACCAAAGTTAAATCAAGACCAGGTGAACAATCTAAATAGACCTGTTAGTCGTGAAGAATTAGAAGTGGTTATCAAAAAACTCCCCACCAAAAAAAGCCCAGGGCCAGATGGTTTCAATGCAGAATTCTTCCAGAACTTTCAAGAAGAGCTGATACCTATACTCCTTAAGGTATTTCACAATATAGAAACAGAAGAGTCATTGCCAAACTCTTTTTATGAAGCTACAGTTACCCTGTTACCAAAACCACATAAAGACACAACCAAGAAAGAGAATTACAGGTCAATCTCACTCATGAACATCGACGCAAAAATTCTCAACAAAATCCTGGCAAACCGATTCCAAGAACATATTAGAAAAATTATCCATTATGATCAAGTAGGCTTCATTCCAGAGATGCAGGGCTGGTTCAACATATGCAAATCCATCAATGTAATCCATCATATAAATAAACTGAAAGAAAAAAACCATATGATCATCTCATTAGATGCTGAAAAAGCATTTGACAAAATTCAACATCCCTTTATGATAAAGGTGTTGGAGAGATTGGGGATACAAGGATCATACCTAAATATAATAAAAGCTATTTACAGCAAGCTGACAGCTAACATCAAACTGAACGGAGAGAAACTCAAAGCCATTCCAATGAAATCAGGAACAAGACAAGGCTGTCCACTCTCTCAATACCTCTTCAATATAGTGCTAGAAGTTCTAGCAATAGCAATAAGACAACATAAAGGGATCAAGGGGATTCGAATTGGAAAGGAAGAAGTTAACCTCTCGTTATTTGCAGACGATATGATAGTATACATGAGCGACCCCAAAAACTCTACCAAAGAAGTCCTACAGCCGATAAACACCTTTAGTAATGTGGCAGGATACAAGATCAACTCCAAAAAATCAGTTGCCCTCCTATACACAAAGGATAAAGAAGCAGGGAGGGAAATCAGAGAAACTTCACCTTTCATGATAGCCACAAATAGCATAAAATATCTTGGGATAACTCTGACCGAGGAAGTGAAAGACATATTTGACAAGAACTTTAAGTCTTTGAAGAAAGAAATTGAGGAGGATACCAGAAAATGGAAAGATCTTCTTTGCTCTTGGATTGGGAGGATCAACATAATAAAAATGGCAATTCTACCAAGAGCAATCTATAGATTCAATACAATCCCCATCAAAATCCCATCAAACTTCTTCACAGACCTTTAGAGAATAATAATTAATTTTATATGGAAAAACAAAAAACCCAGGATAGCCAAAACAATCTTATATAATAACGGAACATCTGGAGGTATAACCATCCCTGACTTCAAACTCTATTACACAGCTACAGTATTGAAAACAGCTTGGTACTGGCATAAGAACAGAGAAGTCGACCTATGGAATCGAATAGAAGACCCAGATATTAACCCACAAACCTATAAACACTTGATTTTCGACAAGGGGTCTAAAGGTATGCAATGGAAGAAGGAAAGCATCTTTAACAAATGGTGCTGGCATAACTGGATGTCAACCTGTAGAAGAATGAAAGTAGATCCATATCTATCACCATGCACAAAAATCAAGTCCAAATGGATTAAAGACCTCAACATTAATCTGACCACTTTGAACCAGATAGAAGAGAAAGTGGGAAGTAGTCTACAAGACATAGGCACAGGAAACCACTTCCTAGGTAGAACCCCAGTAGCACAGACAATAAGAGAATCAATGAATAAATGGGACCTCCTGAAACTGAGAAGCTTCTGTAAAGGAAAGGACACTTTCAGTAAGACAAAAAGGCTACCTTCTGTCTGGGAGAAGATCTTCACCAACCCCTCATCAGATAAAGGCCTGATCTTTCAAATATACAAAGAACTCAAGAAACTAGACAATAAAACTCTAATTAACCCAATTAAAAAATGGGGTACTGATCTGATCAGAGAATTCTCAACAGAAGAACTTCGAATGGCCAAAAGACACTTAAGGTCATGCTCAACATCCTTAGCGATCAGGGAAATGCAAATCAAAACAACTATGAGATACCATTTTACACCGGTCAGATTAGCTAAAGTCAAAAACACCAATGATAGCCTATGCTGGAGAGGATGTGGAGAGAGGGGAACTCTCATCCATTGTTGGTGGGAATGCAAACTTGTACAGCCACTGTGGAAATCAGTGTGGCGGTTTCTCAGGAAACTGGGCGTCAACCTCCCTAAGGACCCAGCAATTCCACTCTTGGGAATATACCCAAGAGATGCCCTATCATACTACAAAAGCATTTGTTCTGCTATGTTCATAGCAGCACTATTTGTAATAGCCAGAACCTGGAAACAACCTAGGTGCCCCTCAGTAGAAGAATGGTTAAAGAAGGTGTGGAACATATATACACTAGAGTTTTACTCAGCGGTAAAAAACAATGACATCTTGAATTTTGCATGCAAATGGATGGACATAGAAAACGCTTTACTGAGTGAGGTAACCCAGACCCAAAAAGAGAAATATGGTATGTATTCACTTATACGTGGATTCTAGCCATCATTAAAGGTCTTTGAGCCTATTATTCGAGATCCTAGAGAAGCTAAATAAGAAGGTGAACTTGAAGAAAATCATGTACTTATCCTCCTGGAGATTGGAAATAGACAAGAGTCACAGGTAACGTCGGGTGCATGGGGGCATGGGTGGGAGGGTTGTTGGAAGGGGAGAGGGTTAGAAAGAAGGGAGTAGGGGAGGAATGGGGAAAACTCGGGGTACTGAGATGGGGGGAGGGAGGAAGGATGGATATGGGATCAGGGAAGTATATATCTCAACTAAGGACGTCATTTTAGGGTTTACAAGAGACTTGATTATAAATGGGATCCCAGGTCCAAGGAGAGATCCCCAGACTGTTCTCTAGACAGAGGAGAGGGTGCCTGAACCGGCCTTGGCCTATAACCATACTGATGAAGATTTTGCTTATCACCATAGATCCTTCATCCGACGATGGATGGCGATACAGATGGAGACCCGCATTGGAGCACCGGACTGAGCCACCCATGGTCCAAATGATGGGCAGAAGGAGGAAGAACATGAAAAAAAAAAACTCAGGACCGCGAGGGGTGCGATCACCCACTGATACAAGGGGACTGATCTAATGAGAGTTCACCAAGGCCAGTTGGACTGGGACTGAACGAGCATGTGATTCAACAAGATTTTCTGAATGTGGCCGGATTCTCTGAATGTGGCTGGCCCGGAGCCTTTCTGAAAAGCCACTGACAATAACACTGGGACTTGTTTCCTCTGCATATACTGGATTTTGGGGATCCAGTCTGTTTGGATACTCACCTTCCTGGTCCTGGAGGGAGGGGGAAGGAACTTGAACTTCCCACAGGGCTGGAAGCCCTGACTGCTCTTAGGGATGGAGAGGGAGGAGGAGGGGGAGGGGGAGAGTGGGAGGGTGTTGGGAGGAGGGGCGGAAATGGAAACTTTCATAATTTAATAAACTTTAAAAAAAATAAAAATAAAAACAATAGTAGATAAAGCACATTAATCAAAACTAAATGAGAACTCTGTCAGATTAAATATCGAGGCCAAATGTTTCTCCATAATTTTATTAGAAGTAATAAGTCACCAGCATAAACAGTCTACAATTAATATTTCTAAAATAAACAAAGAGAAATATCTAAATACAGTGACCTTTAGTTTTTGGTCAGGAAGCAATTTTTATTTCCAAGCTACATTGGTCTGAATTTCCTGGTAACAAATAGAGTAATATAGAACTCTATGAAAATTAATGGTCCAATGAGTTCTCTTAAAATGATGTCCTCAAAAAATAATATTGGTGCATTAAAATAAGGAATTACAAAGTAGCTTCAATTTAAAACTCTCCTTGCATTAATGCAATATTGTGGTGTGATATATTGGCTTAATTCTTTTCTTTCAAAAGTATGGGGAATGCTCAGAGAAACCGAAAAATAATTTAGCATTCATAAGGCTCATCTCTTAGGTTTTAAAGTGTTTTAGCAAATAAAATAGGGACTTTCAAAAACAGTTTAATTTCCAGTGTTGCTGCATGAGTTTTTCACTGCTATTTATCTCTTTACATTGTTTTTATAAACTTTACAAGTAAAAAAATACTGCAAATCAAGAAATTATGCACCAAACATTAATCGTATACAAGATTATACCAACTTCATGAACTTATATAGATAGGGTTGACTTTTGAAGTGGAATCTGAAAACTTCATCTGAAATTTTTCAACATTAAAAACATTTATATGGATTTATACACCACAACCCCAGAAAAAAAGAAAGGAAACAAATAATCAATCACAGAATTAGAAGTAGACTTGTTCAGCTCCACCACATAGTGACAGTGATTATACCTAGGCCACTGTATGTAAACTTGTGTTTCTGTTATTCAGAAATCATTTTCCTTGTCTCTTCCCTTCCCTTCCCTTCCCTTCCCTTCCCTTCCCTTCCCTTCCCTTCTTTTCCCTTCCCTTCCCTTCCCTTCCCTTCCCTTCCCTTCCCTTCCCTTCCCTTCCCTTCCCTTCCCTTCCCTTCCCTTCCCTCCCCTCCCCTCCCCTCCCCCTCCCCTCCCCTCCCCTCCCCTCCCCTTCCCTTCCCCTCCCCTCCCCTCCCTTTCCCTCCCCTCCTCTCCTCTCCTTTCCTGTCCTCTTCTTTTCTCTATTTTATCTTTTTCAGACATCCTTACTATTAACATACTCTACTTTCTTCTCCTATATTTATCTTACTACCCACTCTCTAATTAAAACTTTCCCGTTTTTTTTTCCATTCCCCCCATCAGATCATTTACCATGCTCTTTCTTGACTTATCTGTTGCTCTCTCACCCCACCCCTGCAATGGTTTCTTTTTATTTCTCTAGTTTCTCTTGTTAATCCAGGTTATGTACTCAAACCTGAAGTTTTGGAGTTAGGAACTTCAGAAATTCCTGGTATGAAAAAAAATGTATCATTTGTATTTCTGGATCTCAGTTGCTTCAGTCAATATGAATTTGTTCACTTTCATCCATTTACACGCAAATTTAATTTCAATTTTCTTTACAGCTAAACAGCATTCTGTACTGTATGTATACTACATTTCATTAAACATCCTGATGAAGGACATTTAGGTTGTTTCCAGATCTTCTCTACTGTTACTAGGACAGCTATGAACCTGGCTGACCCAATATCTGTGAGGTAGGTGTTGAGTTCTTTGGGCATATGCCAAGGAGTGGTTTAGCTGGGTCACATTTAAATAAATGTAGATTTATTTATTTATTTGAGGATTCTCCACCCTGATTTTCCAAGTGGCTACACTGGTTTGCGATACCACCAGCAGTCAATGAGGGTGAACTTCTAACCACATTTTCTCCAGCATTTGTTTTTGAATGTTTGAATACATTTTAAAGTGCTTTATACATATCATCTATTCTTTCCATAATTTTCTGAGTGCACAGTGCATGTTTGCCCTCACAAATGTGTGTTGAGGGGTGTTTCTGTGAGGCCAAAGGACCACCTCAATAGTTTCTTCACAAATGTCATGCAATTTCATAGATTAATCTACTCTGTTCAGGCAGTGAACTGTCTGTACATGCATTCCAAGTGTGCTTATAATCATATGCTACAGCTGACATATTTATGTGGGTGCTGAGCTTCACATTCTAATGATTGATTCATTTTCCTGTTCCCTTGTTTAAATACATCCTATCTAATTCTATCATGGATCGGGGCTTCTAGCTTCAAAAGTTTACCATTTCTTTTTATACATTTTTATTTAACACATAATTTCATCACTTCCTCCCTTCTTTGCTCTCTGTTGCCATTTCCATGTTTTCTCCATCAACCTCTCGCCTTTGTAGTGTCCCTCACTCTGAAATTGCTAGCCTTTTTTCTTTGGTAATTATTGTTTTACACACACACACACACACACACACACACACACACACACACACACACAGAGAGAGAGAGAGAGAGAGAGAGAGAGAGAGAGAGAGAGAGAAGGAGAGAGAGAAAGAGAGAGGGGGGGATAACAACATAGAGATGCACATGAACTTAGATTTCTTTGAGAAACGAAGGAAAATCTTCCCGCTCATTACATTTGCTGTACCTTCTCTTTGTAAACAATTACTCTTCTCTTCTAATTACAACTCATCGAAAGAATATGGAAAACCCTTGATTTGAAATGTATGATCCAAGTTCAGTTATCTGCTTATTTCTGAAAAAAATACCCGGACACAGATGGCACTTAAATTTTGCAAAACAATACCAGGGTACAATTAAGATATTTTTAGAATAATTTTTTTATGCTTAAATGAGGCGGTAAGGTAAAATCGCTGTGTGTCATGTAAAAATGAATTAATGCTAATGTTCCTTTAGGAGTCTATTTTAAATAATATATCCACTTATAAACAGGCTGCTGTGCTGATAGGAAAGTAAGAAATAGCCTCACAGGAACCCAGAATAAAATCAGGCGGAAGCGTCAGCAATTTTGTTTTAAGTAAGTTACTGTACCGCAAAATAATTACAAAATCCAAAGTCAAAGTATTTTTGAGGATTTTGAATCAAATTTTCAAGATTGATATTTGGAATTATTGTGAATTAATTCTTTCAGTTGATATTTGAAATTATTATGAATTAATTCTTTCAGTAATGTAAAAATAAAGTTATTTCCCACATGTGTTTCTTTTTGCACCTTTGTTCAATATGGTGATCAGGGTAAAGACTTCACTAATATCAATGAGCAACAAGGACAGTTTCCCAAAGAAAAATAACAACCTACTTTCTCATGTTTAACCCCGTCTCTACTTGAAATCTGCTTACTGAATTGTCTTTGTTAAGACAAGTTATGCCTTATTTAATTAATAAATAATAACTATACATCTATATATGGAGTACATCATTAAGTTTCAAACAGGTATACATTGTGGAATGATCAAAAGTGATCTGCTGTTATATTGCTCAGCATAGTGACAAGAAGTGTTTCATTGGTGATATATATATATACATATATATATATTCTTTCTGTTCAATATACAACAAAATGAATTATTTCTTTGCATATGTATTCATGTGTTTGCACGCACATATCTGCTTGGGGTATAAGAGAATATACACATATATGTGAGTGTGTATACATGTTGAAGTCAGCGGTTGTTTCTAGTGATATTTCCATTTCTCTCTATGGATTTGTTTTAAAGGAAATCTGAACCTGGGGCGGGCTCAATTACTGTTTAGGACCCCCCAACTCTTCTGATTATACGTCTGAGCACTGATATTACAAGAACATTGCCCAAGTCATATTTTTATGTGAGTGCCACAATCTAAACAATTTTTTTATACTAGAAAAATCTACATTTCTGAATTACATTTGTAATAGTTACTTATCCATTATCCCTTCATAGGTCGAAATAATTTGCAAGCAAAATGCAACTTATTCATTTCTTTCATTACTGAATTTGTCCCACACACAATTCTTGGAACAGAGAAAGTATGCCAAAAATACCTTTTGAAGCAGTATATCCAGAAAGCTTCAACCTTAAATAATCTGAAAAAAAGTAGTTAATTGATATTATTAGTACATTATAGGTATGTTGCATCTATTAAATTGTTATGGTATTGAACTACAAAATGGAATTATTTTAAACAATTTTGCATGCTACCACATTAAAAATAAAACAGAATATTTTAGCTAGTTCTAATTCTCGTTTACTTCACATGATACAGCTTCTCCAATGATATATAAGAATTGGAAAATTTTCATTGCAATGTGACATTTATTATTACCTATGATTCTATGTGTTATTCTATATAGGCTTAAAAGGAAATGTCCTGTTTTCAAATATGATAAATACATTCTTCTAAACATACATTAGTTTTTCATTAAAAATTTATGTCATATTTCCTAATACTTGTGACTTGCCATTATTGAAGTTTTAACATCACTTGGAGTTTGTATATTATTACAATTCATTTATACTAATTAATGTTTTTTAATGTCCTATCATACTACAAAAGCATTTGTTCAACTATGTTCATAGCTTCACTATTTGTAATAGCCAGAACATGGAAACAACCTAGGTGCCCCTCAATAGAAGAATGGTTAAAAAGGTGTGGGACATATACACATTAGAGTTTTACTCAGTGATAAAAAACAATGACATCTTGAATTTTGCATGCAAATGAATGGAAATAGAAAACGCTTTACTGAGTGAGGTAACCCAGACCCAAAAAGAGGAATATTGTATGTGTTCACTCATAAGTGGATTCTAGCCATAATTAAAGGACTTCGAGCCTATAATTAGTGATTCTAGAGAAGCTAAATAAGAAGGTGAAGCTAAAGAAAATCATATAGTTATCCTCCTGGATATTGGAAGTAGACAAGATTTCCAGGCAAAACTTGGGTGCATGGGGGGGTGGGTGGGGGGTGGATGTAAGGGTAGATGGGTAGAGAGAAGGGAGAAGGAGAGGATTTTGGAAAGCTTGGGGGAATGGAATGGGTGGGATGGACGAAGGGTGGATATGGGATCAGGAAAGTAAATATCTTAATTACGGGAGCCATTTTAGGGTTTGCAAGATACTTAATTCTGGAGGGGTTCCCAGGTCCAAGGAGAGGTCCCCAGATTGTTCCTTGGGCAGCAGAGGAGAGGGTGCCTGAATTGGCCTTGTCCCATACCCACACTGATGAGTATCTTGTATATCACCTTAAAATCTTCATCTGGCGATGGATGGAGGTAGAGGCAGAGACCCACATGGAGCCATAAACTTAACTCCCAAGGTCCAAATGAGGAGCAGAAGGAGGGAAAACATGAGCAAGGAAGTCAGGACCAAGAGGGTTGTGTCCACCCACTGAGACGGTGGGACTGATCTAATGGGAGCTCACCAAGGCCAGCTGGACTGGGAGTGATGGAGCGTGTGATAAAACTGGACACTGAATGTGGCTGGCAATGAAGGTTGACTGAGAAGCCAAGGACAATGGCACTGGGTTTCGATTCTACTGCATGGACTGACTTTGTGGGAGCCTGGTTTGTTTAGATGCTCACCTCTATAGACCTGGATGGAAGGGGGAAGACCTTGGACTTCCCACGGGGCATGGAAACCTGACTGCTCTTAGGACTAGAGAGGGTGAGGAAGGTGGGGAGGGGGAGAGAAAAGGGAGGCAGGGAGAAGGTGAAAATTTTTAATAAATGAATAAATAAATTAAAAAAAAGAAAAATATTAAATTTTGATTCCTACATACATGATGTTTAACTTTAGTTTCAGATTGACATAAAGCCCACAATCACTATGCTACTTATATGATCAAGGATTTGAAACAAACCTCAAGTGCTAAAATTGATTATTTTTACCATTTTATTAGTTACAGTATAGTTTCAATACCCAATAAAGCATCTCAGTTACCCAGGGCACTTTACCGAATTATTAAATCTTGGTGACTTATAACAAAAGTTATTTATCGCTATTGGGATGATGGTTTTCATAGGGGTCTGCTGAACTTAATGCATTAAGAAATAATTTCCTATCCAACTTTTTTTCTAGTGTTTTCTGACAGTTCTTTCAGTTTAGTTACTTTTCTATAAAAAACCACCAGGACCACAGAAACTTATAAAGGAAAGGCATTTGGCTGGGAGCTTGTTATAGTTTCAGAGTGTGATTCTATGATCATTATGTCAAGGGGCTCATTCACAGACAGGCAGCTGTTTTTGTTGAACAGTCAGTGAGGATTTACATCTTAATGGCAAACTGGAAGAAGAGACAGAGAGACTTGGAGAGGTATGGACTTCTACTGCTGTGATACAACAGCATGACCAAAAAGCAAGTTAGAGAGGAAAGGGCTTATTAGGAATACATTCAGCATTGCTGTCATCACTGAAGGATGTCAGGGCAGTAATTAAAACAGGGCAGATTCCAGGAGGCTTGAGGTGATGCAGAGTCGTGGGGGACTCTATGTTGGTTTGCTTCCCTTCTCTTGTTCAGCTTGCTTTCTTAAAGAACCTAGGGCCACCAGCCCAGAAATGATACCACCCATTATGTGTTGGGCCCTCCCTCATTCATTATTAATTGAATAAATGCCTTATAGCTGGACTCATGGAGTCATTTCTTCAACTGAGGCTCCTCCTTCTCTGATGATTCTTGGTTGTGTCAAGTTGACACAAAAAACAGCTCTCATGACACCTCCTAATGAAACACCTTCTGCACCAAGGCCATACCTCTTAATCTTTGTAACCTTTGCACCAAGTAGAAACCAAACATTGATATATATATATATATATATATATATATATATATATATATATATATATATATATATACTAGGGCATTCTTACCATCACACTCACTTTACTGTTAGAGATGAACTGGCCACAATGGAGTTTTGTCCTATGTGGTATCATATCAATTTCAGTGTGTATGTATATGCTATATTATTTTCTAATTTCCTTGCTTATAAAAATATTTTTCATTATCTATTAGGACTCACCCAAACTGTAACATTGTAACATGATTGCCTGTGCAAACCCACTATTTCCAATCTTATTGATAAATCCACAGCACAACTCTCTTGTACAAAAGACTCAAGACACAAAATACCAGGGAGTCTCCTTAAAGATTGCTTCTTCTAGCTATTATTGGCAAGTTGCACCCATGAATTCTCAACAACACAGCTGCTTAGGTAACACCCAATCATTTAGAACAACTGATAGACATTTTAGTGTAGATGAGAAAAATCGTACAGGGCCTGGCCCCTAGATGAAGAACTGCAAACAAGTAAGAATTTCTGAAAGTGAGTATTAGTCTTCTCCAGGAATCAGTTCCTTATCCAATACCAAGTGGTCATCTCTAGAAATCCATGCGAGCAATACTAAGTTGATTTAGCAGATTTTATTTTTCTATTTATTTGTTTATATTTAACAACTATAATTAAAGAAGAGACCCCAAATTTGGGAGAGAGTGAAGGACAAGGGAGTAGAGGAGGAAGTGAGGAAGAGTTAGAAGAAGACATACTTATGTTAATTAAGTTAAAGAATATGTGTCCTGTTTTCCAATAAAGTCACATTCTAAAGTACTTAGGGTGAAAAGAACAGAATATTTTTGGAAGACTGCTGATATTATTAACACAGTTTAGTGAATAACCAAAACGATTTGAGTTTGTAAGTTCACTAAATATCACAAATATATGTATTACTAATATACACATATAATGCTACACATAGCTATATTCATGTGTGTGTTTACGCTACACAAGCTATTATAGAATGCTTGTAACCCCCAACAGAATATACATATGAAATATAACATTTACATATATGCATGTGTCCATTTCTGTTTGTATATACACATACACATATATATTCTATACATTTATGCAAAGATAAAATTTTTGATAGCATATTTTTCCTTTCACAAAAGCTATCAATTGTTTAAGACATATATTCAATGCTCAGGGTCTTATGTAAATACATTTGTTTTCAAATTCTGTTAGATTTTTATCATACTTACATATATTTAGGGGGGAGATGGTGTGCCACAGTACACATAAATGAAGGTCTGAGGACAACTTTCAGGAATCAATTCTTTTCTTCCAATCTTGTGAGATTTAGGGAAATTAAGTCCACAGGCTTTGTGCATTGTCTTTTACATACTGACCCATTGCACTGTCCAAATGACTGTGCTACTTTTATAATGACCTACAGGAATTATTGCACAATGACATCACAATCATACTACTTCTTGCAGCAGATTTTAAACAAGGAAAAAAACGGGAATCTATTATTGTAACAGTGCTGGAGCGCTGAAGTGACATAATGTCTAGTAATGCATTTATAAAAATAGCCTCCATGAGAAAAGCAAAACTGCATTTAAATGATTTAGAGGTGGAAAATTATTCTTACATGAATGTCACTGACATTTTATATATTATTTATTTAGCACTCATTTTTGCAAAAAGCACAGGACATTAACTTGCATAATTATCTTATTTAAGTTATTAAATGAGAGCCCCTGGCTTTTAATTAGAACATTTTAGTCCTTTAAACAATGAAACACAAGGAAATAAATCAAAATAGATCATCAAGTCCTGATAATTTTAAGTAGGATAATACCTTTCTTTAAGAATAAGTGAAAAGTGTTTTAAACAATACAAGGTTTCTGTGAATCATAATATGGTAGGATTTCATAGTAATCAGCAGAAGCAGAGCCTGCTAGAGTCCTCATTTACAACTCTAGACATTTATGTCCATTGGATTTATTAAAAGCAAACTAGGAATCTGCGATTCTGACTACTAGAAGGTACTTAATTTCCCAGCTACAGTGTCCAACAGCAGTACTTTGAGGATGCAAAACCCACTAAGCAGTTCTCTATGCCGACCGGACTTCTGTGTTTTGTATGGTCTAAATGTCAGTCCTCAGAGGCATCTTCTCACTGGAGAATTAGATTATGTAAGACTAAGTAATAGATAACATAAAACCTAGAAAAGTATATTTCTTTCAAAATTTATTTTAGTTGGTCCCACAAGAAAATGAAATTTCTGCTTTCCATTGTGTCTGCCACACCCACACACAAAATGTAGCTGCTAGATTTATGTAGCTCAGCACCATCAAATAAAGAAGTTGCAATTATTATCTTGCAGTTGCTTCAGTATTTTTCATTGTAAAAGTTCTGTATGGAATATGCAATGACCAACCAGTCATGTTGAAATAATTAGAAAAAAATCCAACTCTGATATTCACCTTAGTATTTAGAGTCTATATTGCAAATTTTTAACTTTTCAACAAATAAATAATGTAGTTTAGGAGGGCACAGACTATTCTTTCTTCCTATACTCAATATATTACATTGCAAACATAAGATTCAGCAATGATGTTTCCAATAAGTACTATTCAAGGTGGACAGCAGCTATGTATCATGCTGAATATGATTCTTTGCTAATACTCATATGTAGACAAAGATTTTTTTCTCAGTTGAAATATTCACTTTGGTTCATTAGAATATTTTGTCTCATAACATTTTCCTTAACCAAATTTGTGCTTATTTTAGAGAACACCAGTTGAACCTACAGAATCACTTTAAATTTTTTAATTGAGCTCTACACTTTAAAAATTTTTTAGGCAAGAAAACATGTTTAAATATTTAGTGTTCTAGAGAATATTTCATTTTCCCAAAACATATGATTCATATCATCTTCCTAGGAAATTTTGCCTTCCTAGTAGTATCTAGATATTATTTTGTTATTTGCTCATAAATGAGGAATGAATGTGGCATATTTATTATTTATTTTAATACTAGAGACATACTGTTGGACAAATTATTTGGTTTTATAGGAAATCAATTATTTATTCTTTTACATAACTTGAATTATAAAGCTCCTACATTGTTTTTTTGAACTGACCATCATTGACTCTAGAAGTCAGTGGGGTACTTTGGATTAGCATTGAGCACATTATCTTCCCCAACTAAAGCAGGTCTTCGGCTAGTTTCCTATAAGTCATCTCATCTTCTCAGAGGACAATTTAGGCTAAAATGTGCTTGCATCTCTGGTTAATCCTTTAGCATCCTATACTGTTTCAAAGTCGTCCACTTAGCTTAGACTCTTGAATAAACAAATTAAGATCTGTATTCAGTTTCAATGTTCAGAGTCTAGACCCACAAAACATACAATTATGGCTTGCTTGATGTTAACCAAAGCTTGCTGATGCTTTAGTTAAGAGTACTCTTAATGTGTTGCCTTGAATCCAATAATAAAAGTCCAGCAATGAAAGGATTCATTATTCCATTGCAGATCACTAACTCTAGCTATTATGAGAAAATGTGGGCTTCTATGACACAGAAAGAGGAGGTAAATAGGCTGCTAGACAAGTGGTGATTCTATTCATTCCTTTTTGCTAACTACATGTCAATCATCATAAATTACCATAGGATACCATGGCAGCCAAGATGTCATGTCCTTGAAAATAAAGATCTGGGTTTTCTATGAGATGATTACCCTCTTTTTGATTAAAAAAAATAACAAAAAAACAAAAAAAACCATTAAGAATATGTTTATTTTCAGTACCAATTGCAGCTCTCCATACTATTTATTGTCCACAAATTCTCCTGTGGAAGTACTTTTATTTTTTTTTTTATTTGAGAAAATATGCCTTGTGTCTTAGTTAAGATTTCTACTGCTATGAAGGGACAACATGTCCATGGCCACTCTTATAAAGGGAACCATTTAATTGAGATTGGCTTACAGGTTCAAACATTTAGTCATGGTGGCAGACACTAGAGCTCATAGGGAGACATTGTACCAGAGAAATAACTGAGAAGTAACAGAATCAGCAGGCATTAGGAATACTAAGCGACACTGGGCCTGTCTTCAGCTTCTAAAATCCCAAGGTTCAGGCCTAGTGGATACTTCCTCCAACAAGGCCACATCCATTTCAAAAGGGCCTCACCTCTCAATTGTGACATTCCCGAAGAAACTATGGGGGCCATTTTCATTCTAACCACCAGGCCTTTATAATCTCATTACAAAGCATAGCCTTCTCAGGAATAGTGAGACAGTGAATGGTATAGAGCACTGTTAGGATAAATTTTCCAGTATCTTTGAAATGGTGTGCCATTTAATGCAGTTGATCTCTTATTATTAAGCAATGCCCACAGTTAACACTAGAACCCGCTGTTTTGTTCAACCTGGGTACTTTAAAAAAATGTATGAGATAGAAACACTATCAGCTCCCAAATTCTAAATCCCTGCTCATCCTCCTGTCTTCCCCACTGAAGGCTTGATAGTCACGAACCCTACTGTTTGGAAATGTTTGTCTTTTATATAATGTCAAATCATTAATTTCTCCTTTTTAACTGATAGCATTGAAGTGACCTTGGAGGAATCCTGAAGTTCAGCACAACTCACAGAGTTAGCTCCTAAGACTGTGCCATTGCAGACTTTATAAGCTTTACTGCTAAATGTGCGTAGAAGAAACTTTCTTTTATACAACAAGTAAGTATTTACAACTTGTCAACTACCTCTATCTTTAAACTCTTAAAGGACCAGCAGGTTGTCTCAAAACATAAGTGCATTTGAAGCAAATTTGAGAACCTGAGTTTGTTCTCTGGGACACAGATCATGGAAAGAGAGAACTTACCCTAGCAAATTGTCCTCTGACATCCACATCTTTGCCCACACTCACATTCCACCAAAACCCCAATATAAAATAAATGGAGTGCAATGATAAAAGTTTTAAGAGCCGTATTTAAATAAAAACCCAAGTTGTTATCATATGTAGAATAAACGCTGGAAAAAGATATGTATAGGGTCATGAGTACAGAACATACATATGTAAGCATGAATACAGAAAACTGAGCATCGAATATACTTAAAATTACATGAAGAAAAAAATTAAAACATTTGAATTAGGAGTATTGATTAGATACTACAGTAAAATTTGAATAAATTTTTTAGGTATACACCAGAATTGCTTTAAATTTTACCATTTTAACAAATATATTTGGTAAAGTTAATAGCTATAACTCTTTTTTTCCAAAATATGCTTCATTTTTCTTTTCAGGAAGTTCTCACTGTACCTTGCAGCTTACATTGGAGGTGGTCCAGGCTTTGTACCTCTAGAGGGCTTATAACAATGCTTTGTTTGGGCTGCTTTCATTGCTTCTTAAATTATTGTTTTATCTACTCATTTGCATATCTTTCTATGAGTTGTTGTCATTTGCTTAGTATAACAATATAACAGTCAGATGGATGTGTTTATCACAGAAATATTTTGAAAATAGGTGAGAATATGTGGGACAAGAATAATGCTTTAATCTTCATTTATAAAGAAAGGACATCTTTTTATAATAAAATCTATAATCCTGTGATTCTTTGTGATTTGTTACTATTATTGATGATACCCACAAATAAACACTTGTCTGTGAGATGACTGAAGATCTGTCTACAAAGCATGCTATAAACATTAATGACAAATTTTCTATAATATGTCAAATGTATTTTTCTCATTAAAATATTTTAGATATAACCCTCTCAAATGGGTATTAGTATCACCTTATTTCTGAATTTAGTTGACTTATAGCAAAAATCTAAAACATAATTTACTTAAAGACCTTGTATTATTTACAAATAATATAGATATCTGGAAAGAATAGATTATTGAAACACTATTGTTTATTTTGGAGATTAGTTTTTCCTATTTCATATATTTTGATTTTGGGTAAAACTTTTCGCTTGATACAGCAGCTCTAATGAATAAGGTCAGCGACGTGCCAGGCTTTACTATAAAATGCATAATTTGAAGTAGTTATCTTCCCAAATTTTAAGCAAAACATTTTCACTGTCATATATTACATAGTCTCCCTTAAAGCTTGCTTTTTACATATATTTATTTGTGGGAGTGGGCACTAATGGGCCACAGCTCATTTAAGGAACACATTCAGGAGTCAGTTGTTTTATTCCACCATGGGAGGCTCAGAGATTCAAAATCAGGACATTAGGCTTGGTGGTTGGGCATTGAACAAGGCCATATTCCCTATATATAATGCACATATTTTATATGTCATGCATTTACCTTTATGTTCATATCTATTTTTTATAACTAAGCATTTTCAGAGTCTTCGGCAAATTATTGGAAGTATAAATGATGAAAGAAAAATTGAGTACATATTTAAATATGTGGTCCACGAGTTTCATTGTTATTTACATTTCTATACAAATTTAAAGGGGTCTCTGCTTCATTTGAATAAAATAATGTTTAGCATTATTATTATTAGCTTTAGATTGAAGATATAAACATAATTTGATTGCACCACATTTTATTCATTAAGTATTTTTCCATATATCTGGTACATGATTTTTTTTATTCTAGTCTTCAGGGAAACTGTAATAATACTATTCAATTCCCATGTACATTTAAATCCACATTTTATCCATAAATTAAATTAATCTCTTTAATAATAATGAGTATAATTTTGAAGTTCAAGGACGTTATTTAAATTTTGGAATTCTATTCTTTTAATATTTTTAATTGTCATTATTCAACGCAGAAAAGTTATAATATCTATATCGTTCAAGCATTTCTTTTGTATACAGTTTCTGTGTGAGACGGTAAAGTAGGGTTCTGTAGATAGACTTTTAACTCTCAGTAAACATTCATTGAACATTTGTTCTAGCTTAGGGACACACAGAGTGAATTAAGTACTTGTCTTCCATGTAATTTCAAAATTCTGAAGACAGAAATATGAATAAAAATGGATGTTAAGAAGTATTTTACTAACAAAAATAAATAAATAAATACAAATTAATACAGTACAGATTGACATAAGTTTCAATAATATAATAAAGGAATAGATGATTAAATGGTAATTCTCAAAGGAAGGTTATGGAACATAGTGAAACAATAATACCTTAATATTTTTATTCAGTAATTCTTCTATGCTGCTCTAAATTATTTTACTATGAATCTATTGTAATAACTTGGGTCTTGTTTGATGAATTTATATATACTTATTTCTGGATCAAGCATATTCAGAGTCAATATATTATGAACACTAAGTATAAATAAATATTAATTTCTGTATCATTCTGTGGAAAACTGAAAGATATGGTCAGGAAATATTTTTCTTATCCACCATAAACATAGGCCCCATCTACACATCTAGCCATGTCTTTTGACTCATTCTTTACACATAACTTTACATGTTTTATTTTAGAGGTAGAGTTATTAGAAGAGACTAGATTGTGTCAGTGGAAATAGTATTATGAACACATTAAAGAAACAAAGTCATAAATTAAGGAAAAATCCTGTTAATTTTTGCTTTGCAAAAATACTTCATAATCTAAAACTTATTACTGGTGTATAATTTCCATTTTGAATGGGAAAAACATTCTCAAAAATTTTAGTTATAACAATTCTATTATAATAACTTCCTGTCCCTCCAGTAGTCCCTAACACTTAGTAATGAAGTGAAATGAAATAAAATAAAGCATTGAAAATTAGGAGAGTGATTTTTCACATTACCTAAGTGAGTTGTGCTCTTTAATTTTCTCCCATTGGATTCAAATGATCCAGTTCTCAGGTATGTTGCTATGCCTTCCTGACCCATGTTGATCACTTAACTTCCATATAACACTGATGAGCAGGGCAGGATTCCAGTGTGAAATAAATTGGGGCAATAGATTTGTATCTTTCCTTTGAACCAAAGGTATTAAAATTATACTGCCGCCTGTCAGGTCTAAGCTAATGACTCAACACTAAGGCATCTGCTGAGCAGAATGTTTAAAAATAAAAATGCACATGACTTGTTGATATTAACTGAGATATTCACATCTTCTCTTCTATCCAACATTCCAAGATCTAAAACATTGCATCCTAATCCTCCAAAAGAATGGTAAAATAATGGCAAAATCAAGGCTGTGGTAAACATTAGTCCTTAGATTTTTTTCAGGACTGCTAAAACTAACCCTTTTTGAAAGTTTTGTCCTATGAGATTTGTTGCATGTTAGACTCTTATTTTCTCAATGAATTCATCTAAAATTCATTCACTTTTGAGATAACATGTAAGGAGAAGAAGAAATACTGCCAGTTAAGGAAATAATAAAACCTAACTCTCCATAAAATTACCATAAATATATTTTAAGAAAGATGTTATACATTTGAATATAATATTTTTCAGTGTCATAGCATGCAAAAGTATCAATATCCTGAAATTTTTCTATAGCACAAAATAGAATTATAATTCTCCAGGAAATTCCAAATATTATGCTTTGCATTGAGTAATTAAGTGTCATCTGTCCATTTTGGTTTATTATGAATAACTAGGTTATTGCAGTCAACAGTCCATCACACTGAATTATGTTCACTTGTATATCTCCATAGTTGCTCACCCTTTTCATATGCTGCATTATTCTTGCTAGAACTTTCATTGGTCCCTCAACTGTAAAGTTCCTTCTCAAAATGTCATTTGACCTGATCCCATTTTCATTTCTGCCTGTGCTGCTCATTTCCAAATTTATCTTGATTGATTAATAACAATCCTCTCCCAGTAATGTTTTATTACTCTACTGGCAATAGGAAAACAAAACTATCCCAGTTCTGGCCTACAAAGCTAAAAGTGCTTACTCCTTTGTAGGCTTCAAGAACGGATCCATCATCTTTAAAGTACAGATATGAAAAGCAGTATCTCACCTTCAATACTACACTTGTGGACATTACTGCTGCTGCTATTATGGATGATGATAAAATTATTTTAATGTTCATGGTCATTGATCTAGTATCACTGTGTTTTTAAAATCCTGACATTGGACTCAGAAGAAACTAGTAGACTAGAGAAATGGAAGTGAATTTCTGTTTTTGAAGCCAGTTTTGGATTCAGATTCAGCAGTTGTTATGAATCCCTCTAGCATATAACTTGCTCTGTGTTTGGAGCATTTTCTACCTATAAAGAAAAGCTGGAATATTGGTACCCAGTCTGAAAATGTCTTCTATTTACTCTGAGCTGTCTCCATGTTGCAGAACATTTTCCTACAGATGGCTTAGATTCATGCAGACTCTGCAGGTCCTCAACAATGTCATTCTGTTTTCAAGAATATCAAGGTACAATAAAATATTTTTCATTTCAGAGACTGTATTTGTTTATATCCATCGATGATGGATATGAGATGGATATGGATATCTTTGGTTTGGTCCAAGAGATATTTGCCTACACAATAAATGCAATAAATCTTTTGGAGGTACATGTCATAAGCAGGTCCAAATGAAATTAGTGTTCTCTATCTGTGAAGTTACTTTCTTGTGACTTACTCTATTGCCCAGAAAACTAACATCTGGCTTTTATCATGTTGTCTTTGTGGATCAGTGGTGCATACAGCTACGATAAGAGGCATGAATGTTCCTCCCCTTGAATAAAAGATCATTTGTATGGTATTAATGTACTAGAGACATTTATTTCACATAGTCACTGTTGCCATGACAGTCAACAGAAGGTACTCTTAGTAGCAATATGTTTCTTGGTTTTCTTTTCTCTTATTCTTCTTCCGTTTTTTTTTGAGACAGGAATTTTCTGTAATTTTAGAGCCTGTCTTTGAATTAGCTCTTGTAGATCAGGCTGGCCTTATGCTCACAGAGATCCACCTGCCTCTGCCTTCCAAGTACTGGGATTAAAGGCGTGTGCCTCGGCCACCCGACTGTTGCTTGGTTTTCTATGACTGCCTAATTTGTGAAAATGCAGTCGTGATCAAATTTCATTACTTTTGTTGTTTGGATTCAGTTCGAATACTGTAATGTTAGTGACACTTGCTTGCATTTTCAACTTGAAATATTGTCATGAAAGAATAGGTACCATGTTGGAATTATAATGTGGGAGTAGCGTTTCCAACATCTATCAGAACTCATGCTTTCTGTGAAAGGTGCTCAAACTACATTCATTTGAGTCCATAGTTTCTACTAAAATATATATCAACTCGTGAAGTATCAAACCCTCATGACCATCAGAACAATTTTCATGTAACATGATTTTATGACTTATTTTATTATATATGTATTTTCTATTTTATTACTAAGACTAGACTAAAATGAATGTTAACAGTAATTGCATACAAAGAAAACTCTCAGATATATATCTGAAGGAAAATAAAAAATTAGGCAAGAGAGTTTGTCTCATTAAAATTGTTTTTCATAGTGCAGCATAAATATTTTTTGTAGTGTCAACAATGTAAGAGTTTTCTTACCTGTCTATAGCAAAATAGGGAAATGTGCTTATGTACAGGTTGCATTATATTTTTAGTATGAACTTGTTGAGATGACTGGAAGCTGAGTTTTCTAACACAACAATAAATCATCCAGGGCTCAGTAGCCTGAAACAGACACACTAACTCACAGCTTTCATGGGTGAAGAATCCTGGCATGGCCCAGCTGCACAGCTATGACTTAAATTTCTCACAAGGTTGCAGCCAAGACTGTGGGTGTTTTTTCAATCATTTGAAGAATTGAAAGTGGGTGAAGGATTTATCCGTATGACGTATTTATTCCAGAAATAGAAACCTGAACTGGATGTTGGCATGATTCCTCAGCTTCTAACCATATGGCCCCATGCACAAGGGTGTTGGAGCAAATGAAATATAGGTATTGGACTCCACCCAAGAATGAGTCAATAGATAAATATAATGTCAATGTCATTTATGACTAAACCTTTACTTCCACTGTATCAACCTGGCTAGACCATGTAACTGAATTTTGACAATAACCTTAAGCGGAACCTGCTGACCCAGAGGTAAAACTCTGGGAAGGCAATGATGAATGACCATCAACCTTTAGAGAAGTCAACCTTTAGAGAAAGTAAGCAGAGATCACAGCTTGGAGAAACATCTGGATTAACTTTCAAAGGGTATTAGTAAACTAACCAAGTACCCAAAGCACACTGAAAGGATTTTATGGTATTAGATAAGATTGTTTTTCTAGGAAGTTTTCTTCCTTTGCACCTACATAGATGGTTCTTATGGTAGTAAAATTGAAAATGCCAAAGTAATGGAAAATTCTGTTATTTTCGAGGTAAATTGATAATGTTATTATTTCCATTATCAGTATCATATCTTCCACTTGATCCCAATAGAATATTTATCCAATGGAGACATTAACTAGTATTACATTTATATCAAATTTACTGGAGTTACTATGAAAAATAATGAGCAGACAACTCAAGATATCTTCATAAATAGTAGGAACTTGTTATTATTTATCAACTTTAATACCTGAGGATGTTTACTTAAAGAATATATAGGAACATAATCATTTTATTGTTTAGGAATTACCTTCATCTTGTGTTTTCATTTTAATCAATAAGAAAACACATGTTGATGAGAGACCAAAAGAATAAACTATAATTTATATATTTTTCTTTACAATATATAGAAGGTCTCTTAAAAGTATTAAAAGAAATATTTCTGGAGCATTTTCTCATATTCATAAGCTAAGTTCAAGTATTTTATATTCTATGTTATATAATTATAGCTCATAAGTGTCAAGTGAGTACATTACAAACGACTCGAAGAGTTTCTTTCCAATTCTGGTATCTGATTACCACACCCCTCCCCCCAATTTCTTTTATTTATTGTTAACATAATATTTTCTCATCAATTCTTTGAGAGCTCCATTTATACAGTCATACAGTATATTTGGATTATTTTCATCCCCAACTGTATGCTGTAACTCTCCATGAATCTATCCTCACCTCACCAAACCAACTCTTGATTTCACATCTTCCTTTTACTTTAAATCATAGTACACTGAGTGCAATTTGAGTTGACTCTGTATCAATGGGTATGAGGAGCACAGTGAACCTATGTGGTACTACACTCTTAAAGGAATCTGATTCTCCCTTCTAAAAGGTATAGATTGTCAGTGACTACATTAGGCACATCAGGGAAATTAGTGAACTCATGTTAAAAGACTAACTGGTTTGATCTTGTGTAAGTCTTCTGGAAGCAACACAGGTGCCCAAACTTCATGAGATCAGAAATACTATCATGACTAGAAGACTCTGCTTAGTCCTGCTTCTCCCAAACCACTGGATCTCAACTTTATGTGATTTCTTGATGCGGGAGAATTGTCTGTATTCTGTCAATCATATTTTAATAAAATGCTGATTGGCCAGGCAGGCGATATAGGCGGGGAAACCAGACAGGAAGTAGAGGTGATGCAATGAGAACAGGAGAATTCTGGGAAGCAGGGAGGTTCCTCTGCCTCTCCTGTGGAGACCACCGAAGAGGCAGCATGTAACTTGCCCAGCTGAGAAAGGTACGGAGCCATTATGGCTAACATAGATAATGATAATGGATTAATATAAGTTACAAGGACTAATAAGTAGCCTGACCTAATGGGCCAATCAGTTTATAACCTTATGGAGTCCTGTGTGTGATTTTTGTTGGGAGTTGCCGGCTATGGGTTACCGGGCGGGACAGATACCCCAACAAGCCGGCCCCTCATGTTACAATTTCTTCTGCAGTGTTCCCTGGGTCTTGTGAGGAGAGTTTGTGATACATGTTTCATTTAGACCTAGATACTCTATAGTTGCTTTATTTTAAATAACTTTTTTATTCTATTAAGTGTTTGAATATTATTAAAATATAATTACATCATTCCCCTTTTTCTTAGCATTTCTTAATCCTGCCAATGTCCATACCTCCCACTCAAACTAATACTCTCCGTTTCTTTAATTAGTAATGTTATACACATGTGTATATGTATAGACACAAATGCATGAAAATATAAATATAAGCTCCTGACCCCATTTAGTGCTGTTTATATGTATATGAAATTGTGACTGATAACATTCTATTAGATAAAAATTAGGGAACTCATCCCCGAGAGAAACTAATTCCATCTCTCTCAGAAGTCCTTAGTTGTTTATAGTTCTTTGATCAAGAATGGGGCTGGTTATGATTTTCCCACTCTACATTAGCATGTCTATTGGTGTTGTCATTTTGCCATCTTGTTTGTATAGTCATACTGCTGGTAATTGTGCGTGTAGCTTCCCTGTCATTTCCAGAAGAAACAGTTTTACAGCAGACTTCCATATCATCTGACTTTTATAATCTTTTCACCTGTCTTCTGAAATGTTGCCTAAACTTTAGGAGTAGGAGTTGTGTTGTAGACATATCCATTGATCTATACTCTGCATAATGATGATTCCTGTTTTATGACTAATTGTGGGAATTTGTAACAGTCTCTGTTTGCTATGAAGTGAGGCGGCTTTTCTGTGGGATGAGAGCTACACTTATCTGTGAGCATAAGCATAAATATTTAAAATGCAATTTGTAATTACCCTGGTCTAATAATTTATCGTAGTAAGTTTTCCTCCATGATAGATAACATTACTTACTAGCCGTGTGTTATTGGATTAGGTCTTAAGTACCAGACATGATTTGTGTTCTGTTGAGTGGATCTCAAATTCAATTAAATAACTTTGGTTGCTCTAAGTCCTGAGTACCACTATGGTCATTGTTGTGGTTATAGATATTCCAACTGGAAAGAACTATTGATTGCCTCCCTCATCTGGCAGCATATATAGCATGTTTGACAGTATGAAAGTTAGACAACATGAAGGAGGCTTCAGAGTCAGATCCAGTTTATGTGTTCTCAGTTCTGTATTTGAAGTGTGTGGTGCTTTTAGCAACAATCACTTGATTCCAACTTCTCAGAGGCAATCAAGGGCAATAGCAACAGCCAACACTGTTATGGGTATAACAGTATTGGGTATTTTATATATATAAATATATATATATATATGTGTGTGTGTGTGTGTGTGTGTGTGTGTGTGGTGTGTGTTTCTGTGTATGTGTGTGTGTGTTACATATAGAGTTCTCTCCTCTAAGGATGGATTTAGTTTGATAGTGCATAGCTTAGTGTGAAAATCATTATTGACCAATGTTTGAGACCGCATCATTAATACATTTTTGTAAGAACTTTATTCTAAATGGTGATGAAAATTTAAATAATATGCAAATATATGGCTAATGTTTTCATAATGTTCATGTTACGCATGTCTTAAGGTGCTTGGAAGTAAACATTGTGAAATGGTATGAATATTTCAAAGCTAATGGAATGTTTAGAACACTTTTCTACAAAAATTACGGCTTTCCAGTAATAAAATAATTTCAAGTAAGTTAAAATAAAATCGATTATGTGCATTTTTTTCTATTTCAGTGGTCATTTTTATATAGGTTAATGGCATATGCAAATCAATATTTTTATTTAGTAGGAAACTTTGAGCTACATTTACTTGGCTTTAAACAAGTTCATGAAACTGATCTTAAATTTTTTATTTGCTTCAAAACAAATGTGAACATAAATTTGAATCATGCATATCTGTGCCTTCAGTTTTTGAAAGTTTTCAAATTATGTCTAATATAAAATCCACTACATGTGACTATTAGGTGTCTTCTGGCACTATGATACACCAGGTTGTCGCCTCCCACTGAAAATCTGTTCACATATTATTTCCCCCAGATAACAAATATATTTTTCAAAGTTAAAAGTTATTACTTTTCCTCCAAGGGTTTTTCAAATTAAAATATAATTATATTGTCTCTACCCCTTCCCTTTCCCCTTTCTGATGCCTCCTATGTCCACTCTCTCACACATGACATGGCCCCTCTGGACTTCCTCTCACACCTCTGGCCTCTGTTTTTTGTATATATATATATATATACTTTTTTTTCCTCAGTAGTCAATTAGTTGCCTTTAATTTTTATCAGGAGTGGAGACTATTCTGATTTATTTTTTTTCTCACTAACAAGTCTATTGCTGGAGTTAGAATTTTAAGGGATTTGCTTATGCACCCATGTCTTTCAGGTATTATGGGTGTTACTTCCTTCTATTCAAGAAAACCCTAATCTCACAGAAAACTTGAGGGTCCTCTGACTCTGACAGTATTCTCTCTTGACATTCTTCCTTCTCCAGTGTTCCTTGATGTTTCTTGAACCTTAGATCCAGGGATTAAGGTATATCTTATGGGGCTAAGTACATACTGATAAATTGTCCTCTACATTTTGAACAGTTGTGATTTTATGCAGTGGTCTCTCTGCTGCAAAGAGAATCTTCTTTAATGAGGTGCCAGACTTATTCATTTGAGGGTATAGGTGTAGAGATAAGTGCTTACAGTCCAGTTAGTGATTATGCTTATCTAGAAAGTTGTGGTATGGGGCTCTCCTCTAAGGTCCACAGCCTTACTAGTCTTGGGGATTTGAATAGGTTTTCAGTTCCAGGCATGGATGGCCTCCTGCTGGGCACATCTTACTTCCAATCAGACAGCTTTTGATTGCTGCCAAGATAGGAAAGACTCTATTGTGCCTTTAGTGATAGTTTGCATGTTGGCCATTGTTGTGGTTGATAAAATTCACAGTAGGGAAAAATACTGATTGTTTCTGTTCTTTGGCAGGCTGTAAAACATTGCCTGATATTATAAAGACAGAACTTAGGGAGGAGGTTTTTATATCAGATGAAATCCACCACAGATCTACCATGTATGTTTGAAAGGCATTGAAGAACCATGATATTTCCTACTTATCTAAAATTCCATGTAATGCATAAATCACAAATAAGTACATAACATTGTATGTAAGGTATATGAATTAACTGAATAGGTTACACTACTTGTACTGAAAATGTTCCCTTCAAAACTCATGTACTAAGCAACACAATCCCCATCTCCAGGCATGAGAAGTCTCCTTTTGAGTTGTTAGTCAAGGGCATCCAAGAGAGTCCCAAAATAATACAGTCATTTGTTTCCTCACAGAGCCTGTAGGCAATTCCACATTGCTGAAGACAACATGACCCCAGAAACTTTATAAAAGTAAGATTGATTCTAAATTTAAAAAAAAAACTATTTAATTGTTATATGTTCTTGGAACTACCATTTTATGAAGCAGATCATTAATGTTATTTTTAAATATGTAACATAATGTAGTAATATAATTTCCTCTCTATGCCTCTTCTATACACCTCCTCTGATAGTTACCTCTCCTATTCATATTCATGGACTATTTTTCTTTAATTATTATTGTTACACACATGCACATACATATATATGTGAGCAAATACATAAATAAAGCATATCAATTCATGTAATGTGTTTATGTATGTACTTTAAGGTCTGATCAGTTGATATTAGATAGATAATAATGAAGCTCCTCCTGAAGAAGACTAATTCTCTGTTTTGGTAATTATTTAATACATATAGCTCTATAGTTATGATGAGTCACCATGAAATTTCCTCTATTCACGTTGGCACGTCAATTGGTGTTGTTATTTTTCAGGTCTTATTTAAACTGCCATATTGCTGATGGTTTATTAATATAACATCCCTGCCATATCTACGGCCTTGAAACATACTTCCTAGTCCTCTGTCTTTTACACTTTTTTATCCCCTTCTCCTCAAATTTCCTTGAGCCCTAACTGTAGGAATTGTGATGTAGATATATCCACAGGGCACTGGCATTCCATAGCCAGTTGTGTTCTACATTTTGACCAGCTGTGTTTTTTTTTCTTTTCTTTTTTTGGTCTGGTTGCCATAAAAACATGTTTCTTTAATGAAGGGTGAAGGTTAGGCTTATCTGTGGCTATCAGATTTAGAGAGCAGGTTGGGATTATACTGGTTTACGAAAGTCTCTTCTAAGGACCTGGACTTCACTTGTCAGGGATAATTGGCTTAGTTTCTAGAACCAGGAATGATCTGCCACCCATTGAGCTCTCCTCAAGTCCATGTAGTCATTGGTTGGTAATCACCAAGCTTTAAGCTACACTACAGATAACTAACCCCTTTGTGATATCTGGTCATGTTCATCATTGTTGTGTTATGGTAGCTGAACCTATATTAGTGTCTTAAAATATTATTTGGAACATTAAGGGAGTCTATGTTTTCTAAGGGTGACTTTCAAGCAAATAAAACCACCACAGAATAGTGTACACTCAGAGTTGGAAATGGACTATGATAGTCAGAGTCAGGTGGGGCTGGGAACTTTTCCTTTTACATTTGATATAATTTTATTAGTTGTCTTCGAGTTCAGGCACCTATTTGGTAAAAGGTATAGCCAAACAACTGCTCATTAACTCTAAAACTGTGTAGTTCTTCCTAAAAGACAAAAGCAGTGAATCTATGGAATTCATAAGTGAAATTAGGTTTTTGCTACTGTTTTTTTTCCTGCTTGGAAAGGAGTAGTCACTCTAGAGGGATTTTTATGCATACCAAATAACAAAATGCCCAAGAGTAATTTCATACTGTAAAACCAGCTTCATTTCAGTAAAACACTACAATTATCATTTAATGATAAGATTTCTTCTTTGTTTTGCCAGCTGAAGTCAGCTATAATAAGTTACCAGATTTCTTGAAAGAGCTGTGATCCTTTAACTGCCAATCATCCTTCATTAATTCCAGTTTCTCTTTGGCTAATTCAACTTCATAAGTAAACTAGAAAGATTAAGTGTGGGAAAATCAGAAATTTTTATTCTGTTGTGTTATATAAGATAGTTTTTTGTTCCTATGTCTTTCCTTATATATTACAAGAAGTTGGAAGTACCCTTCATTCTGTTAATACCTAATGTTTAAGCTTGTTCTTTAAATAATTCTGCCATTTGTCTTTTGCTAGGTCTATCACTTGTTGAGATAGTGAGTATAGTCATGATTCAATTCACAGACTCAAAAAGGCTGTGGAACAAACAGGACTCTAAGGTGGACACATGGATCTCCCTAAGAAGGGGAGGCGAAATAGATTATGCAGGTGAACTAGGGTGCACGGGGACGATAACAGGAGGGATCACTTAGCTGAAAGATTATGGAGCTTGGTAGAGAAGACTGGAATTGGAGGGTTTGGGTGAAGGATGCATTATCCTAATGGAGTTGATTATTTCTATTGTCCTCTTTCTCTGTGGTCTCCGGGTTCAGGGTAGCATAGTTTGTGTTTCTAGTCTTCCTCATTCTACTCCTATCTACTTTCTTTAAGTGTAAGTCTCTGTATCTTCTCTACTATTTCCCAACAAACTCAAAAAATAAAATAAAAACCAAAAGAAGCTACAAGAACAGTCTGTTTGAAGTTTTCTGTCATTCTACTTTTGAAACTTAATTACCAAGATAATGTTAAAAAAATATGGATTTTATGTTTGTGTGTATGGGAAGAAGTGATTGCATAGGTCTAGTGTTCTAAAATTAGGACTGAGAACTTTTGTTAGTTAGTTAGTAAATTAGTTGGTGAGAATGCAGCTTGGTAAAATCTGTGAATGAAAACGCCAAATGAGTATCTGCTGACACTTTGTCTCAGATTACCCATTTCAGGAACTGTGAAAACTGAATTTATTTTCCCTTTAAACTATATGTAGTGTTTGATGATATTATCTCAACTATGCAAAACTCAATCTGAGGTGAGAGAACAAAATTATTACACAAAATATTATTTTAGTTTTGAATAGGTTAAGATTTAAAGGGCTGTGGAGCAATATGCCCCTACCTTCACATTCTCAATCACAGAAATTCACCTAAGAAGGAAACTACCTAGCAGCTATCCATTGATATCTTCTTACGTAACAGTAAGTCTTTTAAAATATAGTGAAATTTTGTATGTTGATCATTCATCTTAGACTTTTAATTTAGCTTTCTGTTGTACTTGCTTTGTATTAACAACTGTGATAGAGATGCCATTGGGGAACACTAGTAGTCATAGCCTAGCCTCTGTCCTCAAAAAAACTTTCATAAAAAGAAAAAAAAAGCTTTTGTAAATCTTTTTGTTTTGCTAATAAAATCCTTGACAGAAACTTGCTAAAAGAAGAAAGAATTTTGTATGTTTGTTTGTTTCAGTCTCCAAAGGCTTGTGGTCCATATTAGAGGATGAAAGAATTACAGTGGTTTGGAACATGAGTCATCAACTCTCCACCTGGAGAAGCCCCTAGACAGAAGAGTAGATGAGAACAAGTGCCAGTTGTCAGCTTAAAAGTTCAATCCGAAGCAATCTAGTTCCACCAGGCATGCAAACCCTCTAAAAGCTCCTCCGCTGTTAAAACGGCACCACAGCCAGGGATCAATCACTTACATGGGATCCAAAGGGGAAGTTCAAACCATTGCACTGAGTATCCAGATAAAGAAGTGATGATTGTTTAAGTGACAGGTACAATCCTAGAATATATCTAAGTTTGTGATCATTACTTAGATGCAAAGTTAAATGCTTCTGTGAGATTTGTTCTGAAGTTGATCCAGGAAAGGTTAGTGAAAGTCTTTTTAGGAAAGGGACCATTTGAGTTCCTTACTTGAAGTCTAAACACTAAGTACAGGATTTTATCATGGAGAAAAGAGTGTTCCATGAGAGGTAGGAGTAACATCTTGGGAATAAAGTGTTTTTATACTGGATTTCTGTGTGATAAAAAACCAATAACAATACCCATGATGACAGATTGAGTAACAAAGGGGACAAGGGTAATAATATAAGTTTTGAGACTTTCAGATAGCCAGAAAATATGCAAGGAATAATAGGCCATGGTAAAAATTCCAATTCCAATATCACATGCAATGCTAACACAGTACAATGTTCTAAAGTAAAGAGAAAAATAGAGTATGGTAGTAATCTTTTTAAAAATTTATTTTGACTGCAGTTTAAATAAAACATCTTGCAGGGAGAGGTAACGGCTGCTGGGTGAGGACAAATTAAAAGATCAACTGGAATATTCTCTGTGTGCTTTGTTTCCACTGCAGCGAAGAAGAAAGAGTTTTCAACATGGACCTACACACTTTGTAATCTCAGTTTTCCCGTATTAGGTTAAAGAATGTCTGATAGCCCAGAATCTAGATAGCATACAGTTTGGACAATGTTCTGAATGAATGCTTATAGAAGAGCACAGGATCCATGTTCAGCTCATCATAAAGTTCTGATTTGTGACTAGTTGCAGGAAGTTCTTTTCCACTCTGACTCTCTAAGCGTATGTTTCATAGTTGATACCTCCTAAATTTAATATCACACAAATACTAAAGGAATTTTACATTGGTTAGTATTTTAAACCAGACAAATATGCTGCTAACTTTAAATATGTACTGTTGAAAAACTATCCTACTCCTAAACAATGTCATGCATATGACATCTTTCTGTAAAATACTGTATTGGTAACATATTTTGGGCACCCTTTACTACGTGTTAGTTCTTTGCAGAAAAAAAAAATGGCTTCTGTGAGAGGAAGGGCCCATATGATTACTATTATTTAATTATTTTATTTTTGTAATTTTATGATGTTTTTAGATGCAGGTTATCTATACCAAGAACATGCATGTTTGTTCAGAAGAGTCCTTGTGGAGTTTGGGCCTCTCCTTGTGCTATGTGGATCCTAAGGATCAAACTCATGTCGTCAGGCTGGAAAGCAAATGCCTTTACCCACTAAGCTGCCTTGCAGTACCTGATTTTCTTATTAAAACTGAGTGTGATCTTTCACTAGGCCCCACAATCTTAATTCATGAACTAATATTATCCCTAGACTTGCTATGTCTTTTAGCACTGTGGAACTGTGTAAGTCCCTTGCCCTAGATAAGGACAGTGCTCTTTTCTCCTCTAGGACTCAGATCTCTCATTCTTATATTTCAATTCAGATAACACTATACCATGAAGTCTCCTTTTCACCAGTCAATATCCCCAATTTCACTTTCAAAAGAGAGCTAAATAGCTTTGCTTTATTTTTCTCTAATAAAACTTTTCACAAGTTTATGCAATGAATCGCATACTTGAAATGAGAAATTTCTATTTGAATATCTCAGTTTCCTCCTATAAACTACGCTGTGCTTTTAATTCTCTTGAATTTGCCTTCACCTTTGAACACGGTAGATGATATATACTCAGGAAATGTTTGTTGGAGTAAACTAAGTTGGTGTTCTATAAAATCTTTTCAGAGTGCTCTGTATGAAAACACTTCTTTGAAAAATGTGTCTCATTATGAGTATCTTGGCTCTAATGCTTATTGAATGCAGTCATTCATTCAGGACATGCACCTTGCCTTTGACACTAATTAGATTGAATCAGTTAATAAGGTTGCCATGGCATATTTATGATACAATAATGGAAATAAGTTATTACCCCTGTAGAGAATGTTCAAATTCATCTTATATTTTCTTTAGATCTTTTTCATCTTTAGATACATCAAATAGGGAAATTGGCTATTCACTTTCTTCAAAATGCATTTTAGGAGCAATTTTATAGAGTGAAATACTAAAATGATGCACATTTATCTTTTTCTTCTTATCACAGAACACAAAATGATAATTGATTGTATTGAGTTCTTGGGAAATAGCACTATGGAAATCCACAAAACATAAAAGTTGTAAAACCATTTTCTTATAATTTGCTCTTTGTTAAAACATTTAAATAGTTTTAAATATTGAAAGTTATCCTGAATGGTAAACTCATAATATTAATATTTTATATCAGTATGTATTTTGAGTTTGCCAAAGACTCTTAAAATATATCACTATTTTCTGTCACAATACTTTTGGTATTTATTGATCATTATGTGTGTTGCAAACTAGTTTCTCCAAAATGAAACTTTTATTTATTCATGATGGAGTAAGTTTCTTATATCTTAGATGATCAATGAAGCTTAAAAGTTTCAGGATGCTCACAAAGCTACAAGACCCATAGGATCCTGTCCAACATTATGGCATTACAAACTCACTAGAGAGAAAGAGACACTTGTGGAATTGCTTTCAACTTAAGGCACATGGTCCCTGTGATATGCAAAAAAGTACTTAATGTTGAGCACATGATGTAGACTCCATGAATTGTTATCCTTGTTGGTTAACTTTCTAATAATACAGCTGCCTTTAGGACACCCACCCACAAACCCACCCACCCACTCATGCTTCTGTAACTATTCATCTAATCTCATTTAAGTTAACACACACAGACAGACACAACTATGTCACAAAGCCACACTTGGGTCGCATCATTTCTTTGTTCTTACCTCAAGAACCTCACTATGATGGATAGATGTTTATTCAATCATTGCCAGCAAAATTATGCAACACAGTGGGTACCTACATGGAGAGCAATAGCGCCAACAGTGTGTTGAGGAGGAACAGCTGAATGGGTCCTGTAGCAATGTAAACATACGTAGCTGCTCTGATCTGCATGACAGTGGAGCATCTTCTCAGAGGCAGTCTCAATGGAGTTAGATTTCCCTGTGTGATATGACATGACGTGATTCCCTGCTACTGTGGTAAGGAATACTATTGCACAGTTCCTGTGATGTCCAATAATACATGTCATCAAGGTTGAACCATATCAAAATGAAGTAGAGTCTTTAGGGGAGGACATCCTAGGGAGGTTTTTTCTTTTATATAATATGAAATGGTATGACTCCCCCACCGTGGGGGTCTTTTTATTTATATATTTTTATTTTTTCCATTCAAAAATTTACACTTCCTCGCCTCTTCCCTTCCCTGCCTCTCCCTCCTTAAGAGAGGGCAGGGAACCCTGCCCTGTGGGAAGTCCAAGGCCCTCGCCCCTACATCCAGGCCTAGGAAGTTTTGCATCCAGGTAGGCTAGGGTCCCAAAAAAACAGTACATGCAGAAGAAACAAGTCCCAGTGCCTTTATCAATGGCTTCTCAATCAACCCTCATTGTCAGCCACATTCGGAGAGTTCGGTTTGATTGCATGCTCATTCAGTCCTGGTCTAGCTGGATTTGATGATCTCCCATTAGATCAGGCACACTGTCTCAGTGGGTGGACCAGCCCCTCATGGTCCAGACTTCCTTGCTCATCTTCTCCCTCCTTCTGCTCTTTAACTGGACCTTGGGAGCTCAGTCCGTTGCTCTGATGAGGGTCTCTGTCTTTATCTCTATCCATAGCCGGACAAAGATTCTATAAAGTTGGGAGGATGGGAGTGGGGGTAGGGGTGGAGTTGGGGGAAGGGGAGAGGGGGAGAGAGAAGGGAGAAAGGAAAAACTGGAGAGAGCTTGGGGGAGTGGGAGGATGGAGATGGAGGAAGGGCAGATAAGGAGCATGGAGAAGATATCTACATTAAGGGAGTCATTTTAGGGTTGACAAGAGACTTGGCTCTTGAGGGGATCCCAGGTGTCCACGGGAATGTCCCCAGGTAGATCCTTGGGCAGCAGTGCAGAGGGTACCTGAACTGGTCTTGCCCCACTATCACACTGGTATGGCTCTTTGATAAATGGCATCTTCCATAAAAATACAGGTGTTTTCCCTAAATGATCAAAAGATTAGGGATTGCATTTTGTGAGAGTACCCATGAAATGGTACCATAAAGAGTATATATATAATATACTCACTTTGCTATAGATATTGAGGGCACATCTCAACTAAAAAAAAAATCAGCAACATAATCGAATTCTGATACAAAGATATGTAGATCCTAACCTTTACCTTAACCTCTGAATTGACAGGAAATAGGATCAAAGGGAATATGTGATGGAAGTATCATCTTGCTATTTTGTGAAGCCATAGCACATAAGGCTAAGGAATTATAATCAGATCTGTGCTAAAGAATCTTGAGATTCATAAAGATGTAACCTATGCTTATAACTATAATGTGAAGAGATAAAGCATAGCCTGTAAGTGATACAGAATAACCATCTGAACCATGATTTAATAAACAAGAAACAAAATTCTCAATTTACCAAGTAGTCAGAAGTCTTAATGTAACCCTATACAGAACTCAAACCAGTAAAATTAGAGAGTTCTGTATCCTTGGATAGGAGGCCACAAGATGCAGAAGGGTTAGGTTCGGAGTGCTGTGGAACTGGATTAATTGAGTAATACAAGTATCAATGCTTCTTAAAAGAATGGCTGATAGGCTGATAACCTGAAGCAACCATTTCCTGATGCGATGGTTCGTATGAGCTTAGTTATTCCCGACATCACATGACTAAAAGGCACTGCAGGAGGAAGGACAGGTTACTGAGGAGACTATAGGTGACTGTGTTTGACACTCGGTTCACTAGGCAAAAAAGGACAGTGTTCACAGGGATGTTAATAATGAATTTGATTCAGGAGAAGTATAAAAAGAAAATGGAGATACAGTGGTTTGCTAAGGCTCTTGGTGGAACTAAGTGATACTTTGTTCATTCTAATGTACTTGCATGGCTTGTATATCAGGTTCATAGGTTTCTAAAGCATTTAGGATGAAATGAACATAAAGAAAGACAGACAATGTTGTTACTTGAAATCAGGGATAGATTCGAGTTAGCTGTAAGTCTAAGGAAACTGAGCCAAATGCTGTATTTTATAAACCCCAAGCAAAATCTTAACAGAAGGACAAAAGAAAAAATTTAAGAATTAGAGGTTAGAAGAAGTCTTCACAGCATCCTGAGCTGTGAAGAGGTCCTTGAGCTGAAACATCTCCGGACCCCTTTGCTGTACAAATGTTGTCTGTGAATTAGTGCTGTCTATAACCACCAAAGGCTTCATGTTAAGTTGCATATTTTCCTTAATAGTATGCAAAACATTTCAGATATACTTCATACCTTATCTTAGTATTACATTAACCCATGATGATCTCTAAAAGCACCATTGGCCATTGGCATTGGACAGAAGGCAGAGATGTTGGTTATCACATTAAAGATAATGAATATGTTTCAATATTATGTTAAGGAACTAAAATAAAACAAATTCTTCTTGGATTAATTTGGCAAGGAGTGTGGGCCCCAATTTGAATTCTCCATATCTCTCCTTATATCTTCCATTTTCTGTGTTCTGCAGTCATTAGCCTCTCTGTAGTGTTTTGGGAGTCTCAATCTCTCTATTCTTGTTACCTGAGTTCTGTGCTTTGTGTGTATATCATCTGTGTTTGTGTAATGTCAATTTTGTCATTTTTTTTCAGATTCTGTGTGTCTGAATGTGTTACTATGTTTTTTTCTCTCTGTGTAAATCTGTGTGTGTCTCAAACAAAGTGATTTACGTTGTATGTATTGAGCAGCATGGAATGAATAGTATGGTAAAGAAATGAGGGAATCTCACATAAATCTTTAATGGTGTTTTACAGTGGAAGTTATTTTATTGACCACTACTGACCCTGAATAACACTGCAAACAGATGTTGACAAGCTATATTCACATGTTTTCAACATTTATGGGGATATTTGTTTTGTTAAAGGCTGTTTCCAACATGATGGCTACTTTTAGAAAATGGTTACCATAATACACAAACACACACACACACATGCACGCATGCACACACACACACACACACACACACACACACACACACACACACACACAGACATACACCCCTCTGGTTCATGAGTACAGAAGAACACTTAACAATAAACAATGCATGTAGCTGAGGTTGGAAAGATGTTTATATAGCAATTCCAAGGCATGGTATCATTGGTTGCATTGTTCTCTTAAAGACAGCTTGAACTAAAACAAGTTGAGTGTACAGTAGGAGAGCAGGTTAAACATGTAGTCTTTTTTTAAATTTTTATTGAGCTCTACATGTTTTAGAAAGGCAAGAGGAAGGGAAGGGAGCAGAGAAAAACATGTAGTCTTAAATTATTTTAAAGAGTAATATTAAATTGATGGCAGAAATTTAGTTTCTTTCTGTTCAGGAGATATATTCAGAAAAAAAATATATTATCAGAGAAAATTTAATTGGACATAAAGAATATAGTTTAGCCTAGGGGGAGGGAAATATCCACTATGTGTTTTTATCCCCAGCAAGATAGTATACATTAGTAGACCATAAAGAGTAATTATTGAATAATTTTACCCGAAAGTGGCTCTGTTGTAATGGCGAATCAATTCCACACCAGTTAGGTTTTAAAGGGGTATTTATTTTGGGGGGTAAAACTTACATACACATAAACCATCAGGAAAGGAGCCTAGTCGCTGGAGCAGATACCAGAACCAAGTACCGGAACCAAGAGGATGAGCCAAGACTTGCCACTCTTTTTTTAAAGAGAAATATACCACGCCTCAGTGGGCTGGTATTTCAGCGGCTATTGGCTGATGGAGCGGAAGGCGCTCCCACAGCACCGTGGGCTCATGCTTCAGTGACTATTGACTGAAGGAGCAGAAGGTACTCCCGCATCACCTCCCCCTTTTGTTTAAGTATGAGAGTTCTAAGCCTACTATGAAATTATATACAGTAAGTACAAACCTACAAAATTATATACAATAAGTACAAATATCCTATTCAAACTAGCTAAAGTCTTGTATAATAAATAACTTGGCTAAGTCATGAGAGAAAAGTAGTTACATTTCTCTAGTCTTCAACCCCATAGAAGATTCGAGAAGGGAAATAATGTCACCTGAGTAATTAGGAAGTTCAATCAAAAAACTTCCAAAACATGCTACAAATCACAGAGACAACTGGCTTCCTGGGCAATCATCAAAGACCTGTTTGCAGCGTTGAAGCTACCAAGTTTGACTAAGGCCTAGAATAACTGACAGATTATTTTTAACAGCAAGAGATTTTTCAAAACCGTCTTACCCTATCTTGGTAAGATTTGACAGTTCTGCTTATCCATTTCCGGATACCATGTATTTGTCAGTAGTTGAGGTATGGGCAGTTCCTTGACCAGAGGCCGATTTTGTCAAGAAGATAAGCTCCAAGTGGAGTGTCTTTGGTGTTCAACAATCTCTCAGGAATAGGTCGGTGTTGCCAGGAGTGATTGTGTCTCACTACACAGAATCTAAGATTAAATTAAATGCCATTTTCTACAGCTCTTCGAAGAAGTTGAAGACTATTCATACAGAATATAATCTCTATGTATCTAAAGAACCTGATTAGTCTAATCATAAATATGACAGACATAGATGACTATTGATCTACAATTCTTAACATGTATCTAACTTAAAGACTAAGAGAATAAACAACTTAGCAATAAATGAGGACAATGACCTCCAAATGTAAACAATAAATATCAATACATAAACAATATATGAGTATCTTAGTCAGAGGTAGAAATGTACACTGCAATACGGTATACATATATCAATACAATATATATCAATACATAAAAATGTTTTAAACAGGTAGAAGCATGCATACATACAATATTCAATATAATTTAAGTTTGTATTCATATACAAAAATCTATGCCGATTTAATTATCTATAAATAATAACTCACAAATACCATTATTATCTATCCAATTTTCTCTCTTTTTTTTTCAAAAAGATCCCTGAGCTTATAAAATTCCTTTCCCAACTTTCAACCATAAACTAATTATAATCAATCCCTAAATATTGTTCCTAAACCTGAGGACAAACTTTGCTGAGAGAGGGGACATTGTCCTCTATAATTACTTCCAGCTGTCATGGGGGTAAGGTTCTTTCTGGAGGATCCTGTGAAAGTAAAATGATGGTTAAATTTCAAGATCAATGTCTTTTAAAATTGCAAACAGTCTCTGAGTATTTTGTGGAGGTCTGGCCAAAATGTTGTTCAAGATGTGCACCATTTCAGCTAACCAAGTTGGAATCATCTGTGCAGCTGATACCCGAAACAGGACTTGAAGTAGCACTATCAGTATCATGACGTCATATCAACTGAGTGGAGTTGTTGTTATGGGAGTCCCATCTTCTTTCTGGAAATTTCAAAAGTCAGTGCAGAAAGAACTCATTGTTCATTGTGGAAAACTTAAACATTAAGTATATAGACATATACAAACATATATTCAATGAAAGGTATGATAGACATATTTAATGAAAAGTATGATAGATATGAAGAAAAGCAAAGATGTTTTCTAAACTCATATTTCTTTCTGTCTCATATCATGGCTCTTGACATAAGACAGAAACTCCAGAAACTCTGGGTTTTTCTCCTAACAACAGACTTGGAATTAGAGAGGGACCGAGCCAAGAGTCCAACTACAAAACCAGCTCTATAAATTCAGAAATATGATTTAGTATATTCCAGAGCTTCATACTCACAGAACCTATTCAGTTTTCTTGATAATCCATATTGGGTAGTTATTTTTCCAGTTGTCAGTATTCAAACATCCAGGATCCTTTGAATTTTTCAAAGATGAGTGTTTTCCTGTGAAGATAAGAACAGAACCCTGCCCCCATTCTATGTTTTTCTTACCACCTGTATGGTTATCATCATTGTAGATGCTGTCATTTCTCCTTTCCAAGAGGTTTATTCTCTTCAAATCTAACCTTTATTAATTTTGATGGTATTCACAATTTTTCTTCTCCTGTGGAAACAAGAGCAAAACCCCTTCCCCAATGTAGCACATCTCCTGGCTTCCATTGAGAGGTCAGCACATCCTTGATATAATCCAGTTGATTTAGTTCAGTAGACTTTTCCATTATCCAATGTCTTTCTGCCGCTGTTGTTCCCTTCTCATTAGCGTTAAGAAAATTCAAGGTTAATAAGGCATTATGTAATCTATTTCTGGGGGCATTTCCCACCCCTTTCTGTTTATTTAACATATCATTTATATTTCAATTTGATTTTTCTATGACTGCTTGACCTGTAGGATTGTATGATATACCTGTAACATGCTTAATATTATAATAAGCAAAAAACCGTTTCATTTTCCTAGAGACATAAGCTGGACCATTATCTGTCTTGATTTGTGCAGGTATACCCATAATGGCCATAACTTCTAATAAATGTGTGATTACTGAGTCAGCTTTTTCTGAGCTTAAAGCAGTTGCCCACTGAAAGCCTGAATAAGTGTCAATGGTGCAATGTACATATTTTAATTTTCCAAATTCTGCAAAATGGAACAAATCCATCTGCCAGATTTCATTCCTTTGTTTACCCTTTGGGTTAGTCCCTGCAGGTAGTGGTGTTTGGTTATATAAAGAGCAAGTAGGGCATCTCTTTACAATATCCTTAGCTTGTTGCCATGTAATGGAAAACTCTTTCTTTAAACCTTTGCTATTGACGTGATGTTTTTTATAATATTCTGAGACCTGCAAGATGCTTCCAATCAATAATTGATCAATTTCTGCATTATCTTATGCTAGAGGACCTGGCAGACCCATATGGGACCAGATGTGTGTTATGTACATCGGGCAAAGCCTATTCCTGATTATGTCTTGTACCTGGATAAACAATGAAGTCAACTCTGTATCATCTGGTATAAATTCAGCAGTTTCAATATCAAGATAACTCTTTCTGCATATTGTGAATCTATAACATTATTAAGAGGTTCATTAAAATACCTTAGCACCATAAGCATGGCATATAATTTTGCCTTCTGGACAGAAGTATAAGGGCTTTGTTCCACCTTACTCAATTCATCTGATTTGTAACCAGCCTTCCCTGATTTATTAGCATCAGTATAAAATGTACAGACTCCAGTTATTGGAGCATCACGTACAATTCGAGGAAGAATCCAAGAAGTTCTCTTTATAAGGTTAAGTCTAACGCTTTTTGGATAGTTGCTATTAATTTTTCCCTAAAAATTAGCACAAGCCCTTTGCCATGGTTCATTGTCTTCCCATAACATTTTTATTTCATCAGTAGTAAAAGGCACTATAATTTCTGCTGGGTCTATATCTGCTAGTTGATGAAGTCTCAGTTTACCTTTTATAATTAATCCAGAGAGCTTTTCAACATAAGTTTTCAATTTTTTACTTAGTTTGTGTGGTAAAAAGTTCCATTCTAAAATAGTATCTTCCCTCTGCATTAAAATTTCCATAGGAGAAATTCTGGATGGCAATATGACTAGAATGCAACTAAGATTTGGATCCACCCTATCTACATGTGCCTCCTTTAATTTTTCCTCAACCATGGTCAGTTCCTTTTCTACTTCAGCTGTTAATTCTCTGGGACTATTCAAATCTTTGTCACCATCTAAGGTTTTGTTTAAATGAATTATTAGATCAGGTCTTATCCCAACATCTGGTCATAGACTGGAAATGTCTCCTAACAATCTCTGAAAATCATTAAGAGTCCAAAACCGGTCTCTTCTAATTTGTGCCTTTTGTGTCCTAATTTTTTATAAACCTATTCTGTAACCTAGGTAATTAACAGAATCTCCTGTTTGAATCTTTTCAGGAGCAATTTGTAATCCCTATTTAGGCAAAATTATCTTTACTTCCTCAAACATTCTTTGTAAAGTATCTATGTTTGAATCGGATAGCAAAATGTCATCCATGTAATGGTATATTATAGATTTAGGGAATGGCTTATGCATTATTTCCAATGGCTAACTTACAAAGCATTGACACAGGCTGGGGCTATTGAGCATTCCCTGTGGGAGGATAGTCCACTGGTATCTCCTAGTAGGCTGGGAGTTATTATAAGTAGGCACTGTGAAGGTAAATTTTTCTCTATCCTTTTCTTGTAATGGTATGGTAAAGAAGCAATCCTTCAAGTCAATAACTATAAGAGGCCATCCTTTGGGTAACAGAGAAGGCAGAGGAAGTCCAGACTGTAGAGGGCCCATAGGTTGAATTACCTTGTTGATAGCCCTTAGATCTGTCACCATTCTCCATTTGCCAGATTTCTTTTTTACAACAAACACAGGAGAATTCCAAGGGCTAGTGGACTCCTCAATATGTTGAGCATCTAATTGCTCCTGTACCAATTGTTCTAAAGCTTGCAATTTACCTTCAGCTAAAGGCCATTGTTTAACTCATATTGCCTTTTCAGTTAGCCATTTTAAAGGTAGGGCTGTAGGTACCTCTAAAGGTTTGTTAGTTGTTTTATGTTCTTTTACAGCCTGAATGGCTGGTGACCTTTGTGCATAGTACTTTATTACATCCTTCCCAGAATCATGACTTCCTTAGACTGCAGGAATGTTAATCTGGGTATTCCATTGTTGTAGCAGGTCACGGCCCTATAAATTTATTGCAATATCAGTTACATATGGCCTTAACTTTCCTCTTTGACTCTCTGGCCCACTACAGTGAACCCATCTAGTGCTTTGTTTAACTTGAGATATGGTTCCAATTTCTAGTAATTGAACATCTGCCTCTTGAAGAGGTCAATTTGGATGCCAAGATTCTGGAGTGATGATACTCACATCTGCTCCTGTGTCTATCAAGCCAACAATCACAATTCCATTTATACATACTCTCAACTTTGATCTCTGATCATTTATAGAAGTTTGCCAAAATACACGTTTCTTATTTCCTAATTGAATTTCTGACTTATCCTCCAAATTTACATCATTTAGAACCTTATGATCTTGTACAGAAGTTTCTAGAGATTTAATTTTCCTGGTGTGACATGTCCTCCATGGTTACTGGGAATTACTGGGCCACTTTTGGCTTGGGGCCTGTGAGAGGCCCCTCAGGGAGTTTCCCGATGGTATCGGGTTGCCTTGTCTGTCTGTTGTTGATCTGCATTCATTTGTCCAATGTCTTCCTTTACCACACTTCCTACATATACCTGAAGGCCAAGGTTTCCTATTCCTGCCATTCCCAGATGAAGTGTTATTCCTAGAAATACCTTGCCTGCAATCCCTTTTTAGATGTCCAAATTTACCACAATTAAAACATTTAACAGGTTGATGTCCCCACATCGCTGTAGAAATCGCTTCTCCTATCCAAGATTCGTCACCGTAATTAAAGGTCTGAAAATTCATGGTATGCTGGATCCATTTATCCATAGGTGCTGATCTAGAACTTAAAGGCTCAATTATCTTTTGCAGTCTAAATTTGCATTTTCAAAAGCCAATGTTTCAAGAATTAGTCATCTAGCTTCTGGGTCTGTTATTCCTGTGTTCAGAACCTTAATTAATCTTTGCAAAAAGTCAGTATAGGGTTCTCCCTGTCCCTGCCTAACCCTAGTATATGACTTTACCTTTCTTCCTGGCTCTGGTAATCTACCCCAGGCATTTAAAGCTGTCTTGTGGCATAGAAACAATACTTCATCATCATAAAGAGCTTGGACCTGTGGATCAGCGTAAGCTCTTACGCCAAGAATTTGATCCTGTGAAACCTCCACACATTTTGCTCTTCCTTGCTGTTCCATATGTTTGGATTCTTCCTTGAAATAAACTCCAAACATCAAGGAAGGTCCATTTTCAAGGACCGCTGAAGCTAACTGTGAGAAATCGTGGGAGATAGCCCTGACATTAAAAGCCCAAGTCCTTATCATTTCCTTAACAAATGTAGAGTGCAAGCCATAATTAACAATGGTTTGCTTAATTTCCTTTAGGTCATTCATACCTACTGGTGTCCATCTAGATTCTTTGGCTCCCTTTGAGCCTTTAGAAGTTGATATTTTGTCAGAATAAATTACAGGGTATGTCGCTAAAACCCTGGGTAAGCCAGTTCTAACAGGTGGTGGTGGCATTGTATCCTGCCCTTGTGTCCTCTCACCCGGATCATCAGTTCCAATAATTTTTTTCAATCATTTCAAATCTTTGTATCATCGTCTCTCTTAAATCCTGAATCTCCTGACCTGCATGTGTTTCTAGTGATTTCACTAAGGTATCAATTTTTTGGTCCCCATTCTGCACTTGTGACTCCAAGGTCTTAATCGTTCCTTTTAAAGATAGTATCTCCTCCTTGAACTGCCCCTGAGTATCATGTAAGTTGCCATCCTGGAGGTATATTCTGTCTGTTACCTTATCAAAAGTCTGTGATAACTTTTCAAGGTCAAATTCAACAGCTTGGATCCTGTCAGGTAATTTCCTAGTGCCCTTAGATACGGAGTCAATTTTACCTATCATAGTATTAATCCTATCAATTAATGCCACGTATTTCCACAATAATATAACATTAAAAAGGAAACTAAAACCTAATAACCAGTAAATCAAGGTACCTCCATAGGCATATAGGCCACTTGTGATTTCTACCAAAGTGGCAGCAAAAGCTGTAGCTAGAATCCCATTAAAAAAAAAATCTGCCATTTTACCTGTCAGCCACCAGATGGGGATGTCTCCGCGTCGTGACTGGAACCACTGTAGGACTCACGACAAATCCTGTTTTAAAATCTGCTCTGTTATTTGTTCAAAAACTGGGGAAAATGAGTCAATTGAGAGGTCAGATGTACACAGAGAGAAAATCCGGAGGCCAGGCACAGAGCACAAAAGGTCAGAGAGCTTGTAGTAGCCAATAATCAAGGCAGCCTGGCCTACCCCAGCCGGGCGCTCCTGCCCTGCCGGTCTGTTCAACCTGATGCAGAGGGTCCTGGCACAGTCACTGCGCTGTTGCTAAAGAGGCCTAGTGTTTTGGGCCCCGTGTCCCTGTGCTGGAATTAAGGGTCAAGCTGCTTGCAGCCCTCCCAATCAGTTATGGCAGATGGCAGAGGTTTCAAACAGCTTGCTGGAACTTCAAAGGGAGCTTGCGCTGTGTGCTCTTTGACTCACGTTGCAAGGAAAAATTTAAAAATCCGTGCAAAACAAAGCAAAGTAGGCTGGCAGAGACTGTCCCACCCTGTGTGTCCTGGAAGGCCTGGAGGTTATGGCTGAGGGAGGGCTCGCACCAAGCAGAGCTGGCCAAGCCAAGCTGGCGGCAGGTAGACAAGCCAGAGGCCTGCAGCTGAGCCGGGGGTGGGCGGTGTGGGGTGGTTCTTAAACCAAACGCTGGGTGCCAAATAATGGTGAATCAATCCCACACCAGTTAGGTTTTAAAGTGGTATTTATTTGGGGGTAAAACTTACATACACATAAACCATCAGGAAAGGAGCCTAGTCACTGGAGCTGGAGCCAGAACCAAGCGCTGGAACCAAGAGGACGAGCCGAGGCTTGCTGCTCTTTTTTTAAAGAGAAATATACCATGCCCCAGTGGGCTGGTATTTCAGCGGCTATTGGCTGAAGGAGCGGAAGGTACTCCTACAGCACTGTTGCAAGCATTTCCATTTACAAAAACAAGAGAAGTAAGTGACAAGAGCCACCTATCTCAAGGTTATGCATGGACATCTGTAGAAAACTGACAGAATTCGCACTCATTTCACAAATATTGATATGCAGAACCAGGAGAAAGACTATAGATTACCAAAATGATGCAATCTATCTTATAAATCTACATGGGTTGTTTTGAATGAAAGATTGTGATATTAAATGAGTAGCTTAAGGGCTAAAATGGAAATGATAGCTGGTATGAATCTATAGAATCATAAAATTCTGGAAAGAAAATTATAGTGCCAGAGATCATGTACTTTCTTGTGATGTCTTGTATTTGAAAGTCCTTTTGAGCCCCACAAAGTACAAAGATTATTGCCACTAGTTTTCATGTGTCAAAGCAAGACAAAAATCCTTATTGCTAAAATTACTCCATTTTGGGATTTATGGCATGAAACAAAAAGATATGGGAGCATCCATTAGCTCCTACTGGCACTTGGCTTTCATGTCAGGAGAGACAATATAGGCTTCTAAAGAAAACAGTCAGTGACAGTCCAGTTTAAATATGCACAAAGCATGCCATCAATGTGCCTGCTGGTATAGCAATAAAATGACTTAATACATTCCATCTACCCTTTTGGTTGGATTTAAGGCCCATTCTGTAAGAGGGAACCAATATCTGGAGCTGAAATCCAAAATAAAATCTTGTAGTTGGGGGTTATTGACCAAAGTGTGCACTATATTGGACTGTCTCACTTGCTGACAGAGCTTTTAGATAATCATATACATATATATTCATGTTACTGGTTTTCAGGTATGTATGCAATTTCTTGCTTATACTCCTGTAAGTACTTCCAACAAACTTATTGTTTCACCAACTAAAATTATTACTTTAGTCTAACATCAGAGTTCCATCACGAATGAATAAGTATTTGTTGATATTTTCCGAGAAAAAAAATCATAGATCTCTATATTGTGCTAGGAATTAAATCTCTCTAAAATAATATGTCGTTTATTTTGTTTATATTTTTCTGAAACTTTAGTTCTAATTGTGTAGATATGAAAATTATGGGTATAATTAAAGGCAGTGGTATTCAAATTAAAATAAGACACACAATACTGAATGGACATTTAAGATCTAAAATAAAATTATGTGTGGGATTTTAAAGGATAGATAAATTTGCAAAGAAACTATAGTCTCAAATATATATATTTGTATATGTTTCAGTGTGTTATAAAAGAAACAAACTGGAAGAAAAGATCAATAATTAAAAGCTAAAGTAGGCATTTTAAGCAAAAAGTTGTCTAATCAGGTATTAGACAACTTATTTTACTAATAAGGTACAAAACTTATTTTACATGATCTTTCTTATTTCAGCTTTATGGCTAGTTATAACTTTAAGAACTGTGTAAAAATTTACATTTATAAAATTTAAGGAAAACACCATTAGCTTCAAATATACTTACCCTTATAAAGATGAACGTATCACTACATATATTTTAAAATTCTTTGTGTTATTATTATATGCCAACAAAGAAAACTTTAAATATTATCAACATCATCTTACAGGTCTTCTAGATAAAGATGTGTTGAACAGATTGAGATGATTCTCATCTCTGTGAAAATCACAATACTCTGTATGAATTCCTTTAATATGACTCCATGATTAAAGTTTGGTATGTTCAAGATATTATAACATAATCAAGTTCCATATCTGTTAGGTTAAGAGTTATTCTATTTGGCAAAGACACAGAGTAAGAGAGAACATAGACGACTCCTTGCACCTTTTTGGAGAACGAACTGTTGTATTAGCATTAAGTATCATTTATTTGAAAATGTTTTACCTTCTGCAGTTTAGTTTCTGTGTAATAAACAAATCATTATATCATATAATAGGATTCTTGTCAAGATTTTCTGTAGTTTTGTGCATTATTGAATTTAAGAAAGAGACAGTATGTTACAACAATTTATAAAAAAAAGCATCATGCTGTAAGGTATTATAATGACATAAAGGAAAAAAAATGACAAGAATTGATCACTTAATGTCACAATCAGGATACTATGCTTTGGAATCAATTAGATGATGATGATGATGATGATGATGATGGTGATGATGATGATACTGATGCTTCTTTTGTCTCCAAAATTTGTGTCTATTTGTGCTGGCGAGGGAGTAACTATATGACTTTATAACTGGCCCCTGCATCATGAATTTATTAAATGGATAGTTCATGTAATACAAATCATTGCTATTTTATGTTTTCATATGTCGATTCCAAATTTTGATTTCATGAAGTTGTGTTACTGTTTTTGCACTAAGAACTATGCCCCTAGATTTATGATTTTTGAAGAGTCTCTTATTATAGGCTTCTGATTTTGTCTTTATTGAGTAGGTGTTCTCTACATTGGCTGTTGTATCTTATCCTAGGCAAATGTGGTATCTATTGGGTCCCTGGTAGAATGTTTCTGTGGGTTGGTGGTTCACAAACACACACACACACACACACACACACACACACACACACACACACACACACACAATGTGGAAATATCTCAGTCCCAGAAGTCCCAGAAGGTTACTGAGAATGAGCTAAGGAGACACTGAACTAAGACTTGGAGTCTCAGAATGGAGATTTTCACAATGGACTGAGGAAAGGCTCCAAAATGAAACACTTGTGAAAAAGTCTAGGAGTTGAAAAATAATGTTTCAAGGAAGAAGGAAGGAGGAATAAGAGAATCATTATTGGTTTTGAATGTATCAATGTTCTGCAGGAGATGCAACTCTTCCATTACTTAATCATAATTGTTATGATTAAGGATCAATTTTTCAAAAATGGTTAGTTTTGTTTTAAAAAACTGAAACCCATTTTATTGTGGTCACTTTACAAGCAAAATTGCAGATGAATCAAGGCAGCTCCTCAAACATTTTCCCTATCTTGAATTCTGCTTATTTTAATGATCTTCTTCTATATAATCACAAAGTAGTTCTGAATATGTGAAGCTTCACTTAAGGTTTTAAAATTTATTTAGAAAATATTTGAGTTCTTATCAACTAGATGGAAAACAAAACATTAAACATAATACATGACAAAGTTAAAACTAAAAAAAAATACCTTTGTGCCCTCCTCATTGAGCATGTGTTCTTTTGCCTGATTTCTGCTCTTTCTCATCACATACTATTATCCTTTTTCACAACCTTTTTAAAATATTAGACTATAATCACACTTATAACTATTTTCTATATAAGCCTCTAAATTAAGCTTACTGAATTTTTCTGATTTTTGTGATAAGTACATATTTATATTCTTTGTCCACTAACACTTTATTCTACAGAAAGGGATACAGAAATCTGCATTTAAAGCAAAGGTAATTTAATATAGAGCATTTGTTAAAAATGTAAAGAAGTTAAGTGAATAAATCATTCTAATTAGGAATAAAGTGGGTGTTCCTCCTACTTTTGTCTTAGCTACTCTATATTGACTGTTGAAATTCAGAACTCAAATCTTTTAACAAAACACAACAATCAAAGAGTTGTGGTCCAATGTGAGTGTCACTCTATATTTAGAGAAATAACGACAGAGGGCACACGGTTGCAGTTAGACAAATGACTACAGTCTAAGAAATAATTTCATGATTCAAATTTTGTTCTCCACCATCATCCATATGCAGAAGTTCTACTATTTCATGTCTCAGAATATAACTATTTTGAGAAAGGACCTTTCAAATGATAGCTGTTATTAAATGAAGTAATTTGATCAGTCATGAATCCATTATGACTCTGTAGTGATGCAAAAGTTACTTACACAGCCAAAAAGAGACTTGGAGACTTCTTGATATTGAACTTAGAATAAGTAGAACTATGAGAAAAAAGTATTGTTAATAATTGTATAACATTTGTTTATGACATTCGTAAGTAAAGCAAAGGACCTAGTGACATAAGTTGGCTTCCTTTATCCTCTGTCTTGAGCTCTTCAATTTTTCTTCTCACCAAAAAGAACTTTAATTGACATCAAACCTAGAAAATGTAGCCAGCAACCAATGTTCAACTCTTTTAAATTAGTGATTATTTTGCAGAAAAACTGAGGGATGTGTTAAAGCACATATCATAACAATCAATACATACATCAATACAGTAATATCCACAAATAGTTATAATTTTCAAGTCAAATTACTCACTTGAGCACTGCCATTTATGTCTTTCAATTCAATTATTTATCCATTAACTCCTGATTCCCAAGATTAATAAAGATAAATATTGGCAATGGTTTAATGAGATAACAGCATTTCTTTGCTATACTCTGAAACACTTTCAATGAAAATATTTAAATTATCACAACAGCAAATATGCTAACCAAATCTCATAAAACAAATATGATTTAGAGCATCAGCTCTTTCTGCATGTGTATATAACTTTTGTCAATTAATGGTATACACCAATTTCAGAAAATTGTGTGTATATATAAGCCCTCCAGAATTTACTCAAAAATTATTTAATGAAGTATATTACTACAATAATCTAAATTAGCACAGTAACATTTAATATCTGGATGCTTTCTATGGTTTATTTTGTTAAAGTGATGTGTAATCAATAATTTTTTAAATTGTAATAGGTGTTTGTGTATGTGTAAATTTCATAAATAAAATTATTAAAGTCACATTCTATGAAATAAAAATCACAAGGAATAAGGCCACTTTCACTACTGTCATTGACTAATTAGTGGATTGTCAGATTGTTTAATGTTCACTGTTATTAACATATCCCACTAACCTGTATTGTTTCTTGTTTTGGTAGAGTAAATGGAATGTAAGAAAAAGTAACAAACTGTAAGAATCATCTGGAGAAAGCAATTACCTTGTTATTATACTTAACACTTGTTTAAAAACATTTCATAGTTTTCAGAAGTGACACAATTCTTAAGTGTTTAATATGTGATAATGTACATAAAACATCATTTGGTCTGAATTTTCTGATGTGATCCATCTTTACACATTTAATTAGTTTCTGACATAGGTCTGATGGTTGTGTTTTTAATAATGTTTCAAATAATCAAACATTCACAGTTTAAATAATTAAGGAAACATCTAAAAAGCACATATAGATCTTATTATATAAATAAATATAAAGTGTTTTGTAGATATATTAACATTATTGGAAACTTTCCCCCAAGAACCCACTCTAAATTGTGTTTTCATGGGGCAGTTAACAAATTAAATATTAATTGTACTTTTCAAAAATCAGTGTTCCATCAAATAAATAATTTTAAATAGTTTATCAGAATATTTTTCATGGTATTCTTTTTCACCAGCGTGGAGTTTGTTACATAACATTACTTTCCTATTTCTGTCTAAATTCAAGACTGAAGAATTCTTCTTAGTCTATAAGAACTTAATTGGGAAGATTAAATGGTCTTTCAGGTCTTTGGACCCTGAAGATATACCACCTTTATTTATTCATTTATTTATTTATTTATTTATTTATTTATTTATTAAGAATTTCCAACTCTTCTCTGCCTCCATTTTCTCTACCCCGCCCCCTCCCCCTTCTCTCTAGTTCTATGAGCAGTCAGAGTTTCCTGCCCCATGGGAAGTCAAAGGTCCTTCCCCCTCCATCCAGGTCTATAAAAGTGAGCATCCAAAAAAAACCAGGTTCCCACAAAGTCAGTCCATGCAGTAGAATCAAAACCCAGTTGCTATTTTCCTTGGCTTCTCAGTCAGCCTTCATTGCCAGCCATATTTACGGTATCCGATTTGATGACAAGCTCCATCACTCCTAGTCCAGCTGGCCTTGGTGAGCTCCCATTAGATCAGTCCCACCGTTTCAGTGGGTGGACGCACCCTCGTGGTCCTGACTTCCTTGCTCATGTTCCCCCTCCTTCTGCTCCTCATTTGGACCTTGGGAGCTAAGTCCAGTGCTTCAATGTGGGTCTCTGCCTCTATCTCCATCCATCGCCAGATGAAGGTTCTATGGTGATATGCAAGATATTCATCAGTGTGGCTATGGGACAAGGCCAGTTCAGGCACCCTCTCCTCTGCTGCCCAAGGAACAAAATGGGGACCTCTCCTTGGACCTGGGAACCCCTCTAGAGTCAAGTCTCTTGCAAACCTTAAAATGACTCGCTTAATTAAGATTTTTAATTCCCTGCTCCCATATCCACCCTTCCTCCATCTCACTCATTCCATTCCCCCAAGCTCTCCTGTATCCTCCGCTTCTCCCTTCTCTCTACCCATCTGGCCTTACATCCACCCCAACCCCTGTGCACCCAAGTTTTGCCTGGAAATCTTGTCTATTTCCAATACCCAGGAGGATAACTACATGATTTTCTTTGGGTTTACCTTCTTATTTAGCGTCTCTAGGATCACTAATTATAGGCTCAATGTCCTTTAACTATGTCTAGAATCCACTTATGAGTGAGTACACACCATATTCATCTTTTTGGGTCTGGCTTACCTCACTCAGTAAAGCGTTTTCTATTTCCATCCATTTGCATGCAAAATTCAAGATGTCATTGTTTTTACCGCTGAGTAAAACTCTAGTGTATATATGTTCCACACCTTCTTTAACCATTCTTCTATTGAGGGGCACCTAGGTTGTTTCCAATTTCTGGCTATTACAAATAGTGCTGCTATGAACATAGCTGAACAAATGCTTTTGTTGTATGATAGGGCATCTCTTGGGTATATTCCCAAGAGTGGAATTGCTGGGTCCTAAGGTAGATTGATTCTGAATTTCCTGAGAAACCGCCACACTGATTTCCAAAGTGGTTGCACAAGTTTGCATTTCCACCAACAATGGATGAGTGTTTCCCTCACTCCACATCCTCTCCAACATAGGCTATCATTGGTGTTTTTGAGTTTAGCTATTCTGACAGGTGTAAGATGGTATCTCAAAGTGGTTTTGATTTGCATTTCCCTGATCACTAAGGAGGTTGAGCATGACCTGAAATGTCTTTTGGCCATTTGAATTTCTTCTGTTGAGAATTTTCTGTTCAGTTCAGTAACCCATTTTTTAATTGGCTTAATTAGAGTTTTAGTTTCTAGTTTCTTGAGTTCTTCGTATATTTTGGAGATCAGACATTTGTGTGATGAGGGGTTGGTGAAGGTCTTTTCCCAATCAGTAGGTTGCCTTTTTAATAGGATCTCTTGGTTGTTTTTTATAAGTCATGGATCACACAGGACATTAACAGGAAAAATTCATAGTTTATATGACATTTTGTTGACCCTCTGCATATTGATTGTCTATTTGGTTTCATGTCTCCTCTTGAATATTTTCTGAAATAATTAATTTTAGGTGGCAAGTCTTTAATCTGGACTGTCTATGAGACATACATGCTAGTAGCTCTTCATATTGCTTCATTTAGTTTTTGTCAAATTCCAAAGCAAAAATACAGATTTTTGTATACTGTAAAATCTCAGGACAGGAAACAATTGCACTTAACAAAGTTTGATGGCATTTCCAGAAAATAGATTCATTTATTAAACCTTTTTCATAAATTTCTTGTACATCAGCATAACAAGTCTAAAAGTATGCTTTTTAACTATTATCTTCTAAAATTATAATAATAGTATAACAGAAGTAAGCAAGCATGACACAAACATTGGGAAAGAGAAATAACTAATCCATTGCTAATGTAAGGATGCCTTGCTTTTTATTTTACATTTTGAGTAGGAGCAATAAACCGATGAACTTATATAAGTTTTAAAAATTCATGGTAAATAATTGATTAGTAATTAACTTAGTTTTTATAACATGATGTAATTAGAAGAGTTGTGTTTATTATTTTATTTTAAAATGTGTGTTAGTGGACAAAATTTGATGATAGTGTTAGATCCATAACTGTTTGTCCTCCAGTCACCTGAATTTTTCAGTGAATGAAGTTTCCTTTTAAAGTTGTATATTTATCTTTAATGATAAAATGGAAGAGCAACAAATACAGAACAATTATAATCAATTAAGATAAGGAATAACACACAATAAAACATGCACACAAGTAACTTTTCACTGAAAGTATATCTAAGCACGTTTTCAGGTGAGACAGTTCAAATAAATGTATGCAAATGGTCTGTTGCTGCTCCTTTATCTATCAACTGGGCAAAGCATGCTATTGCTTCACACTTTTACAATAAAACCGATGGTGAACATGAGAGCTGAAGGACTGGTGCATGCAGAGACTGAATATCAGTCTAGATAGTCTTGTTCTGCTTCATCTTTAATGAAGATGATTGGGTTAATTACTTATTTAGATTCCCAAGTAGGTATAACTATAGATGACACATTCGAAAGAATATGTGTGTGAGAGAACACATATTCATTGCTTAAGACCAAGTTATCATCTTTGCTTCATATAAAAAAAGCACATGTCAATCTTAGTACAATCTATATGCAGCAAAGACGGTGGAAATATTAGTCAATCGTATGTGCTAAAAAAAAAAGTCTAGGCTATATCAACTTTAAAATTTCTCTCTTTCTATTTTTTATTTATTGATTTATTTATATTTTTTGGAGACAGGGTTTTTCTGTGGCTGTGGAGCCTGTTCTGGAACTAGATCTTGTAGACCAGGCTGACCTCAATCTCATAGAGATCCACCTGCCTCTTCTTCCCAAGTGTTGGGATTAAAAGCGTGTGCTAACACTACCCAGCTCAAAATATTTCTTTAAAATCAATATAAAAGAAAACAGATACAATGTTGGAGAAATTTCATTATTTCAGTGAGATAAAATCTTTACCTCATTTATATAATATTTGTTACTGTAGCTTTGTAGAATATTATATTTGGTACATGAAATTCCATTTGGAATTAGAACAGTTAACCTGTAAATAAGACCTATTTTTTAAGACTTACTTTAGAGCAGTTAATTTTACTAAGGGTGATTTTTATTTATTCTCTGAACATTTTGTTCAATCTGGAAATCTATTCAACATTTCACACTAAGCAAATTTGCAAACTGATACTATTTTTCAGTGACTAGTAGGTTTCCCAATATCTTAGGTTACTGTAAATTAGTAATGAGATAGTTTATCATATTCAGCTAAGAAAGTTGATAAAACAGAGGTAAGTTCTGGTTAGGATTGTGCATTCTTATAATACTATAATATGGCAGAAGAACCTAAATTCAAGGTTATATCACTTCTGCCATGAACGACTTATTTTAGACTGCCTACATTAATGGTTACAATAGTGGATATACCATTTCCTAGTAATTACTTTTACCTACTGTGATGAATCATTCTACTTGTGAGTTTAAAACTTGTGAACTGTAGATTATTAAATGTTAGATCTTGGTCTATTTGTAAAATTGTATCTGAGTAGGTTTCCCCTCCCTCCCTCTTCTAGTTCCCTCCTCTACCTCCCCTCTACACTCCATCGACTCCTCCCTCTCTCTCCATCAAGTTTGGAGTTTGGATTGTTAAATTTAGCAAATTAAAAAGCTCTTCCAAACAGAAGTTAGAATCACTGAATCTTTTTAAGCAAGGAAGCCATGGCCCTTCTGGTCATTCCACTGCTTTGTTGCCATTATCAAATGTCCTGAAGAGAGTACTGTGATTCAGAGCTCGTGTGCCATGACTTCAAGTTCTGTGAATTAGAGGACTATTCTGTTTTTATAATGGGAGTTACTCAGACTGTAAGTTTCATTATATAAATTAATTTTGAATTAATGAATAAAAGGCAGAATCTGAAACAAATTCATTTGAAGTGACTTTTCAGTCAATGGCATCATTTAGTTTTATATTAATAAGTGTAAAAACCATAGCTATTATGACAGTGGCTTATTGCTCTCATTGACCCTCCCTCTTTTTCCATTGACAACTTTTATTGGGATGCCATATACATAGTAAAGAATAATAAAAAGTTATAAATATATAAAATATTTTACGATGTATAACATAAAGATTTCTAACTTGTTGTAATTTTAAATCACTGTTCATCTTAAAATTTATTTCTCATACACACACACATATATATATATATGTGTATATATATAGAGAGAGAGGTATTCTAAGATTTATATCCAAAGCAATGAGTAAAGTATATTAAATATTAACAAACCACTTAATGACTCCAAAGAATTAACATATGAGACTATTATACAGGATGTAGAAACTATAATATGGTTTATTTTCCATGATATGTTCTCCCTGTTCTCAAGATGTGGGAACTAGGATTTCTGAATTATTTATAGAAAATTTTATTGCAAGAATTTGTATTAAATTATTAACTTTAAAAATGATTTTCAAATATCTCAGGATTGCAGTTGTTTGGAATAATGTTTCACAGACTTTATTTGTTTTATTATAGATCAATAGTTTGGAAAACATCACAAAAGAAGTACACTCAGTGAATGATACAAATTCTACATATTACTCAGTCTTAAGACCATCTTGACTTCATAATTCAAATTTTTCACATTTTTGAAAAATAAATTGGCATCTCTACTTGATATCATTGAATACTTCAGGCTGTTTTTGCAGTGAATAATAATATTTACAAAATAAAAATAGAAAGTTTCTATTTTTCATGGGAGTTAAAACAATAACATAGGGAAATTGCAATAGTTTTAAAATTTTTATCCCTAAACAATTATTATTTGTAAAAAGAAGGTTGTGAAAAAGAAAGAGACACAGAGAGATATTGGTCACATCTTAAGAAGAACTCCTATGAAACCTAAAAAATAATTCCTTGACAACAGAATGTGACATTTTTTACATTTGTAATATTTTGCTTTTTACTCATTAATCCATTCATTCATTTCTTATTTGATGACTTGTTCCTGAGTCAAATCTATTTCTAGGCACAAAATGGTTCTGGGAAGACATGCTGAAATATTTGGAAGTGATAAAATGACTGTGTAGGAGCAATAGGCTTTTATCAGCATAGTTAGAAAGAGTCAAGTTTTCAGACTATGACAGGAAAAATATGCAATCTGAGAAAGCTATTTGTTATTTTTATGCTTTTTAATTTTCTCATGAGGCATAAGTTCAATGATTCTATATCCATTAATATTGTGATTTTTAATTATCTACATTTTGTGCCAGGAAAAGAAAAAAATAATCTTTCCTTATGAATTCTATTTGTTCCTTTTAGCAAGCTATGCATTTACTTTGAACAAAACTGCATCCGCTCATTTTGCAAAAGAAATTTTATATATCCACCGTTCTTTTCTGTATGCAATAAACTTTCTCACTTCCTAAAATATATAAAGGCAATACTAATGAAGTTTTCAAATAATGAGAGAGTCCCAACTGACCGTCTCTTGCCACCAAATAAAACTTCCAGGATGAGGACCAGGTTACATCAAGGATCACAAAGAATTGTATTGATATTTCTATACTTGACAATGTCCAGTGATCCTTTGACAATTGTTCTAGGAATGGACCTAATGTTCCTACGGAAAAATAACTAATCTTCATTCTTCAATTCAAGCTTTCAGGTGTCTCATTTGAATATTCTTCTCATATGTTTATATATGTGCAAATATAGGTAGTGGTTTTATAAGAATTGATACAAAATATTTTTAATATTGGTAATATTAAACAAAAATTAAACTAGTAATTTTCATTTCTGAATTAAAGTATTTTTCAAATAAATTCATACTCAATAAGACTTAGTTGTTTTACCATTTTATTGTGTAAAAAGAAAAACTGCTATGACTCCCAAAATTGAGCTGTGTGCTGTAGCTATTATTATACCTATGTGTGTGTGATTTCCTTCTGTATGTTCTATTGCCATCAGTTAATAAAGAAGCTGCTTTTGTCCAATGGCTTAACAGAATATAGCCAGGCTGGAAAAGATATAGCGAGACAGAAGGTGGAGTTAGTGAGATGTCATGTAGCTGCCTCTAGAGACAGATGCGCCAAAACTTTACCTGGTAAGTCACAGCCATGTGACACTACAAAGGTTAATAAAAATGGATCAAATTTAGATATAAGAGCTAGCTAGAAATATTCTTAAGTGATTGGACAACAATATTGCAAATAATATAGTTTCTGAGTGACTATATCGGGTCTAAGAAGCCAGGAAGTAAAGAGCAGACTCCCCCAGGGAATTGACTCGCCAGCATAGTTGATTATATCCACATAAAACCTGAGAAAGCTTAAAAAGGAATTCCAGACACAAACGAACAGAGTTTGTGTGGCTTTTTGGTAGCAACATTTTATACGTTGGACTCTGCTTGCTAGAAGCAAGCAGAGGCATGATTCTTTTAAGTGGAGGCTTCCTGACTCAGTTAGAGCAGTAAAAAGTACATGCCTTCTTTAAAAACAGTGGCACAAATGGCTTTGACTCCAGTACGAGCTCCTCATTGGTATATCTAAATGGATTTTGTGAGCTGCATGTTACAAAATGCTTAATGGTGTGACATAGACTCACTGTATACCTGAAACTGGGGCAGTATGCAAACTAACAGAGGTTGTAAACAGGCCTCCACCATGTTGAACTTGGTAGAGCCAAAAGACAAAACTGCCTTGGTCTAGCCACACATATTTAGCACTGAAAAAACAAACACTCCCAGTCAAAAGATAATTATATATATATATATATATATATATATATGTATATACACATACATACATATACATACATATATGTATATACACATATATACATATACATATATATGTATATATACACACATATATATGTATATATATATGCAATAAAAACAAATCCAGATGGAAAAGACCTCTTAATGGGTCACAGTGTTGGATAAATGTACGTAGTCTTGAGTTGGGGGGAAGAGTATAGACCAGTTATATAAAAGAGCACAGACAGGCATAGAATAAAGTAGGGAAGATAATAAATAAATATTAAATTTGTAGAAAAAGCATCATAGTACGAAAAATAAGCCAGATAAAGAAGCAGTATATACTGTTGTGGGAGTATCTTCCGCTGCCTCAGCCAATAGTGACTGAAGCACGAGCCCACAGTGCAACGGGGAGCGCCTTCCGCTCTGTCAGCCAATAGCCACTGAAATACCAGCCCACTGGGGCGTGGTATATTTCTCTTTTAAAAAGAGCCACAGATCCCGGATCAGGCCCTCTTGGTTCCGGCCCTTGGTCCTGGCTCCTGCTCCCGGCTCCTGCTCCAGCGACTAGGCTCCCTTCCTGACGGTTTATGGTGTATGTAAGTTTTACCCCCAAAATAAATAACCCCTTAAAACATAACTGGTGTGGGATTGATTCGCCAATAATATACAGAGAGTCTGGATTATGTACACTACTGTGCTTTCTTTGAATTTTTTGACTGTGAAGGAGCTAAGACAAAGAGATGTTTAGCATGGGCTGCTGAGCTAAACATATATTTTAAAGGGATCTTTTCTTCAAAATTTGAGTCTAAAGATGTGCTGCTTTGGCTCAACATGATATGTTTCTCTTTTCAAAGAATGACTCCTTGTAGAAATTCTTGGCTTCTTAAGTCACTCAGAATTTAACCTATTGAGTATTCAACCCTAATTTCTTTTACTCTAGGCTCAGTCAATACCTTTGGAGATGGAGCAGTAAGAATATAAAATTAGCAAGAGTGAGAACAATTGGAAATTTTTCTGTCTTTTAAAATTGGCATAGCTAATTTAACATCTAGTAATATATATGAGAAGATTTTTTGGTCCCTACAATTCCATGCTAAACTACTGAATACAGACAGAGTTTTTGAGAGAAGGAGTTATTGTATATGGTCCTCAGAAATGTACATACTAGCAAATCTACTAGTTTTCTTTGGATAATTCAATATCCATACCCATGTAGACCTGATTAAATTCTGTGTGTCACAAAACAGAACATAAAACCATAGGCATAGGAAAGGAAGGACTAGGGGGAGTTAACAGGAGTAGGAAGAAGATTGGGGTGAGAATAACTACAATATAATATATACACATATGCAAAGGTCAAGGAAGGAATTAAATTATTATTTTAAAATACAAGTTATTACTGAAAAAAGTGTGAACTACATATTAATTATGAAAATCTAAGTTACTAATGATAGCAGTGTACTGACAATAAGCAGCATTAAAATTAATTAAAACTTATAGATAAGCATTTATTCTTTATAAGACTTAATAAGCTAAGTGTAAAATTTACCCCCAAAAGAGACAAGAAAAGACTATGGCTAAACAATTATTTGACTGTTCATCAGTATATAATCATTTGTTTAAATATTCTGGATTATGGCATAATTAGGTAGAATAGGAAGTCCAATATATTATATACCTTAAAATGCCTAGCCAACAGAGGTCATATAGAAAGTGAACAAAAACCACTCATTTACATATATAAATGTTAAGACTATAAGCATTAGTTTCTTGTTATTCATTTTTGCTACACCCATATATATTCCTAAAGCCATAAATACAACGTGCTCAGTCTGAATGCAACTAAATGTGTATGCCTTCTGGGCTAATCATTTCCTGTTGGATGATCAGTTGTGTGCTCTGCCTTGAAGACGCTTCCCTGCCCATGCTAGCCCAACTATTGTTGCCATTGTTCAGGTTAAGTTTGGGCAGTCATGTTGATGAGTCTGTACAAGTGCAGCTTCTAATATTCATAGAAAAAATTCACAGTGAATGCCTTCTTTGGAGACTTTAAAGTTTTGAAAGAAAAAATATGACAAGCTCATATTTAAAAATAAACAAAGGAATATTTGAAATGAGGAGATCAATTATAAGTTTAGTATTTCTGCTAAATAAATCTGTTCATATTGATAATAAAATTAAACTCAAACTATGTTATATGTGTGAAATTATTTCCAGAAATTAGACAAAGAAAAATAAAGTGGGCAATTTTAATAGCATGTCAATTGATGTGTCAGTTTGTTGATGGTTAAAGAATGCAGTTAAATATAACTGTGAAGTCCCAGTCCATCACTTGCCTATTATCAAAAATGAGAAGTTTTTTGATAGATCAGTTACTACATGAACAAACCATGTCAAGGGAGACTGTACTATATTTTACTTAGCTAAAATTGATTTTTAAAAGCTTTACTCAAATGAAAAAGATTCAAATAAGTTATGAAAATACTTATGTGTTAAATATAGCAGCATTTGAATCCATTACAATCATGAGGGCTAACAAGAAACAATATTAAAAATTAAAATTCTCACAAAGTAAGTTAGGGATTAGTAGCAAATGATTTGTTGTCAACATGCTGAGGTCTGCCACTATCTTGACTTGTAGTTCTCTAGTGGATCCCTGAACTCTTGCGTAGCACAAAATCTGTGGAAGGCTGAATTCATAAACAGAATGCAAAAAGAGATTGGAATAAATAAATAATATTAAAGCAGAGCAGGTGTAACACACTATAATGAAAGCTGAGTGAGTGTGTTGTGTCCAGTGACTATATGGGAGCATCTCAGTCTCCATCTCTCTATGATCACATGACATGGTATAAAGTGGAGGTTTGCCATGACTAAGGCCAGGGAACCCAAAACCTCAGAAAAAGAACATCATCCCACTGTGTTGTTATCTTGACTTTTGTAAAATGTGAAATAGAGGTTTAAGTAGACATTAAAACAACCACATCACCATTTCTTCCAAAAAGTTCAATGAATTTAAAAAAGTATATATTTTATAACAAAACTTTTCTATTCTTAAAGAAACAAAACTAAGTTTCTGTCTAGTTTACCTGTCCATTGGTAAGAGAGGAGTGTTGAAATCTCCTACTATTAGAGTGTGGGGTTTGATGTATACCTTGAGTTCTAGTAATGTTTCTTTTAAATATGAGGGTGCTTTTATATTAGGGGTGTAGATACTGAGGATTGAGACTTCCTCCTAATGAACTCTTCCTGTTATGAGTATAAAGTGTCCTTCTCCATCTCTTCTGATTGATTTTAGTTTGAAATCAATTTTGTTACATATTAATATAGACACACCTGCTTGGTTTTTTTTTTCATTTTTTTTTTGGTTCATTTGATTGGAAAACCTTTACCCAACCCTTTACTCTGAGGTAGTGTCTTTGAGGTTGAGGTGTGTTTCTTGTAAACAGCAGAATGTTGGATCCTGTTTTTGTATCTATTCTCTTAACCTGTGTCTTTTATAGGTGAATAGAGTCCACGGATATTAAGTCATATTACTGACCAGCAATTGTTAACTCCGTTTTTTTTTTGGTTTTTTTTTGGTGATAGTGTTTGTGTGTTTCCCTTCTTTGAGTTGTGCTGGTGGAGGGTTGTCAGATGCTTGAGTTACTACGGGTGTTGTTGACTTCCTTGGTTTGTGGTATTCCTACTAGTTTTTTTTTCTGTAAGGCTGAGTTTGTGGCTACATATTATTTAAATCTGTTTTTATCCTGGAATATCTTGTTTTCTCCATCGATGGTGAAGACAAGCTTTGCTAGGTATAGTAATCTGGGCTTGCATCCATGGTCTCTTAGTGTCTGCAGCACATCTATCCAAGACCTTCTGGCTTTCATGGTTTCCATTCAGAAGTCAGGTGTAATTTTGATAGTTTTCCCTTTATATGTTACTTGAACTTTTTCCCTTGCAACTCCTAATATTCTTTCTTTATTCTATATATTTTGTGTTTTGATTATTATATGGCAAGGGAATTTTTTTTGATCCAGTCTATTTAGTGTTCTGCATGCTTTTGCGCATTCATTGGAATATTCTTCTGAACCACCCCTGAGTCAAGAAAGAAATAAAGAAATTAAAGTCTCCCTTGAATTCAACGAAAATAAAGACACAACATATCAAAACATATGGGACACTATGAAAGCATTGCTAAGAGGAAAGTTCATAGCACTAAGTGCCCACATAAAGAAAACGGAGGAAGTACACATTAGAGACTTAACAGCACACCTGAAAGCTCTAGAAAAAAAAAGCAGACTCACACAGGAGGAATACAAGACTGGAAATAATCAAACTGAAGGCTGAAAATAGAAACACAGAAAACAATTAAAAGAATCAATGAAAGAAAGAGTTGGTTCTTGGAGAAAATCAATAAGATTGATTAACCCCTATCCAAATTAATCAAACGACAGAGAGAAAACACGCAAATTAACAAGATCACAAATGAAAAGGGGGACATAACCACAGATACAGAGGAAATTCAGAGAATCACTAGATCATACTACAAAAGCTTGTATGCCACAAAATTGAAAAATGTGAAAGAAATGAACATTTTTTAGATAAGTACCATATACCAAAATTAAATTAAGACCAGGTGAACAATTTAAATAGACCTAAAAGTTGTGAGGAATTGGAAGCTGTAATCAAAAACCTCCCTACCAAAAATTGCCCAGGATCAGATGGTTTCAATGCAGAATTCTACCAGAACTTTCAAGAAGCTTTCACACCGATACTCCATAATGTGTTTCACAAAATAGAAACAAAAGAGTCATTGCCAAACTCCTTTTATGAAGCTACAGTTACCCTGATACCAAAACCTCGCAAAGACTCAACCAAGGAAAAGAATTACAGACCAATCTCACTTATGAACATCGACACAAAAATTCTCAATAAACCACTGAGACAATGGGACTGACCTAATGAGAGCTCACCAAGGCCAGCTGGACTGGGTCTGATGGAGCATGTGATCAAACTGGACTCTCTGAACATGGCTGACAATGAGGGCTGACTGAGAAGCCAAGGACAATGGCACTGAATTTTGATTGTCCTGCATGGACTGGCCTTTTGGGAGCCTAGTCTGTTTGGATGCTCACCTTCCTATACCTGGAGGGAAGGGGGAGAATCTTGGACTTTCTACAGGGCAGGAATTCCTGACTGCTCCTAGAACTGGAGAGGGAGGGGTAGAGGGGGTAGGGGAAGTGGGAGGGTATTGGGAGGAGGGGAGGTAGTGGAAACATTAATAAATAAATAAATAAATAAATAAATAAATAAATAAATAAATAAATAAAAATAAATCTCAGTAAAATACTGGCAAACTGAATCCAGGAACACATCCAAAAAATTATACATTATGATCAAATAGGCTTCATCCCAGAGATGCAGGACTGGTTCAACATATGAAAATCTATCAATGTAATCCATCATATAAATAAACTGAGAGAAAAAAAATCATATGATCACTTCATTAGATGCTAAAAAAGCATTTAACAAAATTCAGCACCCCTTTATGAGAGTCTTAGAGAGATTAGGGATACAAGGATCATATCTAAATATAATAAAAGCAATATACAGCAAGCCAACAGCTAACATCAAATTAAATGGAGAGAAATTCAAAGCCATTCCAATAAAATCAGGAACAAGACAAGGCTATCCACTCTCTCCATACCTCTTCAATATAGCGCTTGAAGTTCTAGCAATAGCAATAAAACAACATAAGGGGATCAAGGGGATTTGAATTGGAAAGGAAGAAGTCAAATTTTCATTATTTGCAGATGATATGATAGTGTACATAAGCGACCCTAAAAACTCTACCAAAGAACTCCTACAGCTGATAAACACCTTTAGTAATGTGGCAGGGTACAAGATCAACTCCAAAAAATCATTTGTCCTCCTATGCACAAAGAACAAAGAAGCAGAGATGGAAATCAAAGAAACATCACCTTTCATGATAGCCACAAATAGCATAAAATATCTTGGGATAACTCTAACCAAGGAAGTGAAAGACCTATTTGACAAGAACTTTAAGTCTTTGAAGAAAGAAATTTAAGAGGATACCAGAAAATAGAAGGATCTCCCATGCTTTTGGATTGGGAAGATTAACATAGTAAAAATGGCGATTATACCAAAAGCAATCTATAGATTCAATGCAATCCCTATCAAAATTTTTTCACAGAACTTGAGAGAAAAATAATCAACTTTATATTGAAAATCAAAAACCTAGGATAGCCAAAGCAATCCTATACACTTAAAGTACTTCTGCAGGCCTTGCCATTTCTGACTTCAAACTCTATTACAGAGCTAAAGTAATGAAAACAGCTTGGTATGGGCACAAATACGGAGATGTTGACCAATGGAATCAAATCAAAGACCCAGATATTAATTGACAAACCTATGAACACCTGATTTTCGACAAAGGGACTAAAATTATACAATGGAAGAAAGAAAGCATCTTTAGCCAATGGTGCTGACATAACTGAATATCAACCTGTAGAAGAATGAAAATAGATCCATATCTATCACCATGCATAAAACTCTAGTGCAAATAGATTAAAGACCTCAATATAAATCTGACCACACTGAAACTGATAGAAGAGAAATTGGGAAGTAGTCTGCAACACATGGGCACAGGAGAGGACTTCCTACATATAACCCCAGTAGCACAGACAATAAGAGCAACAATGAATAAATGGTACCTCCTGAAACTAAGAAGCTTCTTTAATACAAAGGACACTGTCATTAAGACAAAAAGACAACCTACTGAATGAGAAAAGATCTTCACTAACCCCGCATCAGGCAAAGGTCTGATCTCCAAACTATTTAAAGAATTCAAGAAACTAGACCTTAAAACTCTAATTAACCCAATTAAAAAACGGGGTACAGAACTGAAGAGAGAATTCTCAACAGAAGAAGTTCAAATGGCCAAAAGACATTTAAGGTCATGCTCAACCTCCTTAGTGATCAGGGAAATGCAAATCAAAACCACTTTGAGATACCATCTTACACCTATCAGAATGGCTAAAATCAAAAACACCAATGATAGCCTATGCTGGAGAGGATGTGGAGTAAGGGGAACACTCATCCATTGTTGGTGGGAATGAAAACTTGTGCAACCACTTTGTATATCAGTGTGGCGGTTTCTCAGGAAACTGGGATTAAACCTACCTCATGACCCAGCAATTCAGCTCTTGGGAGTATTCCATAAGAGATGCCCAATAAGACTACAAAAGCATTTGTTCAACTATGTTCATAGCAGCACTATTTGTAATAGCCAGAACCTGGAAACAACCTAGGTGCCCCTTAATAGAAGAATGGATAAAGAAAGTGTGGCATATATTTAAAGTAGAACTTTAGAGTTCTACTCAGCAGTAAAAAACAGTGATATCTTGAGTTTTGCATGCAAATGGATGGAAATAGAAAACACTATACTCCCTGCCTTCCCCCTGCCCCACCTCAACCCTTCCCCAAGGTCCCCATGCTCCCAATTTACTCAGGAGATCTTGTCTTTTTCTACTTCCCATGTAGATTAAATCTATGTAAGTCTCTTTTAGTGTCCTCATTGTTATCTAAGTTCTCTGGTATTTTGATTTGTAGGCTATTTTTCTTTGTTTTATGTTTAAAAGCCACATATGAGTGAGTACATGTGATGATTGTCTTTTTGTATCTGGGTTACCTCATTCAAAATAGTGTTTTCTAGCTCCATCCATTTTCCTGAAATATTCAAGATATTATTTTTTCTCAGATGTGTAGTACTTCATCTTGTAAATGTAGCACATTTCCCTTATCCATTCTTCAGCCATTCGGCATTTAGGTTGTTTTCTGATGATATGATAGTTTATATAAGCAATCCCCAAAATTCTACCAAGGAACTTCTATGACTCATAAAAACTTTCAACCATGTAGCAGGATACAAGATTAACTAAAAAACATCAGTAGCCTTCCTGTACATAGATGATAAAGGGGCTAGGAAAGAAATCAGAGAAACAACGCCCTTCACAATAACCACAAATAGCATAAAATACCTTGAAGTAACTCTATCCAAACAAGTGGAAGGCTTTTATGACAAGAACTTTAAATCTTAAAAGAAAGAAATTGAAGAAGACAACAGAAAGTGAAAAGATCTCCCATGCTCTTGGGTAGGCAGAATTGACTTAGTAAAAATTCCAATCTTACCAAATGTAATCTGCAGGTTCAATACAATGACAATGAAAATCCAGCAAATTCTTAACATACCTCAAAAGAACAATACTTAACTACATTTGGAAAAGCAAAAAACCCAGGATAACCAAATCAATCCTGTACAGTAAAAGAACATCTGGAGATATCACAATCCCTGACTTCAAACTCTACTACAGAGCCTGGTATTGGCATAAGAACAGACAGGAGGACCAATGGAATCAAATAGAAGACCACACTTCTTGGAACACCTGATTTTTGACAAAGCAGCAAAAATATCAAATGGAAAAAAGAAAGCATATTTAAGAAATAGTGCTGGCATAACTGGATATCAACTTGTAGAAGAATGAAAATAGACCCATATCTATCACCATGCACAAAACTCAAGTCCAAGTGGAATAAAGACCTCAACATAAAGCCAGCCACACTGAATCTTATAGAAGAGAAAGTGGGAAGACACTGAGAGAAATAATTAAATAATGGTACATCCTGAAACTGAAAAACTTCTATAAAGCAGAGTATTCTTAAAATTAGAACTTGTCTTAGTGTTTTTATTTTCTATTGCTGTGATAAAACATGAAAAATTCATCTTTAAAAAGAAAACATTTGATTTCAGGATTGATAGTTTTATCAGAAATCCCAGAGAACATAAATAACAATTTCAGATGTTTGACCAGGGGCCAGGAGCTCTACTATCACTCGAAGGCAAATGTGCATGGTTTTTGCTCTGCTATGTTTCACTCTGTGGAAGATGCAGTAAAATAGGGAGAAGTACCTCAAAGAGAGACAGAACGTAGCAGAGAAAGCAGAAGTTGAACAGAATGCTCAGGAGTGTGTGGAGCAGTGCAAAAGGAAGCATGCAGGGTTAGAATGACAACCGAGTAACAATCCAAAACTGACAGATAAGAAGAATTATTCATGAGAGTCAAATCATGTGCAAATTTTCATGGCTCATTCTTTGTATTTTCAGCAAACCTGCAACTGCCAAGAAACACTTATTGGATATGTCATGGTAAAAGCAGTAATTCAAAATAATGTTTAATATATCAACTTAATTTTAAAAATATATTCACCCTTGCCAATGTATGCTTAAAATCAGTATTTTAAATAGTCTAACATTGTGTACTCTTCAGTTGATGCCTGCATTATTTATTGTCTTTCTGTTGCTATGAAGAGACACAATGACAAAACAACTTAAGAAAGAAAATATATATTTGATCAGTTTCAGAGGGGGTGTTTATGACCAACAAGGCAGTAAGCATGACATCAGGCCAGGAGGCATATCTCTGGAGTAGGAGAAGAGAACTCTCATCTGATCTATAAGTTGCAGAGAGAGAGAGAGAGAGAGAGAGAGAGAGAGAGAGAGAAAGAGAGAGAGAGAGAGAGAGAGAGAGAGAGAGAGAGAGAGAGAACATGGGAGAGAGACAAAAGAGGATGGCTCTGAGCCTTTGAAGTCTCAAAAGTCAACACCATTAACAGCCCTACTCCAGCAAGGCAATACTTCCTAATTCTTCCTAAATGGATTCAACATTTTGAACATTTAATATATGGGACTATGGTGGCTGCTATTACTGTAACTACCACAATGATGAAAATAATTGTCCTTCTTTTCCACATTTTGTTGTTATGGTACTACTCTTTAACACTCAAAGAGAAGAAAAATCACGATTTCACAAGGAAGTGCTCTCGATGCATGTGTTTTTCTAATTATTAGCCTTTGTGTTAGGATAAAGTTGTAAGCAATAATTTCAGGGACATGTACAAAGGCTATGTTCTCTACCTTCTATTACCACATTAATGAGTATAAAATAAATCAATACTGGAAAAGATAATTTAGAAAATTCTGTTTGCTATTCACCTGTGAAATATTTTATAAACAAGCTCATGTGTGAACCTTGTATTTTGTATACAAAGAAACAAGTGTTAATTACTGGAAAGACCGACAACTGTGAAAATATCTCCTATGAGCATGTTTTCTTCACCACACTGATTTATTTTTAAGACAAAAGCATTTAAAAATCCTCTATCAATCCCTAATCGAATAAGACTCATTAAAAGTTGCATTGATGCATTATTTTTCGGCTGTACTTAGAAGACTTGTAAGGAAACTATTGCAATATTTCCTTAGAGTCATTGCCAAAGACAGTTCTAAGATTTATTAGAATAGACACTGCATTGTTTTAGAAAAAAATCATTTTTAGGTGTAACTAACCTAATTACTTTTATTCAAACCCAAATTTGGATAGTCATATCCCTGAAGAAAGATGTTAAAAGAAATCCCACACTAGCTCAGAATTGAGTATAAAAAAAGTTATTTATTTAGGTGTAGACTCACAGATCACAATCCCCTGCTATAACAGGGAACATAACCAAATCTCGCACCTGGAAAAGAGGGTGGATGCATCCTTTATATCAGCATATATAGTATAGGAGGCCACTCCAAAATGAGCCAGTAACTTAAAGGCTGCTGACTATAAGAATTCCTACAGTACCACCCTATTTCAAATGAGAAAGTTCTAAGCCTAAATCAAAGTTATATACAATAATAACAAATATTAGGTATAAAAATTTGAATTACAACCAGCATAAACGATATCAAGTAAGAAACATGTAATAAATATTTCCATAATTATTCTATCCTAATGAGTATAAATAAGTCTTGTAAAATAAGTAACTTGGTCAAGTCATGAGAAGAAACTAACTACAACTATTTAGTCTTCAATCTCAATGAAGAACTGAGAAGGGAAATAATATTATTTGAGTATGTAGAAAGTGCAATCAAGCAGCTTCCAAAATGTGCAACAAATGACAGAGACAACTTCCTACCTGGACAATCACCCAAGATCTCATTTGCAACGTTGAAGCAACCAACTTTTGCGAAGGCCTAGAGTAACTGACAGCCCATTTTCAGAGGCAGGAAATTTTTCAAAACTGTCCTACCCTGTCCTGGCAAGATTAGACAGTCTTTTTTCTTGTATCCTGTTTGTACTGTATAGAAATTATGCATTTTGTGAAAAGTCAATGTATGGGAATGCCCTGCCCTAAGTTGTTTTGTCTAACAAAGTTCCCAATGGAGTGTCTTCGGTGTTCAACTTTCTGTCCGAAATAGATCAGTGCTCCCAGTAGCAATCATGTCTCTCTTCAACAGAACCCAATGGTGTGGTGTTCATATATCAATTTTCCAAATTCTGCAAGGTGAAACACATCCATCTGACTGATTTCATTCCTTTCAGTACCATTTGAGTTAGTCCCTAATAGTGGTAGTATTTGATTATAGAGAGAACAAGTAGGACATCTCTTTATAATCTCCTTAGCTTGTTGCGGTGTAATAGAAAACTCTTTCTTTAGACCTTTGCTACTGACATAATGTTTCTTATGAAATTCTGAAGCCTTTAACACACTTCCAATCAGAATTTGATCAAGCTCTTTTTCATGGTTCATTGTCTTTCCATAATTTTTTTAAAATTTCATCAGTAGTAAAAGGCACTATAATCTCTGCTGGGTCTCTACCTGCTAATTGACAAAGTCTCAATTTATCTTTTATAATTAATTCATAGACTTTCTTCACATAAGTTTTTAATTTTTTACTTCGTTTATGTTGGAAAAAATCCATTCTAAGATAATTACTTTCCTTTGCATTAAAATTTCCGTAGGGGAAATCCTGGAAGACAATAAGACTAGAATAGAGATTTGGATTCACCCTATCCACATGTGTCTCTTGTAATTTCTCCTCAACAATTGTTAATTCTTTTTCTGTTTCAGCTGTTAATTCTCTGGGACTATTGAAGTCTTTATCACCATCTAAGGTTTTGTTTAAATTGTATTAGATGATGTGTTATCCCCATACCTGGTCATAGACTGGAAATGTCTCCTAATAATCTTTGAAAGTAATTAATAGTTTGTAACTGGTCTCCCCTAATTTGTGACCTTTGTGTTCTAATTTTTCGTAAACCTATTCTATAACTTAGGTAATTGACAGAATCTCCTCTCTGTATGTTCTTCAGGAGAAATTTATAATTCACATTTGTGTAAAACTTTTTTTTACTTCTTTATGCATTTTTTTCTAAAGTATCTATGCTTGAATCCGGTAGCAAAATGTCATCCATGTAATGGTAAACTGTATATTTAAGATTTTTTTTACATATTATGTACAATGACTGAAGTAAAAAGTATTAGCACAGGGTGAGGCTATCAAACATTTCCTGTGGAGAGACGGTCCATGGTATATCCTAGTACATTGCGAATTATTATAAGTAGGCATAGTGAAGGCAAATTTTTCTCTGTCCTTTTCTTGTAAAGGTATAGTGAAGAAGCAATCTTTTAAATCAATATCTATAAGAAGCCATTCTTTTGGAAATAGAGATGAGAGAGGAATTCCAGATTAAAGAGGGCCCTTATGTTGAAATACTTTGTTGAAAGCTCTTAGATCTGCAACCATTGCCCATTTACCAGATTTATTTTTAACAACAAATATAGGAGAATTACAAGGGTTTGTTGATTCTACAATATGGTGAGCATCCTACACCAGCTGTCCAAAAGCCTGCAGTTTTTCTTCTGTTAATGGCCACTCTTTAACCAAAATTGGTTTCTCAGTTAACCATTTTGAAGGTAGAACTGTTAGTACCTCAAAAGGTTTGCTAGTTGCTTTGTTTTCTTTTACAGCCTAAATGGCTGGCGACTTTTGTGTATAGTACCTTATTATATCCTCCACAGAATTATGAGTTTCTGATACTGCAGGAATGTTAATCTAGGTATTCCATTGCTGCAGCAGGTCATGACTTCATAAATTCACTGTGATATTAGCTAAATATGGCTTCAGGTTTCTTCTCTGTCCTTTTGAATCTATGTATTTAACCCATCTCATGCTTTATTTAACTTGAGATATGGTTCCAATTTCTAGTAATTGAACATCTGCCTCTTGAAGAGGCCAATTTGGATATAAACATTCTTCAGTAATTATATTCACGCCCATGTCTATCAAACGCACAATTACAATGCTATTTATACACACTCTTATCTTTGGCCTTTGATCATTTATAGAAGACTGCCAGAATATATGTTTCCTATTGAAATTTTTATTTATCCTCCATGTTTATTCCATCATCTACAAGGGTATGGTTTTTTACAGAATGATCTAGAGATTTTAATTTTACTGGTGAGACTTGCACTCCACAGTGACAGGAAATGACTAGACCACTTTTGACCTGGGGCCTGGAAGAGGCTCCCCAAGGAGTTTCCCGATGGTATCAGTTTTCCCTGTCTATCTTTTGTTGATCTGCATTCACTGGTCCAATGTCAGCCTTTGCCACACCTACATAAACCTGAAGGCTGAGTCCTGCTCTTCTTGCCATTCCCAGAGGATATATTATTTTTCAGAATTCCTTGTCTACAATTCTTCTCAGATGTCCTATCCTACTACAATTAATACATTTGGCATTTTGATGCCTCCTCATTCCTTTAGAAATAGCTTCTACCCAAGATTAAGTATTATAGTTAATGTCTCTATTTTCATTGTATGCAGAATCCATTCATCTATAGGTGCTGATATAACCTTTAAAGACCGAAGTATAGTATTGCATTCTAAGTTGGCATTTTCAAAGACCAGAGATTCAGTAAGTACTTGTCTAGCATCTGTTACTACTATTTGTACAGCCTTAGTTAATCTTTGTAAAAAGTCACTAATGGGTTCTCTGGCCCTGTTTAACCCTGGTATATGGTTTAATTCCTTTTCCTACTTCTTGAATCCTGTGCCAAGCATTTAAGGCTGCTTTGTGGTATAGGGACAAGATTTGTTCATTGTAAAGAGCTTGAACCTGGGGGTCATCATAAGTATCTCACCAAGATTTTGATCTTGGAAAGTATTAAGTCCTTTTTATTTTCCCTATTGTTCAAAAATTTTAGCATCTTCCGTAAAATAACAGTTAAACAACAGTTGAGGCCCATCATGCAGGATTGCTGAAACTAATTGAAGCCAGTTGTGTGGTGTTTCTTTAATGCTAGAATCCTGTCTTTACTATTTCCCTAACAAATATGGAATGCAAGCCATAAGTTCTGACAGCTTGCTTAATTTCTTTTAGATCATATATAAAAATAAATTTCAGTTAGCTGGATAATATTCAATCCTTTCAAAGACCTTCAGAATATGGCACTTAAAATGTTTTAAAAACTGAGGATTTTTCTTAACAGGGGGACTTATCTGCTCCTAGTAGCACCAATTAGTTCAAAGGGAAGATGGACATCAAAGAGGCTCCTCATTGAGTTTGTTACTCATTATGGCAAAAACTGCTCTTGCATGAATTTCTGGACTGGACTTTCAGGAACCACAAAAAAAAATGACTGCTATAGTTTTCTTTAATAGATGAGAGACTGTTGGAGGAGAAAGCCACTTGTTGTTTCTCAGGCACCTGGCTAGCTTAGACCCAAAATAATCAAACAGAAACTGTATTAATTAAATCACTGCTTGGTCCATTAGCTCTAGCTTGCCACTGGCTAATCTCCTACATATTAATTTAACCCATTAGTATTAATCTGTGTATTGCCATGTGACATTGGTTTACTAGCTAAAGTTCCTATCATCTGTCTCTGGCAGTTCCATTGCTTCTCTCTGACTCTGCCTTTCTTTATCCCAGCATACAGCTTAGCTTTCCCACCTACCTAAGTTCTGCCTTGCTATAGGTCCAAAGCAGTTTCTTTATTTATTAGTAGTAGTCACAGCTTACAGAGGAAAATCCCACATCAAGAGAGCCCTTTGGAGTTCCTGCTTTATGAAAGAGTCTGCAAGACATTCCACAAGACACAGAAAAAACAACTAGTAGACTTTGCCATTACAAGGTAAAACAGATGTTCAAATTTCCTGCTTCTTGGAACAGTCTGCCAGATACTATGGGCCTGTGGGCTAAATATTAGATACCCCAATGATACAAAAACCTTTGGGTGACTGTCCAGGCAGCCAGATGTCTCTGTAAATTCTAGAGTTTTGGAAGTTGCTTGGAATGCGTTTTCTGTTTACTTAGGTAATATGATATCTTTCCAAAGTCTTTAATAATGGAGCTAAAATAGATAGTTATAGTTTTCCTTAGTTATATTAAAAATAAATAAATATTGTAACTATAATTCTTGCTTGATACCTGTTTTGTTATATATAATTTTATTATGATAATGTTAAAATCTTCTTTTTTATTTAAACAGAAAAGCTAAAATGATGTGAGAATTTGGAAATTCCATCTGTATATGTATTGGTTGTATTGGTTAATGAATAAAGAAGCTGCTTTCTGCCAATGGCTTAACATAATATAAACAGGCTGAAAGAGATATATAGGGAGAGAGTAAGCAGAGTCAGGGAGAAGCCATGTAGCCACTGTCAGAGACAGACATGCCAGAAACTTTCAAGTAAGTCACAAGACTCATGGTAAAGTAGTAATAGAAATAGGTAAATTTAAGATGTAAAAGGTAGTCAATAAAAAGCTAGAGGTAATAGGACAAACAGTCATTTAATCAATACAGTTTCTGTGTGATTATATTGGGAATCTAGATGGCCAAAATCAAACAAACAGCCTGCAGCAACAGAAAACAGAAGTTTCTAATTATAATAAAGTGTATTTTCCTTTTACTCAAAGTCCAAGTTGGGAATATTATGTGATTAAGGATGGTGTGAACTTCATTTAGAGTGCCTGACAGCTTGGGCCACAGTGGGAGATCCTGTGAGAAACAACAGATCCATAAATAAAATAACTAGTTGAATTTTATTCTTGTGATTATTACAAATATTTGTTCCATATGTATTTTTTTAAATGATGATAGTCAGAAGTAAAATGATATGAAGTATTCAATTCAAGGGTCTGTAATTTAGTGGAAGCTGGTACACGAGTGCCAAGTACGTTAATGAGGCCTTACATTCATCCTATTGGAACAGAGTGTTCCAAAACTCTTAGGATAACTACAGATATTATCTTTAGAGCCATATCCCTAAGTGTTAAGGAATAAACTTTATATTATCCATAAAATATTATTAAAATATAGAAACTATAATATTGTCCAAATACTTCAACACAATTAATGTGGTTTACTCGGTTAGATTTTGTCTTCCAAAAATAGAGCATACTTTCTGTTGGAAATCCCTACAGGATTTACTCATTCCTGTTCCATCTCATTCATTCCAAAGACAATGTTTTTAGCAATAGCATGATCATCAAAATATATTGGGGTAGTATCAAATAATGTTATTTTAAAATAAGATGGGAATCTTTCAGTACACACATATGCAAATATATGAACAAATTACTAATTCACAATAATATTCTTCACAGAATACTGATATGCAAAATTAGAGAAAAGCAATTAAAATAGAAAATCTTCACCTGACATTTACCACGGTAATAATTTACTCAAACATTAAAAGGTGTTACTGATATGTAATATTTGATGATCACTGGAAAATTTTGATAGTCTGCAAGTACTTCTCCACAGAAATCTTATCAATTATAAAATGGAAACGGTTGTATTAGAGAAAGCTAACACATATACTTAACAGTGATCAAAGTTTACTTTCCCAGAAATAGGAAAGATTGACAAGCACCAAAAATACAGCATCACTTCCATGAAATTTCTGCCAAAACACATAACAAGAATCTCATCATGAGAAACATCAAACATAAAGTGAGGAATATTTTAAAAAATAATTGGCTTATGTTTGAAAAAAGTGTCAGATAACGCTGTGCAAAGCAACATTAAGGAGCTATGTCGAAATGGAGAATTCCAAAGGCACATAATATTTAATAGATGGAGAAATTTTACATTAGATATTTTTTAAAAAGCATTTATACTGTTTAGCGATTTCAAAATTGAAAAACTGGAGTTTTTGCCTTTTATTTTCATTATCATACCCATTCTGTTGAAAGCATCATTTTTTCAGTAGCACCTGTTTTTTTTATGTCTACCTTAGTTTAAAGACTGAATACTGAATATTATTATGATTTCTTGCATGAGCGTGACTGATAGCTATTTAATGGAATATGGTAAGTGGATTAGGGGACACACCACTGAAGAACATGACACCCATTCTTCAAGTACTTTATCTATTCATAGTCCCTCTATGTAAAAGCCAGAGGATGGAGAGAAATCCTATGAAACACAAACAGTATCATGTGGACATAACATTGCTATTGAACTTACGAACTAATGAAGCTGTGCTTAGCTACAGTAGACTTACTCAATTAGACTTGTAAACATTTTTTAATGCATGAGGAAGGAGCTTATACATGAGAGTTTTGAAGAAAATATTGCAAAGGCAAGGAAATCAAAATGGAATATCTTGTAAAAATGTTTGGGGGATGCATTATATTTGTCCTTAGAATATTTTATTAAATTTAAAATTACATAATGAAAATAAATATACTGATAGTATTATTAGTCTATAAAATGGCTTTGAGTCTATGGAAAACATACTATTAAAATTAAGTTAGAATAAACATTAAGAACTGAGAATTACTTATTTAAAGCTTTGTTATCCATACTTCAGTTCTAATGTAAAATAAAATTTCTAGTTTCTTATGTAAATTTGCAGACTTAGTTATTAGAAATATATATTTCTGTGAATAACCACAGATCTGACAATTCAAGGAAAGTGTTGAACTACAACTCTTTCAGGACTTATTAATTAGCTTTTTGTCTCTACAGTGTTAACACAATGTATCTATGACACATGTAACACTGTAAATTTCTTTTAAAATTTTTATTCATTCAATATCAGCCAAACAATTGTTGATTATCACAACATCATTTTTATGATTATATTTTGTGACATTAAATTCAGAGATTAAGATTTTTATGACTCAAAATGTCATAATCTCACTGATGACTAAAAGGATTTTTCTATTACAAACTTAAAACATTTTTATCAGATACATATTAATCTCTTCCTTATATTTGCAAAAATTCTTTACTTGCCACCTTGAAGATTTTGTGAAATGATTAGCAATTTCCAGATTATTTTAATAAGTACCTTCAGTATAATGAGATAATTCAGTTTGAAATTTAAGTGTGTGTGAGAACAGTAAGTTTTACTACGTGTTTTTACATGGATAACAATTAAATATGTTTCATCCACCAAGACATAGAAATCACCACTAAACAACCTGAATGCTATGTTTACTTAAATGTGTCATGGTTGGAAAGAAAATGAAAGGTTTGACTTTTCAGTTATATATTTTCAATTTCAGTAAAAAGAAAATGTGATTATGTCAGATATACAAAAACTCCCGTGTTCTGTGTACAAAGTTTATTTTCAAGATTAAGTGTATGTGTAACATTATTCAGGATATAGTATTATCTTGTGCATTCTACCAAGAATTTTAATAACCAATCGTGTAACAATTTATTTTCTAATAATCTACAGTGCCACATTCTTGTGAAATTCAAAGACTAACAAATGACAAGGGAATTTTACATTTACAAATCCTTGTTATTGTTTTATTCAATTTGTAAGCAGTTATTGTAGTCAAACATGTGGTGTTTATTTGGAGAATATATCCATTATTCACTCTGACAAATAAATTGTGTTTCCTTAGGAATCCAAGAGTAGTTCTAAGGCAGACAATGTTGGCACAAGACTAGATTATTTCCTATGTATTCTAAGAACTTAAGAAATTGTTTTTACATACTGCTGTCAATGACTTAGGGGAAGGTCACCAGTTCTATGCAAGGACATATGACAAAAGTAATAGAGCAAAATTCCAGATTTTTTTCCCTAAATACTGTCCATGAGAATTTATAAATTTATCCTTGGTTTTAATGATAGGTGACAGAGGATGGAGGAAAAATATCAAAAATATTCTATAGTGTCTCAGAGTCATAAAATGAAAGGATTTTTGATTCATGATTCACACCTTACAGAAGGGTAGCCTAAGGAAAACAACCTTCGACATTAATCCACAGAAATTAGGTGATTTTCATTATAAGAGCTGATATATTTAATGAACATATATTTTACTAAAATAATAAGTTATCTGAATATAAATATACAATTATGGTTTAGCTATGCACAAGTGGACTTTGTTTTATTAATTTTATATGAAAAATTCCAACCATGGAATCAAAAAATTTTCAACCTGTCTTTACAACTCACTGACTGAGAAAAATATTCATTCTAATGCCAAAAAATTTAAATGAACAATAATTTTGAATCTAATATAAATTAGAATCATAAATTCTTGTCATTAAATCAATGCCCACTGCTATTTATAGAAAATGTATGGTAATACAAGATGTCTAATTGTTTCCATAAATTTTATTTTAAAGAAAAATATGAATATTTAATTTAATCAGCCTAAATATTATTTCTAGATATGAAATAACAATTTAAAGTATATAAATTTTGCTATAAAAGTTTGCAATCCTTTATTTAATTAACTCTTGAGAGTATGATCTATGATGCCTTTCCCAATGACAGACAGTGGACACAATCAATATTTAGAGAAAGTACTTGTAAGAATATGAAACAATTTTTACATAATGAGTTTTTAATTTTTACCACCAGTCTAAGCACTAAGAATTCTGTTGATTTCTTATTTTAAATGTTAGGAAGGAAAGCCAAAAAATGTTATTCTGAGTCTGCCTCTGTCCTACTTAAGATACTGTTGCTTATCCAAACCATCTCAGAGAAAGAAAATGGTGGACTTTATCTTATTAGAGATGGTCCATTATCCAACAAAGTCAGGACAGGAGTTTATGTAAAGAACCTGGAGATAGGAACTGAAACAATACAGTAGGGGAAACACTATTTTATTAGTTGCTTTTGTTTTGCTTTGATAAGACACCACAAACAAGATAATTTATAAAATAGTTTATTTGGGCTTAAGCAACCAGACAGATGAGTCTATGAGTCTACCATGGTCAGAAAGCATACCATTACATGGCAGCCATAGTGGCTGAAGCAAGTAACTAAGAGTTCATATCCCAAACACAAAATGAAAGTATAGAGTGAGGGAACCAGAAGTGGCTTACATATTAAACTGCCCTCTCCAGTGGCATCCTCTGCCATAGATGAATCTTCTGTATCTCCCAAACAGTACCATCAACTTGGAAGTAAGTATTCAATATCCAAGCCTAGGGAACATATTTCTAAATGAAATTACGTAATTCTATTCTTCATCCCATCAGAGATTGTGATCCTATCGTAATGTAAAATACATTAGTCCAACTTCATGATTCCCTGAAATCTTGCACAGTTTCAACAATGATTAAAAGTTCAAACTTCAAAGTATTTTCTTGAGACTCAAAGCAATTTCTTCATTGCAATGACCTATAAAATTCAAAAGTAATTTAATATATATTTCATTTCAAAAGAGAATATGTTCCCCAAAATGGAACACTCTCTTAAGAAATTTTGGACTAAAGCAAACCAAAATTCAATATATCCTGGTACTGAATTTTCAATGTCAAAGAGCTCAGATGGCTCAGAACTTAGCTTTGCCAAACTAAAGCATACATCTCTTTCTTAGGCTGGTTTCCATTAACTGTATAAAGCTCTTCTTGGCAGATACCTCCATCTTCATCGTCTCCAACATTGTAGTCTTCACTATGATTCACAATTTACTTTCACAGCACCATACAATGGCTTCTTGGAGACTCCTGCCTTCTCATAGTCTTCTTCATGCAGGGAATCTCCTATCACATGCTCTCTCAAAACATGAAAATTCTATGACACTTTTCAACCAATAATTCAAACAATCAATTTGTGAATCCTTCATGGCTTTAAATCTAATATCATGTGAATGATGTTGCCAAATTGTATTATAGTCTTGGGATGAATGCTAGAACCTTTGAATTATGCTATCAGTAATTGTGTGAATTGTGTGCAATTGATTTCTAGAAGAAAATTCCAGAGGGTTTTTTTTCTTGTATATCTTTTAAACTTAGAGTGCAGAGTCTTGCCCTTAAGGAGTCATCCCATTATTCAGCTGTAGAACACAAGTCCTCTTCTAACGATTCTAACAACCGTATCTCTTTTAGTACAAATATTGTTGGCAACCTCAAGTTTCATGGTTGCCTTTCTATCACTGTACATTTTGTATTTCTTTCTAGCACACTTGTTCCTTTTCATTGTTGACCTGTAGAAGAGTCATTGATAATAATAGCTCCACAGAATTAATATTATGTTCTCTTGAATTTTCTCTACCAACAATGCTAATCAACTATTTTTTAATTTTATCTCAAGGAATTTCTCAGAAAGTGAACAGAAAATGGACATATTCTTTGCCAAAATGTAATAGGAATGTCCTCTAGACCAGTCACTAATATTGTTCAACCTCTCATGGCAGGCTTCATGATCTGCCCTGTTCTGAGCAATACTGTCTGTGAGGTTCACATCAGAATGGCACTTTAGGATCTGATTACTGCATTTGACCACTTTTCAAGACCAAAATTTAAAAAAAAAAATCTTGTACATTTATTTTTTTAAGTATACTTTTTTCATCATTTACTGATATACACTTCTGTATTAACTACTTTTAATTTGCTGTGATAAAAACATCAGGACCAAGGCATGAAGTCTACCATGGTGGCGACACATAGCATCAAGTAGCATACATATCAGCAGAAGTAGAGAGCTTAGAGCTTACATCTCAAACACAAACACAGACTTCATGCAAACACACACACACGCTCTTTCTCTGTATCTTTCTCTCTCTATCTCTCCCACACACACTAGAGGCATAGGGAGTACACTGTAGTGGGGGAAGAAGGGAGGGTAGAAGGGGAAGAGGATGGGAGAAGGGAGGGTCGAGGAGAACTTGAGAGAATGGGATAGTCGACGTGGAGGAAGGACAGATAAGAGAGGAAGGAAAGAGATATCTTGATTGAGATAGACATTATGGGGTTAGCAAGAAACCTGACTCTAGGGAAATTCCCAGGAATCTGCAAGGATGACTCCAGCTAAGACCCTAAGCTAGATGAGAGGGGGCTGAGCTGGCCTTTTCTTGTAGTCAGACTGATAAATATATTAAATATCACCATAGAATCTTCATCCAGTAACTGATGGAAACAGAGGAAGAGACCGGTATCAGGGAAACGGACTGAACTCCAAAAGTTCAGTTGAAGAGTGGGAGGAATGAGAATATGAGCAAAGAGGTCAAGACAATTATGAGTATAGTCACTGAAACAGTCTACCTGAACTACTGGGAGCCCACCAACACCAATCAGACTGGGTAGGAACAAGCACAGGAACAAACTAGTCCGGCTGAAGGTGGTTGACAGTTGCATCGCTGGGGGAGACTGAGGGGCTACTGGCAGTGGCACCAGAATTTACCTCTACTGCTTGTACTGGCTTTTTGGGAACCTAATCTCTTTGGATGGATGGATACCTTGCTCAGCCTAGATATAGTAGGGAGGGCCTTGGACCTTTCCCAAAGCAATGTGCCTTAACATCTCTTAGGAGTGTATGAGGGGTGGGGTGGGAGTGTGTGTGTGGAGGGAATGGGAGAAGGAGAGGGAGTGGAAACTTGAATTAGCATGTATAATGAAAAGAAATATTTTGTTTTCTTTTTAAAAAAGAAAAAGAACAGATACTAAACTATCAACACCCACCACTAGTTATATATTTACTCTAATGAGGTCACATCTCTTAAACCTTCCCAAACACTGCCAGCAACTGGGAAATAAGTGTTTAAATCTGAGTCTATGATGTACATTCCTCATCAAACCACACTAGTTGCTGATAGGCTTGTTTCATCTAGTTTTCTATTACCTTTTTCATCTAGCCCAAGATCACCCATCCTGGAAAGGTACTGTCCACAATGATTGGTCCCTCCTGAGTCAGTGATCAACAGTATGTTCCCACAGGCCTACCTGATGCAGGCAGTTTTTCAATCTGGGTTTCCTCTTCCAGGTTGTGTCAATCTGACAAACAAGTTTAATCATCCCAGTCTTATGGAGCACATGATTGATAGGAACCAATCCAAAGCCATTCATCTAGGGTATATTGAGTCATAAATACCTTGGGGATGATTTCTGTCGAGTTATGTAAAAAATATTTTTCTGTTTCTCCTAACTCCAAACCCATTCTATGTGTCCATGGAACTAGCAAGAACATGTCTTCTGTGGATTTTTCCTAGGTTCCTCCCCTGGATTCCCACAGTTGATTATGGCAACGTCTCTCTAGTTAATAACAGAATCTGTATCCTATAATTACTGGATGAATAATCTATTTTTTCCCAACTGGAGTAAACTGGAACTGAGATTAATTCTTCTGAATGTCCTTTGAAATAATACTGAAGCAAGCACAAGCTGGCAGAAACTGTCCAATGGCATGATCAGTAACGATGCACCTTAGTTTTATATCTCTCGCACTCAACACCATGAGATCATGATTTCTAGTCTGATACAGAGACTGGAGGAAGAAGAATTAAAAAGCTGACCTCAGCTGCCCATTCTAAAAATCAATGCTCCCACTCACCTAATCTCAAAAGACTGCTTCAACCTGGCAAGGAAAAAAAACGACCATCTCATTGTGCCCTTAAAGATTTAAAGAAAATTCCACTGCCCACTTAATCAATGACCCTGTAAGGATGAGCATATCATTTAACTGAGTTTTAAGCATAATTCCTTCTCTTATGAATGTTTTAAGAAAGGAATGTGGTTTGTGAATACAGGTTACATGTCAAACATAGCTTTAAGAGAATGGATACTGGAGATTTCTTTTCTGAGGTTTATCAGAAATCAGTAAGACACATTCCTTTCTCAGTTCTTTTATTTGGGGAGTGAAGAAAAAATTAGAAGATAGTAGAAAGAATAGACAGTGGAGAGAGAGATGGAAAAAAAGAGGAAAAGGGAAAGAGAAACAGAAAATGCATCTTGATGATTAAAACAACAAAAATAAATGACATTAAATTTACATGAAAAGAATTGTATTTCTCAGTTTAAGAATTAAATCACTTCCGACACATTGAAGTTATTAATTCATGTTCAATTTTATTTCAAGGCTGACACTAGTTTTGTAATGCTAGCCTTTCTACATTTACAATATTTATTAGCTTTTTAGCTCACTTTCACCCAGTTCCTTGAACATCAAGTCGTCTATTATTTAATTATTTTAAGCATTTGTGATTGATAGGAGTTGGCTTCCTATTTAAAAAAATGTCAAACTAAACAAGAAGGTGATATATTTCAATTAAAATGGAAAGAAATATCATTGTTGTTTGTTTCTTTGCTAAGGAAGAACTTAAGTTTTACTTTTATTTTTAAACAATTTATGGATATTGTAGCTTTAGCTCCATATAAAATTTAACTCCATATAGAACTGATTTGTGTTCCTCTTTCTCTCTTTCTTACCTACCATCCTTGTTCTGAGTATTAAAATGTTACTTAAATGAGAGAGAGAGAGAGAGAGAGAGAGAGAGAGAGAGAGAGAGAAAGAGAGAGAGAGAGAAATGTTCAAGCATCCAGAAATCGATTTTGTCATTCCATATGTATCATTCATATATATATCACATACACAAGTTCAGTAGTACTCCAACAGATTCCTGTTTCTCTATGGGTTATTGATAAGTGGGGCCTTGCTAGAAATACTATCAAATACAATAAACACACACACACGCACACACACACACACACACATACACACACACACACACACACACACACACACACACATACACACACATATTTTTGTAATCACATACCTGAATGACCCCTCAGGTGAAGTTCAAATTTACAATGTGGAATTTAAGAATTGTCTTTGGGGTATTGCTTCAATTCGGATTTTTATTACTGTGAAGAGGTGCTATGGAAACAATTACAAGGGAAACATTTAAGGCTTGTGTACAGTTTCTGATGCTTATTTCATTATCACTATGGTGGAGAGCATGCAGACAGATGTGGCACTGGAGCAGTACCTGAGGGTCCTATATTTTCCAGGCAGCCGGAAGTCAACCAAGATGCTGAGTGGTATCCATTGCATAGGAAACCTCACAGTCATCTCCACAGCGACATACCCAAGAAAGACACCTAAAAGAAATCCCAAACCAGCTCAGAACTGAGAATAATAGAGGATTATTTATTCATGGGTAGACTCACAGATCACAATACTCTGCTGGAAATCCCGCAGCCAGAAAAGAGACCAGATGTGCATTTTACATCAACATAAATAGTATAAGAGGTCAAACCCAAGTGGGCAGGTAACTTAAAGTCTACTGGCAGTAGGAATTCCTACAGCACCATACTTCCTTCAACAAGACCATATCCATTCTAACAAAACACTTCCTAATAGTGTCGATCTCTATGAGATTATGGGTGACAAATTACTTTCAAACGACCACAGGTATCATCATAGTAACCAACAAAAGTTAGGGTGACAGTGGAAAGGCAGGTGTCATACCTACTTTAGCAGCTTTTGAATACTTATGAATATTCTGCAGTTATATAATGACATATTAATTATTAGCTCTTAATTGTACATGTAAATACTAAAACTCACAGTGCATGCATAAGGAAAACTAAGAACAATTATCATTTCTTCCACAAGGTCTGATAATCTGGGAAGTCAAAAAATTACACATAGTTTGAAAAAGCAAATGAAGTCCTTCAATATGAAAACTTCATTTGACATATCATCTAAACTCTTTATAGAGCAAAATTGATTGTCATAATCATCTGAAAATAAACACATAAAATAAATCCATATCTAATGCTAAAACATTTCCCCTGTGTTTACTTGCAACACACACTAAAGAATAATGGCTTTAATGCTTCTCAGTGATATAAGTTCTGCTGATAGGTATTATTCTACATTCTTGAGAAAAAAAGCTTGGAGGTAGTAATAAAGACATTGTCTCAACAAAACCATCTCCACATAGAGAAGAGCACACGATTTCATTTGCTCCAAAGTCAAGCTAAGTTTTCAAACACATTTTAAACCAAAAGTGACAGGAACTTTAGAAAATTGTAAATTATATCAAAATAGTTATGAATTGTGATAAACACTTGGTCTAAAAAAGTACCCTATGAAATAATTTCATTACATACAATGATTGACAAAATAGCTCAAAGAAATCTATATACACATCAAAAAAATTTCATAATATTAGTATATTGCTTTCCCTAACTGTACAAAATAAACAACTGAAGCACATACTTATTTTCTAATGAAAATCACAAGAAATATTATGAAGAAATTCATCTTCCACCAGTCAGATACATTAGAAACACTTGAAGAGATTTTTATACATTTCTTTTGACAATTTTCATATTCAATAAAGATTTTTAGTAAGAAACTAGTATAAAATGTAATAAAAGTGAAAGCGCCATGTCTTCATTCTTTTGTGTATATTTTTTCTCTTCTTCTCCCACTATCTCTTTATACACACATATGCACACACACACACACACACACACACACACACACACACACACGTCTTTCTCATTCTCTTTTCAACCCCTCTCCCCTTCCTTGACCATCCTTTCTGGCTAGCTTGAAGTAAAGAGCTTTGGTCAACAACATACACTCTGTATAAGTGTTTATTCCTTGTGCTCCAAACCAACGAAAATGGTCTATCAGAAATCATTGAAACCATGACCTGACCCCCAAAAATCCATAATGACCGTCAGTTTATTTTCTGAGGTATTTTGTTCTAAAACAAAACACTAGGACAAACAACAAACTAAAAATTGATATAGTTGGACAATACAAGCAATTGGACATCTTACATTTTACACAGTGTATGCTTTAGTGACTGGATCATAAAATGTTTGGTTAAGAAGCCACTGAATGATGCTAGCGTACAATTTCAGAGTATTTACTTTTCACAAATGCACAGACACAAACACTCATGAGGAGTGGAACTCTGGAACTGAGGCATTTTTAAAAATATCATTATAGCAAATATAAAACATTTCACATTTTAATATTTATACTATTAAGTTCAGAAACTTGATTTTATATTGTCAGGCATAAAATACTATGTATTGCTCTTTTTAGAATGGCTGTACTATTGTTAGTGTGTTCTTATGTGTTACTATGAACATGATAGCTTATGTAGACAACAGAAGTGGTGCAAGCTTTACTTATGTCGCAAAGAAACCGGTTCATATTTCTTCAGCTCCATTTACTTGCATAGGACATTGAGAGTGAGGATATAAGACAGAGAGACAGAAGAAAGCATTTCATATTACAGCAGATAAGAATCAGAGCACAGAGCAGAAATAAAGGGAGATCCAACCTTCAAAGGACAGACTTTATTGATCTACCTTTGCCAGACATCCTCCAATTCCTACAGGATGCATAGCCTTTCCAAATAATATCACCAGTTAGGAAAAGTACTCAAAGCACGAGCCTTTGGAGACACTTCAAATTCAGATTATAACACCTGCCCCATTGGCACCAACAAACTCATGATCATCTCATAATGGAAAATACATATAGTCCAGTACTAGAACCCTCAGAGTCTTAATCTGAAAACTGTTCAGAAGGACAGAGTTTGGAATCATCTGAGATTTAAAGATGATCGTTTGTTGGGAGGTGGTATAAAATAAAAGTAAATTTGCATGCATCCATCACAGAATTGTACAGACATGCTGTCATTGCAAAGGGAAAGAATGTGAATGCAGTAAGTTGAGCTGGCAGAAAAATGAAACTGAAATTCAGTATAACTACCATTAGTTCTACAGCTAATGCTGATTGTAGAGGGAAAATACATGGCTGCATCGTTTTAGCTCTAATAGACTTCCTCATCCCTGGGCTTATATCCCTTGACTTCGGCAACATAAAGGTCCTGATTCTATTATTTGCTCTCAGGTTGCCTCCAAGTCCCAGTATCTCCAAAATTCTGAGATTTGAAGGTTACATAAGACTTCACAACATATCTGTATTTATCACACTACCACTGACTCACTTCAGCTAATGTGAATGTGTTATACATCAACAGGCCTTCCAGGGCTCCTGAGTACTCAGATGTTGAACCTGGAAAAACACTTCCCTAGATAGTATTTAGAGACCACTGAATTTTGGGGTACTTTATTTTAAAATGAAATTCTATCTGTAGTCTATAAAGGGTTAGGTTCCAAAATTCCAAAGTGAAATCTTGGGAATATTTCAGATATATGGTATTATGGTTTAAAGAAACTTAAATTTTACTTAAGATCTTAATAACATTATTTCTTTTTTTCAAAAGTGACATGAGCTTTATGTACAAACTTTGTTTTCTTGAAATATTGTAATCATATTGCCTTGTTTAACAGTGGAAATGTATTTGCAGTCAAATAAAAAGCAAAATGTTGATTCAGACATATTGTAAACATATTTGTCAGCAGCAATATTTTATAACAAATGCATGCACAATAAAAATAAGTGTTAAAATAATAAGTATACTTATATAACTAGTTCTTCAAACTTATGGCAGTTCCCAAGCATAGTAAAAAAACTCTAAGCCATTTATATTCTTTCAATCAATCACATTATTTATTTCCTTCTGTTTATTAGTTTTCATGATTTATTAGTTTCCTCTCCTCTGTGAGATCATTTTGTGAAATTGGTGAGATTCATCTATGGTTTTCATTATTAACAAATGCTTTCTTGAGGAAATGAAAAATTAAAATGGATATATACAATTTAAGTCAGGGAGAAATTGATTTGCTACAATGACATGGCTCTCATAATAATGGTAGTTTGAGCCCACCAGAATACCACACAGTGTGTTTCTTGTTTGATGTAGAAAATTCAATGATGTAGCTTCCATTTGAAGCCATGAGTAATACTAGATACAAGCCTCAGTTCAGACACTATATGATGGGATATATACTCACATATACAAAGGCAAGCATAATACTTACACAAAAATATACATACATATATCCATTCATATATTGGATTGTTTTGTTGTTGTTGTTGTTTTGCTCTCTTTTTACTTATTCAGTCTTTTCTTTCCTCTGGGCTTTCAACAGATAGCAAGATGTCCTTTTGTATTCAGAAGGACAGTGCACTCTTATGAAATTTCAGATTCACATGCTAATCTCCTCAAGACACAGAACACACAGACAGATACATAACAAAATTATTTATAACCAAATACCAGCATGGCATAGACATAGCACATAAACACATAAGAGTAAGCCTCAGAGTTTACTCATGTAATCTGCTGCAAGAAATTTCAGGTCATCCTGATTGAGGTTAATTTAATAGTATTCATACACTAAGGTACTTAGTATTTTTTGGTGGGAGAATGAGAAACAGTATAACTTACAACTAGATCAATTATGATATTGATTTATTAATATAACTTTACTTTGTAGTTCTTTTACAATTACAAATAGCAAATATCCAGAATAAGCTTCACAAATGGGTTTTGGTTAATATAATCTTCTATTGCATATGTCCAAAATACCGACATAACCTACAGTATTGGTGAACACCACAGGACACATGACTCAATACTTACTGAGCACCTAACCTGATCCACAATGTTATGACATTTAGGCAATTTACCTAAATGAAAAAAAAAATGGCCTTTTAGAGACTAGCACTTTGTTACAAACTCCTTCTAATTAAATGCATTGGTAAAAGTAAGTTCCACAACAATCATTATTCTGCAAGGAGTCGGAACTTTTTCCAAGGCTTCAGCTCATTCATTGCTTTGAACAATGTCATCTTTTCCTATGTCAAGTTTTAGAGCACTTCTAGTGATAGGAGCGTAAATCGTTTGGTCCTTTCCTGTTTGAACCTTATCACTGTACTTTTCTCTCCCACTTATGAATCATTTAATTCCAAACATTAAGGGGTGTGTGTGTGTGTGTGTGTGTGTGTGTGTGTGTGTGTGTGTGTGTGTGTGTGGTGTATATGTATGAAATACATCACCCAAACCCTGACATTAGGAGTTTAGTGTCCATCATCTTTTCGTTTTGTGACTCAAACCTATTTAACGATACATGAGAAAGTTTGGCTCAGAGCTAAATCAACACATCCAGACAAGGGAATAAATTTTGGGGTGGAAAGCTTTGTCAGCACCTCCACCACTCGTATTGCAGAAGGGAGTAGGAGTGCCTTGCCAGCAATGTATCTGACCTAGCCCACTCAAATGTGACTGTGCTTTCTCCACTTAGCTAGTCGAAGGAGATGAACATACCAGGTAAAGTCAATTTTGCAACTAGAAATTAAATCACCAAATATTGCATAGGATGGAGACATGTCACTCATGAAATAGTAGAGTCCATAGAAAATGATTAGCAGGTCAGTGAAGGTTGTAGGTGAGGAGGTATTCTGTTATCAGTTTGAAGAGGGGATGTCAGGCCTCTGCTGCTGCCAGGATGGGAAATAACACTTACTTCACAAGATTTAAACAGCAAACAGTTGCCGAAGGACTGAGTTCTTTTATTCACAGGAATATCTGCAACCAATCGAACATCTGCAGTGAGTGCTTTTTAGGTGATGCATGCAAGGAATGAATTGTAGCTCTGCAAACATAAAATAAATTTAAGTAACAATAATAGTAATAATAATAATAATAATAAATCTCATTACATCATTAAAGGTCAAAGACACAACTCTAAACTTAAGTTACGTTCCAATTTAAGTTAAGTTAGTTTTAGGTTTTCTTCTAACACAGAGGGTCATCCATATTCTTATGAATCAAATGACATATTTAAGATATAGTGCTTGTGGAACAATATTTTGCAAATCTACATGAATGGACATAGCTGGATATAAAAGATTATAAATTTTTCATAGCAGATGAAATTTTTATTTTATTAAGTACGATCATTCAGGCTTCCATGAGACTATGGGTTTCATATGTAGTTAAAAATACATATGAAATTTTGTATACATATATACAAATTTCATATGTAGTGAAAAATACAGTTAATTCAAATATTTTAAAATACATTTCAGAATTCTGCTCTAACACCTTTGACTTTACATGATTTTCCTTCATTTTATTCCATTTTGTTTTGCTTTTCTTCCTGTCTTACTAATGAAACATGGTAGAGAAAGTTTCTTTGTATTTACTTACATGAAATTGAGCAATGCTAATAAAAATTCTTAGTGTTGCTGCAGGATGTATGCAAGAGTAAAAACACTGCATATGAAACAAATTGACTTAGAGAGATCTGAAATTGTGTAATAATATCCTGGCAGTATGAAAGACATTTTAACACTCTTTACCCAATGAAAGGGAACTCCACACATTTGAAACAATTTTTAAAGGTCTTCGTGTTGGTAATGCTATCATTAAATATTCTTATTGCAATATCTCATGATTGAATTGTTGGTTTTCATTGTGTTCTTTGTGGACTTTATGTTCATGCACCTAGGTTACAAAACACTATCTTACAGAGGAGAGATTATGTTTCACACTTATTTAATACACTTCCATATTCCTTAACAGGCAATCTTATATTATGAAAGTTCCTATTGAAATCAAGGTTAGAAGTCTATGAGCTAATGTTGTGTTTGCAAATGTTGAAGACACAAGTAAATCCCTTCAGGATCTTGATAAAGTGAAGAGTCCTATTTTATCTCTTTATTTTATTTTATAAAAGCTTATGTTTTTCATATGTTTGCAAGCATATTTGTGTGGGTGTAACATGCATCATATATGAAAGTGAACATACCCAGAGACCAGAAGAGCTACCCTGGGGCCACATCATTGCAAGTTCAGGACCTCTTCAGGGATAGGAAGTGTTCTTACTGAGTGAGCCATACTCCAGTCCTAAGATTCTAATTTCACTCTGCTTTTGCTAATTCATGAACATCTGTATTAACAAAGACACCTGACAAGTGATTCTATACTATATGTCAGGCAGACAGAAGCCAGTTGATGCACCATCATGACTTCAGGCTATAAAATACCAGCTTCATATCACAGTTATTATCCTCAATATCCGTTTGTTAAAATAGCACAAACACTAAGGTTTCCAATAAAAATGAATTTGAATTCCAGGGGCACAGCAGGATATTTTGTCAAATTGATACAAATACGTTAATCATATGGTTTCCTTTTAGGATCAAGAGAGCCCCATCCCTCCATGCTCTCTGCTTCTGTTGATACATCCAGATTCCAGCCGTGATTTCTTGCCCTGAGTTCCCAAGATGTTGCCCTGTTGCATGGGAGGTAAAACAAACTCTTTCCTCTTCAAGTTGCTCTTAGTCTTGGTCTTTATCACAACAGAAAGGAAACTGAAACACGTCACCCTCCTCCCCCATCCAATTCTGTGTTATCTCCCATAATTTTTTTTCCTCTCTAAGTTCACAATATTTTTAAATACAGTGTGTAATTATTGTTGCCAGTATGAGCTATCATGTAGAGTCATTCATTGAAACTTAGATAGTCTACCAAGGATTGCATCTACTAGAAACTGACTCCCATTTCTGCACATCCATTAAGTGTAAATAGCAATAATATAGAGGTTTTTGTGTGTCCCTCCCTAGTTTGTGCCAGGATTCTGGCTTACTTGATATTGTACAAGTTTATATCTGCATTGCATTGACAACTTTATAGGCAATCACCAAAACATATCAAACATTCTTTTGTATTTATGCTGTGGGATTATCTATTAGCTATAATATGAGAAGTAATAAAAATATTTGTGTGTCTTCATCTGCTTCTCAATCTATGCTTATGTTGTGTCCTGGATCTCCAGAAACTAAAAGATGTTCCATTTTCTTATGGTTTAGTAGTTGTAATTCTGGCAAGTTCTTTTTTTTACTTGGTTATGACAAGAGATATTCAGAAAAGCAAAGTCACAAGCTGTATGCAGAATGCCTTCTTTGTTAGTGGTGTGTAAAAAAAGAAAAAAACACATCTGTTCTCTTCAGAGCACTAGTGATGACTTGGGACATTGCAAGTCTGTCAGCACCCGGTATTTGGACTTCTTCATAAATCATTACCTTGTCTTTAATCTCACAAGCACTGAACCCTTTTAGTCTGCATTTCTTGCTGTGCTTGGCACACACTGGGGGAAGTATAACAGAGTCAAGGAGAGTTGCTTATTAAATTACTCATCTCACATTTACAGAACAGCTGCTAAACCAAACTGGCTAAAATATCTTAGTAGTTATCCATAACATATGTTTGAATACAGATGCTCATTCTGAGCAATTCAGAGGTTTTGGAGGTTGATGAATGTTCAGCTTCTAGACAGAAAACAGTGGCTAAATGGATATGTCAAGACACTTAGCTTGTCTTGCTACTTTGGCCTGAAAATAAATGACAGCAAACTTCCATGAGGTTCTTTACTAGTAATGGCATTTAGGGGAGTTATTCAATATATACATATTTAAATAATGAATTTTTCATTTTTATTAGTTTTGTTAACCAAAATCGTATAAACACTTTGCAAATCCAAACTTATCACAGCAAAATCTGATCTGCATGCAGTATGTTTGTGTGTGTGTCCCTGTATGCACAGCTACACAGCTGCATGTAGAGGGTGGAGTGAGTGTTGTTCCAGCCCTGAGTATCCCCTACATTGTGAGAAACAGTTTATTGCTATCCTGAAGGTTAACAAATATGACAAATGGGTTTGTCAATAATCCTCAATGACTTTCCAGACTCTACCTCCCCAGCATTAGGATTATAACTGCTCACCATCAATTCTATATTTTTTTCTTGTATTGATCCTTGGAATCAGACTTAGGTCACTCTACTTGGAATGCATGCACTTTAATGACTATAATATTTCCCCAACCCAAAGGTATTTCATCTAGCATGCAATAAGACCTGGCAGTATATGAATATTTGCTTATTGTTATTATCTTATTAGAGAGAAAGTGTTGAAAAGTTTACAAATCATTACAAAATTCTTTAAATGGAAGTTTCTCTCCCACCTGCCAGTTCCTAAATAAACACTCTGAGGTTTAATTTAATTATAATTGATTGGCCGGTGGCTCAGGCTTCTTACTGGCTAACTCTTATATATAAATTAAGTCATTTCTTATATCTGTGTATCGCTATGTGCTCCATGGATTACACCCCTTGTTGCTACTGGTGTCTCCCAGACTCTGCATTTTTCCCCTATATCTTTGTTTGGATTTCTCACCTAGCTATATTCTGTCCTGCCATAGGCCAAAACACGTCCTTTTTAACCAATGGTAACATAACATATTCACAGTATACTGAAGGGAATCCCATATCAATATGCTACTCAGTTAAGTAACTGATTTGAGGAAGGGAGTCTCACTCTGACTTAATTCACTTTTTCTCAGTTGATTTCACCTATGAGATGAGGAATATTAAATAAATAAAATAGCTTTGATTTCTCTTTGAACTGTTGTTTTGTTATTGGCTTATTGGTATCATAACTATTCTAATAAAACAGAAAATAAGTTGTTTGAGCTTACATTTATACCTTAATACATGTTTAGTAAATGCAAATGTTGTAAGTCCTTGCCATTGGTAGTTATAAATCCAAAAGATTTGAGACTACACTACTCACTTATAACACTGAGAGTATCTGTTCCCAAATGTACAGGTAAAAATATGCATATATGGGAAACCCACACCTTCTTTTTTGTGTCATGATATATGATTGTCATAGTATGTTAGTTGTTTATTTTGGGGAATCATTCTGCAATATATCAGAAATATGTTTCTGTTCATATATATACTTCATTACTATTACCTTAAAATTATTATCTTTTTAGTCTTGAAAAATATCTTCTCTATCCTTAGCAATATAGAGTTTCATATATGTAGATTATTTTAATTTGTATACACATTTATTACAACTCAATATCATGTAAAAATATTAAAATCTTAATAATTAGATTATTTGCAGTTAATTAAAAAAATGGAATTTAAACCTCTTAGTAACAAGCCACTTTAAGCCAGTTATGAAAGAATTTTCAAATCAAAAACTTGTTTGTAGTTAGAATGTGATTTCCCAAATTTTAATAGATAGTAATAATGATATATAAAGAATTTAAAGGTTTACTTTCTTTCTTATTCTGATAATAAATAGAGATAAACAAAAATAGGAAAAAAATTAAGAGAAATTAATAATTTCAAAGTGCTACCTAATGTTAAACTTTAGTCAAAAACACAACACTAGAAAAAAATTAATTTCTTCTGAACTAATTCGTTTGTATTTCACAGTTGATCTAGCTGATGATAGGAAAGTTTTGGTTGTTTTCTTTGATAACGAGAGTAAATGCAATCAGAACTGGTCCTATAGCTTGGATCTCTTCATATTTGGCTCCTGTTTTCCATGACAAGACCAACAGTAAAGTCTATAAACTCTCTGTGTATTGCTGTTGGTGCTAAAACCTAAGAAGTACTCAAGGCCAGGGCATACAAAATAATGTGATTTTACACCAATCGCTTTGCAAGAATGACTCTAAATTAGTATGATAGTTTTCATGTAAAACAGAATAATCATGGCCTCCAAAAAAGATTTGGTAATCATATTATCCCTCATAATAGTACCTCATCTCTTTTAAGGAATCAATACTAGCATGAAGAATGAATTCCAAGCACCAGAAGTCTTTGGTTATGATAATTAGCAATTATTCCTTTGCCAATATCAAATAATCACCCCAAACACTATTTCTCTAAGTAGTATGTTTGGGTGTAATATAATTTTACACTATGAAAATTAAACAAAAGTTCTACTTTATCTCATTCATAATAATCTCCTTTTCACATTTTGGCTTCTCCTGGAGTTTATGGCTCTAAGAGCCTAAGGCCTTAATCCTGAGCCTCAGACTTTGATTTAATTTCCTGAAATATTTTATTGCAAATAAGCATGTGATTTATTATGAATAAAACATGCTGCCTTGGAATCATTTAACAAGTCAGCTTTAAAACACATGTGGTGATTTGTGCATTATATTTAGAGGAAGCAATTTAAAGTAAGTCTATGGAGACTTATAAACGTGTAAAATTCCATGTTGACCCATAAACCTGATTTTTGCTGATTTTAAAACATATTTTTTATTTGAGTCATTAATATATAGGATTTATTCTCACATAAAATGAATATACAAGTCTTTCTAAGAGTATCGTTCCAACTGCTGAGATAACTACGTATCATATAATCATAAGTCCTCATTTGGGGTGACATCAGAGAGATTTAAAAGTCAAAAGTAATTTGAGAGTTCCTCTAATGTCAAAAATCATAGTGCTACATATACTAAAATATCCTGATATGTCAAAATGGTAAATGTGTATGTATGTGTGTATGTGTTCTAGATTTTCAAATGATGATAAACTTTAATATCTTCTGGTTGATGTGGGTGGTTAATGCTACCAGAAAAGTTTTTTGTGATTATTCACTTGCATATTGGTTCATAATTATACACACTTGGCATATCTGATGTTCATTTTTTATGTAAAACTGATAAAGTAAACCTTTTCTTTTTCTTCTGTCAACACCTTTTTTTCCCAAATATGACAGTGAAGAACCTACTGAAATCTAACAGTAGTTGCAGTGGTCTATTAAAATCATTGTTCAATAATATCTTTACCGAGTCTCTGGACAATACTAACCTTACTCCTTGAGACTCAATATTTTCCCATGGCTTCAGTTGTTTATCTTGCTGAGTATTCTGCTTTTCACATTGCTGATGTCCTGCTTTCTACAATTGGATCTGATGTGGGTCATTGATGCATCAAACTTGTCAGCTCTGCCCAGAGTGGAGTCTTTCCCTGTTATACTTTGTCTTCATTCTTCAGGACACTTCTTTATCTGAGGAGCTGTCTTTCATGTCCTTCTGCAAGGGTCGACCTTGCAGATTTAGTTTTCTACCAGGTCATTTAAGGAACAGGCTGTATGGTAGGAAAATTATGTCTCCAATTTCCTCTGACAACTATATTATTTTATCAAGGAAAATACTCTCAGGGTTGACAGCTGTGCTTGTCTTCTTGTGGTACAAGCTGATTTTCAAAACAAAGCCTCTCTCCTAGAATGATCTGTATCCAAACTCTGATCACCATTTTTATTATTTTTCCGTTTCTTTTCTTTTTCTTTCCTTCTTTTTTTAAAAGTATACTTGAATTAACCTAAGAAAATAAAGATTTTAATTTAGGTTTTAATGAAAACACTAAAATTTTCTCAAATGTTGTTTCTTACAGCTCTTTTCTTTTGTTTGTTGTTGTATTGATTATATGTTAGGTTTGAAATGGATTTCAAATAGTTGCTGTATTTTTTACATATATTACCTCTTTGAATTTATACTTCATGGGGAAAATCAATCAAAATAAATATGCATGAAAATGTTATTAGTAAACCTACCACCTTGGATGATAATTTAAAAAGAAAATAAACTAAAAGTTAAAATTTTTGTACTTTTTATATGGTTTGCCACATAACAACTAAAGAAAGCACTTAATTCAAAGATTATTTTCAAAACATTATGAATAATTTTAGAAAAAATATATCTAATAAACACATATTAACACTTTAGTTACTAGTTTAGTCAAGTTTCCACACGCATTTCTTAGTTTGTTAAAAGTGAAAGCAATTGAAAAACCTATAAATCAAATAACCTTAATTTGTCCACAGGATGGAAGAGAAAATCTCACTTATAAGTTTAATTGGCTTGTAATAAGGAGATTTTGCCTTTTAATTAATTATTTATGAGTCAAAGTTGTCAAATAAAAGTCTTGTATAAAATAATGCATAAGGCCATATTCGGAATAAGCAAAACACCAAATCTTTACGTTTTCTGCATTCAAAAAACAATTTTTGATATTAATTATGCTCAATTCATTCATTTTACACACTATAATACAACAATTGCTTCCTCATAAGGAAGTTTGTCGAAGGAGGTTGCTTGTCTCGTTCCCGGCTGCTCAACAGCTCAGACCTGAAATAATCACATAAAAACTGTATTAATTAAATCACTTCTTGACCCATTAGCTCTAGATTCTTATTTGCTAACTCTTACACATTAATTTAAGCCACTTCTATTCATCTGTGTATCTCAACGAGGCTGTGGCTTACCAGCTAAAGTTCCCACATCTGTCTCCAGCAGGGCTACATGGTTTCTTCCACACTCTGACCTTCTTTCTTCCAGCATTCAGTTTACTTTTCCCTGAACTTATTTTTAACTACTTTAAATTTATTTTCAAAGAATATAATTAGATAATATTCTTCCCCACTCACAACTCCTCTAGATCTTGCCAACTTCCCTAACCACACAACACCTTTTATTTACTTTTACACTGTTTGGCTACATGAATCAAGTGTACATATCCTAAAATTTAAAATCCAAAGAAGTATTCAGTAGTCTATTTTTCTAATTAACAGATTTCAGATTAAAAATTGCTTTCAAGAAAATAATGAAAGAAGGAGCTTTATGAAACTGTAGCATTCTAATTTTCTCGAAACATGCACAAAGGATGCTTCCTTCGTCCACAAGCAGTCATTGCTACTGACTGGTGGTTTCTGTGAGGATGTAGTGAAACCTAAGGAACTAGAGCTCAGTCAACTCTTTTCAGACATTGGTAATGCAGATAGCAAGACAGTAGAAAAATTGAACATTGCAAACACATGTGATTTATGGACCTGCTTAATCTTGAATTTTTTCAAAAGTTCAATATAAACCTGACTCTTCCTTGATGATGTGAGCAGCTCAAGAAGCTAAGCTGAGGTTTGGGATGTTTAGTTACCAAAGTAGCACTTTAATATACAAAGTGTCATAACTTTGTATATTAAATACAAAATACAGAAGAGATAAAACTAAAAGTAACTGGAAGAGCATGCCTTTATATATGCAACACCTCTGCATTAGCCATTCCTCAGTCCACACAACACTCTCCTGATTGCTTCTGTATATCAACATTCTTTATTAACTGTTTTTATTTAAGATTATAAAAGCAATTAAAAATTAGACTATTAGAAAAGAACATTGAACATGTTTTCCTAAAGGAAGTAAAAGAAATAGATTGTATACATATGCTTCCAATTATTTGTATAGTGTGTTCAAAGGTTTCCTAACAATGAGTTACTTAAATTACGGCTTGACATACATATGGTGTGAGTCTAAAACACACCAGGTATATATTGTAGCTATGGTCAAATTGACGTGGGTCTCACGTGGATGTTGACATGTCACAGCAATCATTATAGTTCGCTTATGACTGTCCTATAGAATTGTACTGAGACATGAATTTCCCAGCATCTTCTTGTATAATTTAATATATCCTGGGCACAACATCATGTGAGTATAGGAATAAGATTCCTCATAAGTAAAATGGGAAATAAAACTGCAAATATGTTTATAAGCTTGCAGGGATGTTTGACAGCAATCCACCTAACGAACAACAATAAGAATTACAAAGTAATTGTTTTTTACCGCTGAGCAAAACTCTAATGTGTATATGTTCCAAACCTTTTCTAACCATTCTTCTATTGAGGGGCATCAAGGTTGTTTCCATGTTCTGGCTATTAAAAATAGCACAGCTATAACATAGTTGAACAAATGCTTTTGTAGTATGATAGGGCGTCTCTTGGGTATATTTCCAAGAGTGGAATTGCTGGGTCTTGACGGAGGTTGACTCCCAGTTTCCTGAGAAACCACCACATTGATTTCCACAGTGGCTGCACGAGTTTGCATTCCCACCAACAATGAATGAGTGTTCCCCTTACTCCACATCCTCTCCAGCATAGCCTATCATTGGTATTTTTACATTTAGCTATTCCGACATGTGTAAGATGGTATCTCAAAGCTGTTTTGATTTGCATTTCCCTGATCACTAAGGAGGTTGAGCATGACATTAAGTGTCTTTTGGCCATTCGAAGTTCATCTGTTGTGAATTCTCTGTTCAGTTCAGTACCCCATTTTTTAATTGGGTTAATTAGAGTTTAGTGTCTAGTTTCTTGAGTTCTTTGTATATTTTGAAGATCAGACCTTTGTCTGTTGAGGGAATGGTGAAGATCTTCTCAGAGTCAGAAGGTAGTCTTTTTTTCTTACTGACAGTGTCCTTTGCTTTACAGAAGCTTCTCAGTTTCAGGAGGTCCCATTTATTCACTGATTCTCTTCTTGTCTGTGCTACAGAGGTTCTACTTAGGAAGTGGTCTCCTGTGCCTATATCTTGTAGACTACTTCCCACTTTCTCCTCTATCAGGTTCAAAGTGGTCAGATTAATGTTGATGTCTTTAATCGATTTGGACTTGAGTTTTGTGCATGGTGATAGATATGGATCTACTTTCATTCTTCTACAGGTTGACATCCAGTTATGCCAGCACCATTTGTTAAAGATGCTTTCCTTCTTCCATTGTATACCTTTAGCTCCCTTGTCAAAAATCAGGTGTTCATATGTTTGTGGGTTATTCTACTATTCGATTCCATAGGTCGACTTCTCTGTTGCTATGCCAATACCAAGCTGTTTTCAATACTGTAGCTCTGTAATAGAGTTTGATGTCAGGGATGGTAATGCCTCCAGGAGTTCCTTTATTGTATAAGGTTGTTTTGGCTATCCTGGGTTTTTTGTTTTGCCATATAAACTTAATTATTGTTCTCTCAAGGTCTGTGAAGAAGTTTGATGGGATTTTGATGGGGATTACATTGAATTTATAGATTGCTTTTGGTAGAATTGCCATTTTTACTATGTTAATTCTCCCAATCCAAGAGCAGGGGAGGTCTTTCCATTTTCTGGTATCCTCCTCAATTTCTTTCTTCAAAGACTTAGAGTTCTTGTCAAATAGGTCTTTCACTTCATCGGTTAGAGTTACCCCAAGATATTTTATGCTATTTGTGGCTATCGTGAAAGGTGATGTTTCTCTGATTTCCCTCCCTGCTTCTTTATCCTTTGTGCATAGGAGGGCAACTGATATTTTGGAGTTGATCTTGTATCCTGTACATTACTAAAGGTGTTTATCAGCTGTAGAAGTACTTTGGTGGAGTTTTTGGGGTCACTTATGTACACTATCATATCGTCTGCAAATAACGAAAGTTTAACTTCATCCTTTCCAATTCAAATCCCCTCGATCCCCTTATGTTGTCTTATTGCTAGAACTTCATGCACTATATTGAAGTGGTATGGAGAGAGTGGACACCCTGTCGTGTTCCTGATTTTAGTGGAATGGCTTTGAAACGCTTTACTGAGTGAGGTAACCCAGACCCAAAAAGAGGAATATGGTATGTACTCACTCATAAGTGGATTCTAGTCATAGTTAAAAGTCTTAAGTCTATAATTCGTGATCCTAGAGAAGCTAAATAAGAAGGTGAACCTGAAGAAAATCATGTCGTTATCCTCCTGGATATTGGAAGTAGACAAGATTGCCAGGCAAACTTGGGTGCACGGGGGGTGGGGTGTGGAAGTAAGGGGAGATAGAGAGAAGGGAGAGGGGGAGGATTGGGGATGGCTTGGGGGAATGGGATGGGGGGAGGGAGGAAGGATGGATATGGGAGCAGGGAAGTATATATCTCAACTAAGGGAGCCATTTTAGGGTTTGCAAGAGACTTGTTTCTGGAGGTCTTCCCAAGTCCAAGGAGAGGTCCCCAGATTGCTCCCTGGGCAGCAGAGAAGAGGGTGCCTGTACTAGCCTTGGCCCATAACCATACTGATAAATATTTTGCATATCACCATAGAACCTTCATCTGGTGATGGATAGAGATAGAGACAGAGACACATTGGAACACTGGAGTTAACTCCCTAGGTCCAAATGAGAAGCGGAAAGAGGTAGAACGTGTCCAAGGAAGGCAGAACCAGAGAGAACCTGCATCCGACGATGGATGGAGATTGAGACGGAGACCCACATTGGAGCACTGGACTGAGGCCCCAAGGTCCAAATGAGGAGCTGAAGGAAGGAGAACATAAAAAAGAAAATCAGGACCACGAGGGGTGCGTTCACCCTCTGATACAAGGGGACTGATCGAATGAGAGCTCACTAAGGCCAGCTGGACTGGGACTGAACGAGCATGTGATCAAAGGAGTCTCTGAATGTGGCTGATATGGGGGCTGACTGAGAAGCCATTGACAATGTCACTGGGTCTTGTTTTGTCTGCATGTACTGGCTTTTTGGGATCCTAGTCTGTTTCGATGCTCACCTTTCTAGACCTGGAGGGAGAGGGGAGGAACTTGAACTTCCCACAGGGCAGGAAACCCTGACTGCTCTTAGGACTGGACAGGGAGGAGGAGAAGGAGTGGGGGGAATGGGAGGGTATGGGGAGGAGGGAAGGAAGTGGAAATTTTTATAAACGAATAAATAAATAAATTTAAAAAATGGGATATGGAAATAAAAAAGAATTACAAAGTAAATGAAAATATATTTTCTCTGTGGAGAAAGTATAATTTGATGATTTTTTTTAAAGAACAAGTGATCCTATTGAATTACACTTAAGAAAATACTCACAAGTAGATAAGAAAAAATATTCTCTAAAACCTTCTAACAGTAATTTGATTATCACAGGTGTATAATGCATTCACTAGGATTAATAATGTTTCTGTGAGTTCAGACATGGTGGCACACACTGGCAATCAAAGTCCAAGACAGGAAAATTTCCAGTTTGAGGCCCTCTGAGGATTTACAAGGAATTTGTGGTACATTTCTTAGGTAAATAGGTAAGTTACCTTAAAACAAACAAACTTATATACAAACATACAAACAACAACAACAACAAAGCACTATGAAATAAGGGCTATTTTACTACACAAGTTAACAGAAGAAAATGACGATCCCTGTGCTTCTTAAATCTCTGAAAAAAACGGTCAATGACAATATTTTGATGTCTAGTCACTTTGTTTTTTCTTAAACAAAAAATTAAAAATTAGTTTGGCTAAGGTATAACTTATACAGAAAAAAAACACATGTACAAATTATTGCAATTTAACGGTTGGAACATATGCCACTATCTTTAATTCATCACCATAACAAAGAGGCTACACATACCTAACACTTCTGAAAGTTACCTTTGGGTGCTGTTGTGCTATGTGGTATGTGTGTGTGTGTGTGTGTGTATTGGGTGTGTGAATGTTTGAAAACATCGTTGAAATCTATAAACTTAACAAATCCTCACATTTGCATCAACATATGGCTACCTTTAGGATTTGTGTTACATGGTAGCCTCTGTCATTTATTTTAATTGTATTATTGTTATACTGTTATTATAGTTATTTATTAAGCATATTAGAGACTTTACCATCTTTAAAAATGACTACATTTCCTTTCTTGCTTATATTCTGACAGTAGTGGTTATTTTTTTCTTCTATAAGCATGATTTTTCTTATCTCATATAAGTGGTTTTAAGTGACTCATGTAGTATTAAATTTTGGGGATATGATGTTGTAAAGAAATTACACAGATTTTATGCTACTTTGTGGGGATGTAAAATGCCACATCAACTATGTAAAACAGTATTGCACATATTCAAAATTAACGAAAAAGAGACTTCAGTGTGACTTAACAAACTCATATTTGGGTATAAATCTAAAGTTATTGAATTTAGGATCTTGAAGAGAAATTTAGAGTAGCATTTTATTGCATTATATAGTAGTCACATGGAATCAATAAAAATGTCCATCAACACTTAAGGGATGGAAAAAATGAGGTATAGGCCTGAAGATACAGTTCAGCAGTACAGTGATTGCTTACCACGTAGGAAGCCCAAGGTTCATTCCCTAAGACTATTAAGAATATGGCATATGCAAAATGCAATATCATTCAGCATTAAAAACAACAAAACCCTGTTGCCAACTTTACTGAATATGTTGAACATTGTAACAAGTAAATTAGTCTTTAAATGTGTAAATTTTTCTGCCATAGTGTGGAAAATCAGTATTTCTGCATTACCTAAGACCATTCAGTCAAATATTCAACCTCCTTCCTTTCCGAAAGATTATGCAGGGACCCATTTGATTGCTCTGCCTTAGCATCTACCTTTGACTAGGTGAATAGTCTCTAGCTTAGTCAAGTATTGATCAGTGAGAACAGAAGCTTCCTTGTGTTATTCAGTGTGGAAACATTTTCAATGTGATACATCGAAGGCTCTAGCATAACCATTGATTAAAGGATTGTAGAGGACCATGGAGTATGAGACTGTCTTCTGAATATCAGGATCTTAAGATCCAAAATCTAGCTTCTGGATGCTAGATTTAATGACCAAAAGAAAACTCTACAGGGTATACTCAGACATCCAGCATAACAAGTAGAAATCAATATTCACTAATATCAGATCTTTGAAAAATATTGGTCAGGATATTTCATGTTTTTTATTGAACACGTACACAAATTTTGGACAGTAGATTTGAAAAGCATAGTTTCTCTTACAGTGTTTATATTTGCAGTATTTTTTCTCTTTTGAAGAAAAGGAAAGCATATTCTCACAAAGTAAAGACAGAATTGCATAGTCTTAGTTGACTTTTCATGGACATATTTATATGTATACTCTTAAGTATCATGTGAAAATTTTCTTTGTTTTTAATTTGGTATTTTCATGAATCCCAACTGTTCTTAGAATAATATGAGTTAGTATAATTTACTTCCTTTTTTATTTACTTAGGTTTACTCTTAAAATTAGGTCAGTTTCATTAAAGGGAGTTGTTAAGTCACAGATGTATACTTATTCTTTGATGAAATATTTCTCTCTTTCTTCATTTCTTGTAACTCACATAATAAATTTCTTCTTTCTATATCAATATTTTTCAGCCAGCTTTGACATGTGTAAATGATTAAAAACTATTTTTATTTTTTCTCAGTTTTGCTATCAATTTTTTCTTTAAGAGAAACATACCAAAACATGTTCTAATTGTAAATACTTAAATTTGCTCTGATGCTTTTGTCTCCTGAAGTCAGTAGCAAAATCCAAATGTTTCCTCATTTTCACTATAAGTAAGATTTGCAGAATTTTATCAAAACAACCTTAATATTTGTATTGACTATTGAGAGTATAAATTTAAGCATGACAATAGAAATATAAAATGAATATTAAAATATATAGCATTTTCAGTCTCAAAATTAGCAAACTTACATTTGCATGAAAAATTAAATATGAATAATACTTGAATGAACTCAAGCAGTCATCTGAAATCTAAATTTTTACGTATTTTACAGCATTTCTTGCTGTGTTCCATACAATATATACATATATGTATATAATTAAATATTGCAGTTATATTCATCTATTGACTCTCTTGTTTTTATTCTGGAATTTACTATTATTTCCATATAAGTTTATATCATTTATATAATTCTAGACCTCTAAAAATTATAAAATTCTTCCTCATAGTCAAGCTTATTCTCTGGTTTTAGGATGAAGCACTTCAAAGGAAAACAAGTTCCTCTGTGTATCCTTGTTCATGGTTTCAGGATAAACAAAGGACCTCCTCTAGAAGTGGGTCAGATTCAGCAACTAGTGCTGAAATATTCTAGAATAACTTTCACCATTACTTAACAACTTCACGTACATCTATACAGGTTGACTGTATCTCGCGATGAGTATTTAAGTTGTTTACCAATTTTCCTTTAAAGCTACTAGGCGAGTTTGTTTATAAAGGGTGACAGCAGGCTCGCCTAATGCATTTCTCTCCAGACTGTGTTCAGTATTTCTCCCTTATTCTTTCATTTTGTTTACATATGTATATTTATTTCTTCTAAGTTATAGGTGTTCACTACAAAGATGTAACAAAGTATTATAAGATATGATTGAATAAGAATTTCTTTTTGAAGTAAGTCACAAATATTTTGAGAAATGTTTCTTGGTTGAAATAAAAGTTTAGCAATATATAATCAAATTTGTATGTATTTAAATATTATCTAAAATCCTCAGCCGTATGGGTATAACTTCATGGTATTTAAAATTTTTTCAATAGTTGTTCAAAAATCACAGTTTTACATTTGTTCATCTTTTTTGTGTTTATGAGTATTATACCTATACATATGTGTGCCGTGTGCATATATGAGGTCTCTAGAGTTGAGGAAGTGTCAGATCCTTGACTCTGGAGTTATGTAGGACTGTGAGGGAAAATGGGAGCTAGAAACTGAACTCAAGTCCTGTGCAAAAGCAACAAATATTCTTAGCTCCTGAGCCATGCTATAAGCCCTAAAAAAACAAACACCACATACAAATATTATTAAGAGAAGACTGTCTATTAATTTGACACATTCAAATGTAAGCTAAGTGTAGTTTAGAAGATGTTTATATTATTAATAACTTGGATTGTATGTTTCAATGTCCTGTTCCTTCTTATAAGCAATAATTCACTGAATATCCAAATTCATGTAATTATTTATCACTCTAAGCACTTAAAATATAATAAAAAATAACAACAAGGAAACAAGGAGATAAGTTCATTATTTCTTGACAAACTTCATTTAGGTGTTCTGGAAAGCACAGCTAAACTCATTAAAAAACAGAGATGAGTTGTGGGAAAATCTATTTTATTTTCATATGATGACTTTAGATTTAAATTCATTTGACAGTTTGATGTTAACAACCTTAGATGCTAACTTTTTGCATATATTTTCTTCATTATGTGGGTGAAGTTGGCTAAATATTTCTAAGGTGCTGGGGAGGAGATGAATTACAAAAGCAGTTCTCTCAAGTTGTCCAGCATAAATAGTTCTAGGATTTCAACTCTGAAAGAAATAACACAACTTCTTCCCTACTGTAGAGGACCGCAACCAGATTCGCCATTGCAAGATGGCGCTGACATCCGGTTCCCCCACCCGGTGAACAGGAAATTTGCGCATGTGTTGGCAAATTTCCAACGCTGTAGTCCCTGCCTCTCCCGAGGCATCATCTGGGATGATGGGCAGCTGACCAATCTGAGAGTGACACGTCCGAGGCGGGGACTGTTTCCTATAAAAGGGCTGGGTTCGCCTCGCTCTGGGTCTCCGCCATGTTGGCTTATGCTCTCACTCTCAAGAAGCATTAAAAGCTGTTCTGCAGAAGGATCCTACATGCCCTGCGTCGTTCTTGCTGGCGAGACAGTAGCGCAGGACATCTGGTGCTGAATCCCTCGGGACGCTGAGGGACCCTGACAACTGCTCGCACCGCCGGAGACCCCTTGGACACAAGGAGGATTCAGAACTGCAGGTCTGTATACTCAGAGAGATATGGCTTTTCCTGGATTTTTTGGTTTTGAGCTTGACTTGTTTCCGCATTGGGAAGGTTTCGTAGGGGCCTTGCTACCTCTTTTAGTAGTCCTCTTATTTTTCGCCAAAGACTGCTTAAAAGACGAATCCTGCCAGGCGGTTGCTGCAACGGAGGAAGTCCAGGATAGCATTTCAGAAACTGAATACAGTGAGAGGTTAGGTGCGCGCACATTCTCAAATAAGGAAAAAGGACCCTCCAGTGGTTTTAAGAAAATAAGAATGGGGGAGAGGACTGACTTACAAGGTCGAAAGATTTCTGGAACCAACAATAAGAAAAAAGGAAAGGACAGTAGTTTATATCCTCTGCAGGAGCTTGAAGCTCTGCAAATTGAAAGTGACCATGAAAGTGAGCATGAAAGTTCTGGCTCAGGAGAAGAGGTAGAAGAACTAGATACAGAGGAGGAGGCAGAATTAACCAGCGGTAGGGCCATGAGGTCATCCCAAAGGGCCCATCCGCCTCCTTACGAGCTGCGCCCTCGCCCGACTGCCCCTTCGGCGCCTCCTTATGAGGAACACCTTGGGCCAAAGACTTTTTCATTTATCCCTGACAAGGTCAAGAGAAAGCTGCACCTTTCCTTCCCCATTTACGAAGGGGGAAATGGACGGGTGTATGCGCCTGTGGAGTACAACCAAATAAAAGAATTAGCAGAGTCAGTTAGAAAATATGGAGTGACCGCTAATTTCACATTAGCCCAATTGGACAGATTAGCCTTGAGTGCCATGACTCCGGCAGATTGGGAGACAGTTGCAAAAGCAAATATAACAATATTTGGAGTTAGCCGCTGAGAAGGTCCAGATTACAGACACTGGCCAATTCTTAGGTTCTGTTATTCTTCCTGAAAAGATTCTACCACAAAAAATAAAAATTTATAGGGACGATTTGCGAACATTAAATGATTTCCAAAAATTGTTAGGAGATATTAATTGGCTGCGACCGTTTTTAAAAATCCCCTCTGCTGATTTGAAGCCATTGTTTGATATCTTGGAAGGGGATACTCATATTACCTCCCCTCGGGCCTTGACGCCGGCAGCAGAAGCAGCCTTATTACTAGTGGAGGAATCCATTAAGGAGGCACAGCTGTGCCGTATTGATGAAACTCAACCATTTGTTCTATGTGTGTTTAAAACAAGAAAGCTACCCACTGCTGTGTTATGGCAGGATGGACCGTTACTGTGGATCCATCCGCATGCTTCTCCTAACAAAAGTATTGATTGGTATCCAGCTGCTATAGCTCAAATTGCCCTTAAAGGCCTTAAAATGTCTGTTAGTCATTTTGGTAAGCATCCAGCGGTTATGATAGTTCCCTATACCTCCTTTCAGATACAAACTTTGGCCGCCACCTCTGACAATTGGGCAATTTTGGTTACCACCTTTTCAGGAAAAATTGATAATCATTATCCTAAACACCCTCTGCTGCAGTTTGCTGCATGTCATCCCATTGTGTTTCCCCGAGTTACGTCTTCTGCCCCGCTAAAAGACGGGGTGATGGTGTATACAGATGGCTCCAAAAATGGTGTGGGAGCCTATGTTGTGGATTCTAAAATATATACAAAGAACTTTTCTGCCACCTCACCCCAGGTGGTGGAATGTATGGTGGTTTTAGAGGTTCTTCAAAAATTTCATTGTCCTCTTAATATTGTTTCTGATTCTGCCTATGTGGTTAATGCTGTTAAATTATTAGAGACCGCTGGAATTATAAAACCTACTAGTACAGTGGCAGCTCTTTTCCAGAGGATACAGGACTGTTTACTAAATAGGAGAGCTCCATTTTTTATCACACACATAAGAGCACATTCGGGGCTCCCGGGCCCCATGAGTTTAGGTAATGATCTGGCTGATCGTGCTACGCAGCTTGCTGCGGTAGCTCTTGCCTCCCCGTTACAGACCGCTAAAACCTTTCATGATAATTTTCATGTTACAGCTGAAACCCTGCGTAAACGTTTTTCTCTTACCAGAAAGGAGGCTCGTGATATTGTAACCCAATGTCACAATTGTTGCCAGTTTCTCCCTGTCAGACACACTGGCGTAAACCATAGAGGGATTGCGCCTTTGCAAATACGGCAGATGGATGTGACTCATATCACTGCCTTTGGAAAACTTCAGTATGTGCATGTGTCAATTGACACATGCTCTGGCGTTATTCATGCCACACCACTTACAGGAGAAAAAACCTCTTATGTCATTCAACATTGTCTTGAGGCATGGAGTGCTTGGGGCAAGCCCACATCTTTAAAGACGGATAATGGGCCTGCCTATACTTCTCAAAAGTTTAAACAATTTTGTGCACAGATGCAAGTCACACACATTACAGGCCTGCCTTATAACCCCCAGGGGCAAAGTATTGTAGAGCGAGCACATCGCACACTCAAATCTTATCTACTTAAACAAAAAGGGGGAATATTGAAGGAATTACCCCCGACACCAAGAGTAGCCATTGCCATGGCTCTGTTCACTATAAATTTTTTAAATCTGGACGATAATGGCCAGAATGCTGCAACACGACATAGTTCGGATCCGCAGCGGCCTAAGGATTTGGTTATATGGAAAGATGTGTTTTCTAATGAATGGAAAGGCCCGGATCCCATCCTATTGAGATCCAGGGGAGCTGTTTGTGTGTTCCCACAGGACCAGGAAAATCCATTCTGGGTGCCAGAAAGACTGACCTGAACGGTGAGGGGTGACCCACAACACGCGGACTTGCCTGAAGATTTGGCTTCTGTTCCTCCTACCATTTTGCGGATGGATGACAATGGTTACGAAGGAGCAGTGATGGGGGATACTCTCAGCCTTCCTGAAGCCGACACCAGTCAGCCATAGAGTGGCAGTGTTTCCTCATTTTTTTGGGTTTTTTTTTATTTTTATTTTACAACCAATAAGACTCTGGAGCTCCCCTACCTTCTATTTATAAGCTTATTGGGTGGGGGTGGGAATGTTTGGAACAGCCCTATGCTGAGGATCAGTGTTTCTCCTCTGGATGGTCTGCTGACTCAAATCCCAAAGTCGTAGGGACAAAGTGTGGTTATTGCACAAGCGCTGGCTGCCCTGGAACAGGGAACCTCTACTGATGTGGTTATCTATGCTGAAGCAGTAAGGTTTATGCCAACCAGCTCCTGCACCCCTAGGACACCTCTGTCCATTGCACAGGGTGGAATGCTTGGCTTAGCTAGCCCTGAAGGTTGTCGAGCTAAAGAGCATCGCACAGAGAATGGCCCTCTCTGAGAGATATGTCGCCCTGCATAAGGGTTTCCTGCCGTATATTCCCTTTCCCAGAAAAATGGCAGAGGGCAGGCCGGATAAGTTCCAGGTGTCATGAACCTAGGGGCAGATTCCATGCAAGCCCATTATAATGTTTCCACTTTGGGAAGTGCGACCTCTATCTCTGCCTTCTGAGGGAGTTGCCTTTCTGCAAAGAAGTAAAAAAAGGGGGAGATGTAGAGGACCGCAACCACATTCGCCATTGCAAGATGGCGCTGACATCCGGTTCCCCCGCCCGGTGAACAGGAAATTTGCGCATGTGTTGGCAAATTTCCAATGCTGTAGTCCCTGCCTCTCCCGAGGCATCATCTGGGATGATGGGCAGCTGACCAATCTGAGAGTGACACGTCCGAGGCGGGGACTGTTTCCTATAAAAGGGCTGGGTTCGCCTCGCTCTGGGTCTCCGCCATGTTGGCTTATGCTCTCACTCTCAAGAAGCATTAAAAGCTGTTCTGCAGAAGGATCCTACGTGCCCTGCGTCGTTCTTGCTGGCGAGACAGTAGCGTAGGACACCCTACTGCAAAACCCATGCAATCACCAGACACTGACAGAGCCTGCTTCCATTAATTCCTGCTTCCCATGGCAACCACCTGTTCCATGTGGATGACTAAGAGGACAGATTCGTTAAAGGAACCTTCCCAACTCAGCAGGTGCATGCAGAATTGTGAATATAGCTTCTTCACTACATCGGAATGCCACGTCACTAAGTCAGTACTGAGCAAATGCACCATCTGACTGCCTTGAAGGGAAAGAAATGCCGCTACCAGAGATTGCAATTCATTATAAAATTTGGTGTGAACACCCAAAAGTGATCAAAATCATATGCAAATTACAGAGTCACTGCCTATGTACAGATCTCAGGGTCTTTGAAATTGTTTCTGACTCATTAAACATGTACAATGATTGATGTAGAAAGACTTATTACATTTTTACATTTTTTAATTTAAAATGGATTTTCTTTTCATACAATATATTCTGATCACAGTTTCCTTTCCTCCACGTATTCCCAGATTCTCTCTACTTCTCCACCCACCCAAATCCACGCTCTCTTACCCTCTCAACACAGAATATAAACAGGCTAATAATAGCAATAATGTGAAATAAGACAAAATAAAAAAAATTGTAAGCCATAGTATAAAGCAAAACAAACATAAAACAAGAGAAAAAAGCAAAAAAGGAAGTACACACCAATAGAGACTCATACACACGGGTATTTGAACATTAAAACATAAACTGGAAAGCACAGTCAAGGGACATGTAAAGTTAAACAAAAGTAAAGTGACAAAGCCATTGTTTTCTTCTGTGTTGATCATCCAGTACTGAGTCTGCGACGAACCCTTAAGACTGGTTTGTACATCCAATGAGATTCCATTGGAAAACATTGATTTTTCATATACAAGCGGTTAAATACTTCCTGGATTAGGGATTTGGTCCTCTGTCTACTTCCCCTCTCAGTGCTGGAAGCTTCTCTGGCCTGGACCTGTCCTGGTCCTCTGTATGGCACCATTGTTTCTGCGAGTTCATATGTATGCTGTTCATGTAAGGCCCAGAAGTCTTTTTCTTGGTGTCCTCAGTCTCCTTTGTCTCTTCCAATCTTTATACCTTCTCTTCCACATGGCTCCCTGAGCCTCGAGGGGAAGTATTTGACTGAGACATTCCGTTTAGAGTTGAGCGTTAGGAGATCTCTCACTCGCTGCACATTATATAGCTGTGGGTCTTCACACTAACATTTTAAAAACTAAAAGGCAAACACAGCTGCTATATTTATACCTCTGTGTTATTTGGATACTACTTTGTGGGTTTGTTAATGCTACTATGCATTTGCACATTTATCACAGTCCCACCGTGTGCCTTGAACTGTTTTAATTTCTGCTTGATAATGAAGAAAATGACAGTATTTAGACTACTTTTCTAACAATATTAGAGCTTAATGGAAATATGATTATCCCGGAATTTAAAGTAACCAGGAAACGCTACCAACAAAAACTAATAAATTCATTTGTGTCCATCTTCTGACATGTGTGTTAATTAATATTTTAGGTACAATTTCAAATAAAAAAATAACTAATCGGAAAAAATAATGATGAATTCAGCCTAAAGCATAGTGTAAGGGGTTTAGAGAAGAGAAAGGAACCACTCTGCTGTGTGGTACCTGCACTAACTGGAGTGCAACACAACAGCACAACTCTCTATTGTGCGATGCTGACTCTCACATCCAGGATAGGGAGATTCAGTGAAAATGAATAGAGCCCAAAAGGAAACCTTTCTGGTGCTCTTCTCTTTGTATAAAACTATCAGAATGAAGGCAGGAGTTTCAGTGTCCAGGCAGGGATGTTGCATGTGGGCTCCAGAAAAAGGCTGGGAGCGGCAGAAGAGGCAGGAGAGGAGTGGGATGAGGGAACCGGCAGCTGCAGTACCGTATTCATCACTCACTTGTACTGGCATAAAATGTATGTTGGCAGAGTGTAAACAGATTTACTGTTTCAATATTCCCTTATTATCAAGGTTAAAACGGAATATTTTCAACTGGAATGAGGAATGGAGAAGGCAAAGCATATTTCTGAGTGATGTGTAGATTCTTCTTTTGTGTGACAATAGTTTTGATAGAGTTTCTGTCCACCTACCTATTATCTATCATACAACTATACATAATATTTATATATCACATATCTTCCTGTTTGTCTGTAATTTATTTTAACAGAAGGTCAATGCAGCATTTTGAAAGAATAATGATCATAAAGGTGAAAATGTATTGCCAATACAATTACATTTATCTGAGAAAAGTTTACATATATCTTATATTTATCCAAGGGCTATTGTGGAATATAGTGTGCCAAGCAACTCAGGAAAATTATGCATTGTATTTTGATAGTAGCTGCAAGAGATGTATAGCACCTTTAGACTCTTTCAAACAAAGAAACTAAAAATAAAAATACTTAAAAATTAAGTGAAAATTACATGTTTTACAATTGGCATCCATTTATATGACAAGATATTTAGCTTTTTATGAATTCCATCTTTCATTCCTTTTGTTTCTTTTTCCTTAAGATTATTTTATCTAATTATGAATATATGTATTTATATATCTGAGTATGGGTTTGTGCACAGGTATGCAGTGTCTGCAGAGGACAGAAAAGGGCTGTGGATGCCCTGGAAATGGAGCTACAGGTGTTTGTGAGTGATGCAGATTCCAGGAGGTGAGCCTGGTTCTCCCAGAGCAGCATCCTCTTGCAATTGCTAAGCAATACCTCTATCTCCTCTGATATTTTCAAACTGAACATTGTCCCTTTGTTCTTTAGCCTTAGAAAAACCTTTTCCAAACCACTTTGCCATTGGACACCTGCATGTGTTTATTTTTACTAAGGAAAATGTGATTTTATTTTGTGATATTATTTATTCTTCAATAATTGCACACATATATTTAGTCTTGCTCTTAAACAAGCCCAACTCCTATCCTGATGCTATCCCATTTCTACCCACTCAACATCATGTCCCTTCTCTCCCTTAAAATAACAAAAAAGAAAACCATAATGAAATCAAATAGAGAAAAAAACCCTCAAAAGCATGGAATTTGATTTATATTAGGTAACTACCGATCATCATCTGGTCTGTCCAAGAATGTGGTATATATATCCGGTGTCATTACATTGGAAACAACAACAACACGTTTTTTTCACCACACCGCTCCTTTCATTGCTCAAAGATCTGTGTGGAAAAAAGAATAGAGGATTGTAAGAATAAGAGTCAACGGTGATATTCAAAACATTATGACAGTTTATTTTACTATATATATATAGTATATATATATGGTCAAAAGTAACATCTTAAACCTAAATCACCTGTTTGTATGTGGCAATGTCCTAATCTGCTTTAAGAGGGAGATATTAGAGAAATCAGAAGTTCTATAAGTACTGTGCTATTTGGTATAATAACTACAATGTGTAAATGAGATGTGTGTGTGTATGCACATATTCATACATGTATACAACCATTTTGCAGAAGTCCTTGGAGATGAATAGGGAAATGCCAGTGAATCAAAGCATGAAGGAAATTTTCTGAAACTCATTTCTTGGTAGGGGAAAGCGGTGTCAGTAAAAGGAGTTTCAGAATTCAAGACAATTTTTATCAATTAGCAAAAATAATTCAAGGAACACTGATCAAGAAGGATTCAGATAGATTGTTACAGAGCAACAAATAAGGACCACTTAATGCTCTTTGTGTGTGTGTGGGGGGGTTAGTCAGCCTTCCAAAGCACTGTACGTCATTGAAGAAAGTCAGGCCAAGAACTCAGACAAGACAGCATCCTGGAGACAGGAACTGATGCAGAGGCCATGGAGGAGTGTGGCTTACAAGCTTGCTTCTCAGGTTTCGTCAGCTTCCTTCCTTCCTTCCTTCCTTCCTTCCTTCCTTCCTTCCTTCCTTCCTTCCTTCCTTTCTTTCTTTCTTTTAAATTGTTTTTCAAAACAATCATTTCTCATTTTTATATGCCAATTCCAGTTTGCTCTCTTTCTCCTGTTCCCCTCTTCTTCCACCCACACCACCCCAGTGGACGGGGCATCTACTCCTCACAGATGGTAACTTATGGGAAATTAATTCTTGAAAATAATTCAAGTATACTGTTTAAAAATCATCTGTGTTTTGTTTCTAAAGAAAGACTTAACAATAGTAATTAACATTATCTTGATAAATTTATAATGATTTTCAAAACGAGTTTTAACAAACTCATGGCTGTATTAGGAATCAATAAAATGCTGAAGATTTTCCTCCACTCTTACAAAATAGAGATTTGCTGTTATAGAATACACAGAAAAACCCAAAGCAAAACAAAAATTTCAAACTGAAGAGCATTAAATAATAATAGCAAGTAGATTATAATTTCATGCAATATTAGAAATGCTGTAAAATATGTAAGTCCTAAGTTTGCATGATACTATAAAAGGATAGCTATTCTTTTTATTCTTCAAAGGTAGACTCCCAGCATGATTAATACCTCAGGAGCAATCACTAGACCAACACAGGGTTTCCCTCCTCAGGTCTGGGGCCCAAGTGAGAGTGGGGGGAGTTTCTTTATTGGCATACTTGCATCAGTAAGTGTCAGGGAAGGTGAAACTATATCTATTTCTGTCAATTTTCAAAAACAAATTTCAAAACTTTATTGACTTAGCTCCGGGTCATATATTTTCGTCTAATTAATCACAGTGGAAACAATGAGGTAATGAAGAAAGGAACGGCAAAGAGGCTTAATCGATTATAAAACGCCAGTTCTGTGAGTTCGAGGCCCGTTATACAGGGTGAGTACTGTAACACAGAGAAACCTTGTCTCAAAAAAAACAAAAGCAAAAACAAAAAAGAAAAAAAAAGGAAAAGGGAAAACGCCAGTTCTAACCAACTCTGGGGATGACAGAGGGCGGGCTCCTCTTCTGAGGAGATAGAATGTGAGCTCCAAGGTCAGAGAACACAAAACTGGAAAGGACTTTGCACGTTCTCTCATATTTACTTTCATCTCAAGATTCTACTGGAGACACTGACCCAGCTTTTATGTTGTTAAAGAGCCATTCAAAGAAGTTGATGAAGTCAGTAACAAAGAGTGCAGCCGTTACTGAAACTTATTTTTAAATACGGCTTTGACGAATTGAATAAATCAGTGCTTTCTGATTCAGGATGCGCGGTGATGTCATTCGGCTCCTGTGAACCACGCTGGCAGCTTGAGCTCCCTCTGCTGTCTCCCTGCTTTCACTGACGGCAGCTGAACTATCCAAGGGGGGAAAAATCATTATCTAAAACATTCAACAACTACAGTAAGAACTACCAGAAACCAAGAATATCTTTCTTTTTCATTTTGCCTCTGTAAAAGTCAGAAAAAATTTTAAAAGAGGAAATGATAATTTTCCTATACACGTTTAATATCAGAGACATATTTAATAAAGCTGAGAACACAAGTAACTCTAATAAATAAATGGCTCCTTTTGCTGTAAATATAATAAAACTGTTTAGGAAAATGATTTCATTGCTAAAATGTCATGACTTATACGTGTACTCAATAAAGGGGCAAATTAGAATCACTATTACATCTAGTAAATTTTTAAAGTATAAAACATACACTACATTGGAACACTAATATTTATGCCCTACAAAAAGTGAAAATTTCATTTATGTGTAGAAAGATAACATTAGTACCTGAAAGATAACATTTGCCAGTTGTTAAAGCCTTATAACTTCATAAAAGTATATCATATGATTTAAGGAAATTAACAAACAGGTACACAATTGAAATTTATTTTGATATTTTCTTCTAATATCTTACTTTGTTTTCTTCATTATGCTTATTAGTAAATATATTTTTAAATCAACATGGCTTTGTTTTATATTATTTCATAGGGTTAACTCTCAATTTAAAAAAAATTAAGACAAGGACATGGAAATACATTTTATTTGATATCCGTGTTTATTATTTTATAGTTTCTTGTAATGGAATATAAAGCTTCATTACTATCATTTTTCTAATAATATCTATACATTGAAGATCCAAAACCACTTATATCTACATTTGATAGCTATACAATGATTATGTTCTTTCTGCTCCATATAGATATATTATATTTAAGCATAATTATAAAATTATCTTTCTATAAATCACGTGGTTTTATAAAACATTTAATCACAGACATTTTATATCTTAAAGTGATCTTTTAGTTACTTTTTGAGATTTTTATACTATATGTTTTGAAGATAATCAGCTTTTCCCCATAACTACACTCTCTAACTTTCTCTCTCTATCCACCCAACTGAGTTGTCTTCATATTTTTTCATTGAAACTTCTAACTAGACACAGTTTCTTCAGCCCAATATTACTGTTGGGCATGTCTTTTTATCTCATTGCATAAATCTCAGATCCAGTCAAAAGTGGTTCATTTATATAATGGAATGCTATTCAACTGCTTTGAAAAATAACATTTGCAGATTAATGGATCTAGAAAGGCATTATCTCATTTGTGGATGATAACTTTGACTTGAACCTGAAGTTGCTTGTGTTACATTTAGGATGCTCATAGAAGTCAAGAATATAGAAAGAAGCCATAGGCAAACAGCCTTCAAGGGAGAGGAGATAGAACACAATGGTATTAAAGTTAAAGGGGAAAAAATTCAACATGAAGGATTAAAATGGTGTTGGGAATGGGAGGTGAGGGTAGAGGAAGAAATATGGGAAGGGATACTCACACACATATGCATATATGTATATGCACGCACACACACACACAAAAACACACACACACACACACACACACACATATATTGGAGAGAGAGTTTTAATGGAGTTACCCTAAAACAAGAGCAATATGCCACAACTGCACATTATTCCAGGCAACAGAAACCCAAGAATCAAGGAGGAATTACTTCTTGGAGTTATTGTGTAATGGGTCACAAAGAAACAAGAATTGCAAATTATTGTCATCCTCTTGCATACCATCAGTTCTTGAAGGTAAAAACCCTAGAACTGAAGACACCACTTACTCAAGCTAAACAATACAGAGAAATCTATCTGGTATTCTTCACATGGAATCTTCATTTCCACTTGCTAGCTTTCATAGTGCTAGAATGTTCTGTTAAGTCCTAGTGGAGAAACATTAACATCTATATCACACTACAGTGAACCCTGTAGTAAACAACAATTAATGTATTGACAAGCTATGCCTACTCTTGCAATAGTGGCATGAATATTATGGAAGAAATAAATATTTCTGTTTATAATATCTGCATTTCATACAGATGTTAAAAAAACAGCCATTCACACTTTCTTACATGTGATTGCTATTATAGATTAAGTGCTATTTTAAAACTTAACAATTGAAAAATCAGATCATATATACTGGGAAATGGATTTTTTTCAGTACATTTTGTGATACTCATATTAGGGCACATATTCTCCAAGTCCGAAGAAGAAACAAATTTAAAATAAAGGAGAAAAGAGAATGATAACACTATTAATAACCTTAAGAATAATAAATTTTAATTAAAAATGGATATAAGATAAATTACATGAGTGAAATATAATTATAGATCATTCCATTTATTTATTCACTTTTCAGTTTAAAATAGTTATTATGTGTCATCTTTGTAATAATCATGTAGCAATTTTACATTTTTTCTCATTTCCTTTGAATTTTTATCACAAATATAGTTTCTCAAGAACTCAAATAAAATAGAAGTCAAAATAATATAAAATGTCAAATGCACTTGATGATAGATTTTCAATTACTCATGTTATTCAATTACTCTTTTGTTCAACAAGAATCACGAAGGCAAATGAGATGAGAACTTTCAGTTGATTAAAGTAAATCTGGAAACAAAATAAGATAATCAAAGATATGGAAGTGCATGCAGTATCTTCATCAAACGTGTACATGAAGATATGGAGTGAAAACGCTGGAGAGAAGTTGTATGGGGTAGTAGTGGATGGACGAGATTAGTATACACTTCATAAATGCATGGGTCTTTCAAATAATGAAAGTAATAACATAAAAAATGGATGCTTTCCATTTGGCAAGGGTTGCTGATAGTTAACCACACCTTCTTAGACAGCAGATATACTGTTACCAACTTACAGCCAGTTAGGAATAGGTGACCATGGATCAGCCTCTTCCAGCCAGGTGTGGTGGTATGCACCTGTGATCTCAGGCTCCAGAAGCCATTTTGTGATAACCTTTCAAAACAATAGCAAAGCAATCAAGCAAGCAAGCAAGTTTGCAAACAAAAACACACAAAGACGTTCAGACTTCCTATTTGACTTTCACTACAACACCTAGAATCTACATATGAGGATTCTAACAGTGATCAAGAAGTGTTTTTAGGGTTTAAAAATATTAACTTTCTGGTAATGGAGGTAAATTTGACCATAAGAAGTTAGCTTCAAGAAGAATAAAATATGACACCACAGGACTTTTAAATGAAAGCTAAGGGTCTTTGTAGTAGAAGACTGCTTGTTCATGTCCCTGCTGCTCAGATCCGAATAATCACACAGAAACTATATTAATTACACTTCTGGGCCAATAGTTTAGGCAAATTCCTGGCTAACACTTATATCTTAAATTAACCCATTTCTATCAATTTGTGTATTGTCACAAGACTGTGGCCTACTGGTATGGTTTCGACATTCTGGCATGTATCTCCTTTAGCAGCTACATGGCATCTCTTTAACACTGCCTACTTTCTCTATCTATCTCTGTTTGAAATTTCTGCCTGGCTTTATTCTGCTAAGCCATTGGCCAAAACAGTTTTATTCATTAGCCCCCACCCCAAGAAAAAGCAACACATCTACAGAAGGCTATACCACAGTTCTTTATTCAGTTTTTGAAATTAAAGTAACAGGAAGTGGAATCGACTCGGGCTTGTTAAAGTGTATGTAATACAGCTTGTTGTGGTGCTTTATATTTTATATAGACACAGGAATGTAAGGGCGTAAGAGGGCTGGAGATGGTGTTAGCAAATGTTAAGTTTTCTAGAAAAACCTCAATAGTCTATAGCATAAGTCTACATATTTCAATTCAATATATCTCAATTTAATACATTCAATATTCTATAGTATATTTCAAATAGTTTCACTTTTCAATATTCAAGATTATTGTAGTCTTATATAATTTAGTCACATTCGGAAAAACTTCCCCTTTATCCATGAAAATAATATGTAGAGGACTGTCTGATTGCTCTAGTCTTGTTTTTTCCTTGGTAACCAGAAGAGTCACAAAGGCCTGAGCACTAGGATTTTTCCTTTTGGTATCTGATGTGGGGCAAATAGAAAACCAAACGAGAGATGTTTGATACTATGGTATGGAGTATTAAACATTTTTCCCTCCACATACTGATGTATCTATACAATTTTTGACTACCTTTCAATAGGCTGTTTATATTACAACATTTAGAGTCACCATTATTATATTGCTTACTTTAATAAATAAGCCACAATAAATTCTATGTTTCCTGTAATAGCAACAGTAATGGCAGATTAATTTTACTATCTGTCCCATTTGCTATGCAGTGTCTTAGACTTAAGCTTCAATGTCAATTTTAATTTTTTTCAATGACCATGATTTTCACATATATTGATAAGTGTTTGAAATACATATTTATCTTACATTATGATATAATCTATGATAGTTCTTATGTATTTTTAAGATTCAATAGCAATAGGCCCTTTGATAAATAAAGCATTGTGTAAATACATATACAAACTTCATAATTATGATATTGGCTATTGACTAAATACAATATATCAGAAATTTTGAACTTGATGAATTAAATATGCTCATTTCTGCTGGTAGATAAGACTCTTCTGCAACTTTTTTAAAGTGTATATGTATGTGACTTCTTTTAATGAAAGCACATTGCATTTTTAACGATGATAATTTTTAAGAACTAAAAGAAAAGCAATTTTATGATTCTTTTAGTCAAGTTTATCCTTGCATTTTTTGGAAGAAAAAATACTTATCTGACTCTCACTTGGCAAATGTACATAGTGTTTTCCTTAATCCCATGATAGATTAAAATCTTGATGGTTTGTTATAAAATTAGTTAACTCTCTGCCCCATAGCTAGCTAGATAAACATAAACATATATAAAAAACTGAGATATGTAACATGTTCATATGTCTTTATGTGTTTATAAACGTCAATGTATGTTTTATAACTAAAATATAATTCTACCACATGATGTTGAAAATGTTATTTTCTAGTTTTATTAAAGTATAGTAAATATGGTTGAAAGAAGGGGTCACACAGGCACATTAATTTTTAAATAATAGAAATTTCAAGTCAAGGATAAAAACTGAGATAAAACAAAGGAGATATAAAAAAAGTTCTGCATTTGTGCCAATATTGCCTAGTATACCCCACTAAGACAGAAACCAAAAAATGCAGAAACAATGCTATTTTGTAGTGTAGTTGTGCTTTTCATGAACCTTGTTGACAAAAACAAAAGAAACATCTTTTATATTCAAGAATGTATTATCTCTGAAAAAAACAATGAGAACTTTGATGTAGTAAGCTTTGTTTCTTATATAAATTAGTGAGAGAAGAAACACAGATCTCCTGTGGGAAGAATAGAATTGGGTATCTAATTTGGTTTTCTGCTGTCTTACAGCAGGCATTTTCTTTAGCTAGAACAGCACACATGTAAATCTGTGTTAGCACCAGGAGGAAGGCTGGCATGCTTGATTTGAGAATATGATCCCGAGACATTTGGAAAACGTACATCTACGGATAGCAATTGACTTCATCTGGTGAAACACTTTTAAACCCCGACTCTGTAGCCTTTGCTTTTTGATGCCAAGTGGACTGCTCTTCTAGGTCTACGTCTTCTAATTCCGATTTTGTTCTGCTGATGGGAAACCTACCTGACACTGCAGTAAACATGCCAATGTGCCTGTGTGTTCAAACTTTGTCATAAGAATTTGAATAGACAACTATGTTCTTAGGTCAGCAAAGTCAATATATAGATATTATTTAATCAGGTTTTGTTTTGCTACTCTGGGTAATTGTGCTTAATTTAACATAACCCACAGTTGCAATGCAAAGACTCAGAGTAAGAGATAAATTTTGAACTACGACACCTTTCTTCAGACATGCTAGAAAGAAATATAACTATGAGAGGCTTCCCTCAATTTGTTAAAACAATGCCACTGAGGAAGAGATAAAGGGGTCTACTACACGCTGTGGACTACCTAAATGTTAGCAGAAGCATGCACTTTTCTTTATTTTCCTGAAACAACACTCATTAGTAATGTGAAACTCACAATGTTTTTATGTATCTTTCTGGTTAATATTTCAGTGCATTTCAAGTGTAAACTTGGAAATTTCCAAAGTATAAATTTTAGAATTGTAACTGCCAAAAACAGCTAATTTCTGACTATCAAAGATTAAATTCTTTAAAGTTATACTTAAGAATCCTAGTAGAAACTCTGTCATTTAAGTTCAAAAAGTACAATACAAAGTACATTGAAGTGTGTAAAATTAAAAAAAAAACTCTGGAATTATACATGTAGTAACAAGCCAAATTTGAAGGTGATGTATAGAATTTAAATGTGTTGATATTTAGAACAGAATGTAAAGTATAGTTATCTGCATATATACATTTCATTCCCAATAAAAGAGGGTATAAGAAAAATGTATTTCAAATAGAATAAAGAAAATAAATATATTGAAACACAATTCATTTTACTTCTAAGTAGGTAATGTTGCTACTTTATGCAATATTACAATTTTATATTTCTTTTTGACTATCAATGATAAAATTATATTTAGCTATTTATTTCAAAGTGTTACTTATAATCCAGAAACCAACACAACTTGCTAAGAGATCTTGTGATATATAACAAATGCTATGTAAGTAATGTTACTAGGAATTGTGTGTGTTTTATATGCTTTTGTATATATGTTATGTGTATGTTTTGTTTGTGTCCTGTGTATGTGTATTATATACTTCTTTGTATGGGTTTGTGAATGGGTGTCTTTGGGTAGAGTTCAGACATTGATTTCAGGCATCCTACCTTGCTCACTGTTCACCTTTATCCTTTGAGATGTACTCTCCCATGGACTCTGAAGTTCATACATTCGGCTGGTCCTTGAGCTAAAAAGATTCTCCTCTATCAACCAGTCCACTGAAGCTCTGAGAATACAGATGTGCACTTATTCCTGGAGTTTGATATGGACACTGGGGGTCAGAATCAAGTCTTCCTGCTTCCCCAAAGCATGGGCATCACAAAAGTTAGTATTTTTAAATAATTGCATTTACCTCATTTCAATTAAAAAATAAAGATGCTTGGATCTGGCTTGACAGTTTTCTCTGGGTTGGATATACCACTGGCATCTTGAGTCAAATCAAGTGTGACTACCCAAACAAGACCCTTGGTCTATGGGATATGTTAATATTTCCCCCATGAAAGGGAGGCATGAACTGGGCTATGCATCCCTCTTCTCCCTGAACTTATGCAGGGATTTGATATTTGACATTATGGAGAGTCTTCAAGCAGCCACAATATCAGCCACTGGGGCTTTTCAGAGGACGAGCTTTCATAGTAATCCAAGTTGTAAGTAGGACTCTTTAGTGATGTCTTCGCTGTATAACCTATGCTCATGTGTACAACATCAATAAATTCATTGTTTAGCTACACTGGAGTATAAATCTTTTTTGGCACGGTGTTGCCTTCTCTATCCAGAGTGAAAGGATAGAAACATCAATCTCTACCTTCAGAGGAAGAGTCACATGATGAACTTCCTTATATTGCCGTATTGATTCAAGTGTTATTCGCTAAACTCCTCATCTTAAGAACCTGAAAAAATTCTTTCGTTACTATAGATTCTGAGTCTATTATCACTTTTTTTTATTTTATGAGTTAAAATAAGTTTTTTTGAGAAACAGGACAATTAAAACTGTAAAGGGAGAGATCAAAACTCTTCTGGGAAAAATACACCAGAGAAACTTCTGCAAACAGGTGCCTAAGATAGGAAAGTAGAAATGAAAAGGTGAATAAAAATTATACTAAAGTACCAAGTTTTATGTAAAAATGATTTAAAGTTATACAGTGGCTATCAACACCATTTGTATTAATTTATATATTAGAATCCGATATAGTATATACTGAAATATAATTATGAATGATGATAGAAGTTTATTTTTAAGATCATTATAGTAAATGTTTTAGGGACGAACAAGACAGTGTAGTGGGTAACATTGCTTTCCAAACACACCTGAAAACATGAATTTTGTTTCTCAGAACTCATACAAAAAATGGCAAGTACCAGGATGATCTTTAATCTCATTTCTCCCAAAAGAACATGGGAAGCAGATACAAAGGGTTCCTGCAAGCTTCTGTACTAGCTACCCTGACATATGCACTGCAAGAGAAGGAGGAAGAGAGAGAGAGGAAGGGGAAGAACAAGAGAAAAGGGAGGGGGAGAGGCAGAGAGTGGGAGACAGGGAGGGACAGAGTATCCTATCTCAATATCTTCAAAAGGTAGATGGTGAGAGCATACACAGGAGTTTGCTCTCAGATTTTCACATATGCACTATGGAACAAGTGTGCCCATATTCCCACACATAAAGCAGCCCGTACACAAACACATACATAGTCACATCTTACACACATAGTGAAAAAACAATGTTCTCTGCTTATACTTCTAAAATGAAACTACATCTTATCACTTTAGGTTTTGGAGAGCACCACACATTGTACAATGTGGTACTCAATCAATATACGACTCACAAATGTCACTTGACAATTCTGGGCTACAGTTTGAAGCTCAAAGCTTATCAGTTCTACTGGAAAGTCTAACGGTTGCATAGATGTCTGATCCCAAGGCTTGCACTTTATGTACTTACATTGACTGTGCAGTTTCAGGGGTAACGGCATGCCACATGGACTGCCTGGGGGGCTGCATCTGCTTTGCAAACACCCATGCCAACCTTCCAAAGAACAAACTGAAACAATATTGCATGGAGACCTGGCCATTTCCCGATCTGATTTGCACTTTACCCGTTTTGGACTTCATTATTCTGTTCCCCTATTACAAAGCAAAGCAAAAAAGAACCCACAAACAAACAACAACAATTAAAAAAAAAAAAAACGCAGGCAGGAGATACAAGGAATATTTCTGTAGGATAGAATGACACCACGTGTAGCAGGCCTTTGTTAAACTGAGATATTTCCCAATAATTTGCACAGCTAATAATTAATTTCCCACACGGTGCCCCTTTGGAATTATTAAATTGATTTCTGCAGACTATTATTCAACACTTAGTGAAATCTCAACTATGTACCAGGTGCTGTCAGAACACAAAACTAGTCTCATTGCCACCTACTGGGCCTAATTGCAACCCAAATTAAACAGGTAAATCAAATCAACAGAAACACTGACAGCTTCTGCAAGCACAGTGGTCATCTGCCAGCGCAAAGGAGCTAAAAGGCCAAGTAGTTTCCTTCTGTTCATTATCACACACCCCCCCACATTTACCTTAAACCGCAAGCGATTTCGAAAATATTTAAACTAAAAGGGACCAGCACTAGATTTGATGACTACCATCAAGATTCCTTTTCCACTGGGGGGGGGGGGGGTGGAATTGAACAGACAGTGGTACATTTTAGCATAACTTCTGCTAGTGTCACTCTAATTGTGTTTGCAGGCTTCACGGGGAAGTATTCTGTCGGGATAATTGCTCATGTTGGTGAAGATCAGTCATTTCGCTCTTCAGAAAATTACTCAAAATGTTGCAAGGAGATTTGCCTACAAACATTCAGACCTGAGAAGTAGAAATGGGTGCTGTTTTCAGACTCTTTCTCGAGACTCTTTAAGAAGTTTATTCTAAGAAATGTTTTGCTCTCAAGTTGCTCAAGAGACCCTTTAATTTGTTAGGACAGAGACAATTACTGTCCTTTTAATGCATACAAATATTCCAGTATGAATTTTATATTTTACAAATATGATACAACTTAGGAGAAATTAAATGTGCTGTTACATATGAAATTGGTAAATATATTCAACACATGTAATAATGTATTATGGATTCACCAAATGTCATATCATAGTATATAATGATTATTGTGTAAAGAATTAATATTTATTAAATGATACACTGGTAATTACTTACAATTTGTTTAGATTCTTTGCAGTTGTTGATTAAAACACACATTACAGGCTTGTCTGAGTGTATTTATAAACACTCCCAGAAAGAGTTAAAAGTAGTATGCTCACATTTGCCAGTGAACTTAGAATTGTGTGTATGATCATATGCACACAACAATACACACACGAACATATGTTATGTTCTAATCAGTATGTCTAGAATTGAAGCTGCTCAGATATTTGTGTACTAGTAACACTATGCATTTTACTAAAATCACTTAGCTAGAAGCTTTGCTTATGTAATTGATTTCCATTCTAAAAGGGTCTACATGCAAGTTAATTGCTCACAAGAGATATAATTTTAATCCTTACAAATTTTCCTTCAAAATGTCTTTGCCTCCTTAAGAATATATAATAAATTTGTCACAAATGCATTATCTTATGAGAGTTGGAAGGTATTGAGTTTCTTTATAACTCTGAAACTATTGTTCAAGATATTTTCAACTACTAAGCGTCGTCTGTCTGTGACTCATCTATAAGAAAGAAAAATCATGTTCCTCATAAGATTCATAATTAAATTAAAAGATGTTTATTTGCTATCAAATCTACTGACAACATTTCCCATCTTCTCTAGTTTAAATATTACTCATAGATATTATAATGTATAATATATTTAACATATTATATTTTAATCATCTTATAACTCACATCCTTTATTTCTCATATTTTAGTCATCAAAATAAAGAATTTAATCAAGGTAGGCAATTCAAGTTTAAAATTTTATTTCCATTGTCGCACTGTACAAAACTTCAGTAAATAAAACAATGCTATGATTTGAAAACAAATCAGAAAAAGAGCTCTCTCTAAATAACTGGAATAGCAACACTCCTTGGTCATTTATTTTAATTAACTAGAACTTGACTCCACATATTTTTCTTTTGCATCGTGCTAATGAGTTGATTACAGATAGCTATTCTTAAGTGAGCATCTACTTGTTTACAGGATATGTTTAGAAAACAGATAGGAGTCCTTTGGGAGCGTTTAAGCTACAGAATTTTAGTCAGTTCTGTCTTCGCTCAGTTTTATGCTTTCAAATCAGATTTTGGTCTTGGTAGCTTAAAGAACCTTACTAATTAAAACTGAAAAAAATGAAGTACAAGATAGAAATCTATTAATATACAATAATGGCACCAGAGTAACTAATAAAAATACTCTTATGAAAGCACAAGATCAAAATTCTCTTTAGGATTTTCCTTCATTTAAGAAATACATTACAGAATGATGTCTACACTGCTTAGGAGGAGGATATTATGGCTTTGTCTTCTTAGCTATTCATATCAGGCAAAGATTCAAGCCACAGTGTTCTCACTTGAAGGGCCTTGAGATTGGGGAAAATAATTTAATCATATTTGCTGTAATGTTGTTGTTGTTGAGACAGGGTTTCTCTGTGTACCTCTGGATGCCCTGGAATTCAGTCTGTAGACCAGGCTAGTCTTGAACTCATAGAGATCTGCCTGCCTCTGCTTCCCACTGAAATTTATTTTATTTGCAAATTTAGAGAATCATATGTTATCTAAAAATTATTCCTAATATAGCATTTTCTAAATGACCAGGGAATTCAAATGAAGTAGAAACAGAAGAACATGTTCAGTTTAATAGTCTACATTTGAGACTTTTCAAAGAAAAATCCCAATATAAAGAACTTTTTAAAAATGTATTCTTATATGAATCTATAAAATGATGAATTCAGTAAATGAAATCAATACACAAATATTAGAATTCATAAAGCTTTGGTCCTTCCACATTTTATAAGTTTACTTTTGCTTTGTTGTTTCTGTGATTCTTTCTTCAGACACTATTTGTTATTTGTAGAAAATATTCTGAGAGGTCAAATTTTCTGAATATAAGTATTTATTTGTTGTATGATCAATAAATTTTGTAGTTATATTTTGTTACTACCCTTTATTATTTACATGTGCTAATTTCAAGGTGCATTAAAAATAATTATTTGTTTAGTAAGGGCAGCTATAAAGCGTGTTAGAGTAGCAGTCTTCAGTGAAGCTGCCACAATCTTGGTTCCTGTCTATAATAGATCCCTTCCCTACTCTACAGAAATTGTACTGATTTTTCACTCCTTGATCCTTAAATGTAATCGCTCCACTTCAGGGCTATTTAAAGTAGACTCTCACATGTCTAAGATGCTGGCGTTTTAGCTCGATGAGCTAAATTAATCTGAGATTCATTACAGAATGTTTTCCTTTTGTTATAAATACTGAAACTAACATATGTGCATTGATATGTTCACAGTCTAGAAATATTGTATTGCTGACTATCTTAACGAGTGGAATTATGAAGATACTTATGAGAGCCTGGGAAGAATTTTACTAAAGAGATCCTGGTAGTGGTTAGTTGTAACAGAAAGAGGAGGTAGGTTCTTGTGAAGCACCAGAAATATTAGTAAACTGCTAAGAAATGGATATGATAAAGACTAAAGACAGAAATGAGTAAATTATACACACAAAGGAGACACATGAAACAAAGAGATAAAGTCAATAAAAGAGTTGAGACTCATAAACAAGCAATGAGATAGTAGATAAGACTGAAGAATGAAAGTAGGCAAAAGAGTGGTTCCAGTGTATCCATGGATTCTGGTTTTCTTAATGGTATTATATGAAAGTTTGTTATACAAAGTGTCATGGGTTGAAATCAAATCACCCAATTGAAGTACTAATTAGCAGGTACAACATTTATTGGGAAATGTAATAATGTTGTAAAGCCAGATCTTCTAAGAAAGAGATTAGTGCTGAAGAAAGAGACCTCAGAGAGCTCTTTTGCTCTTTCTATCATGAAAGGGCCCAGCTTGGAGACGACATCGATCTTCTAGAAAGTGGATGACATGACAAGGAATCTCCTACTGTCTTGATAGTAGTCTTCCAAGTCTACTGAGCAATGAGTAACAATTCGACACTGTTTACAATTTCATGATAGTTTTTCAGTAGTCCAAACAGATGGATTCTTATGGGAATATTTTGAAAGAGAGCAACACAACAATGATTCTATACAAACTTGATTACCTAAACATCAGCATAAGTGGCATTGCCCTGTGTTTTACTTAGTGTATGGTAAAGTAATGAGTATACTAAAAATGGATCACACCACTTAGTATTACAATACTGCTAATACTGTCAGTACAAGCTGGAAGAACTGAAATTCCTTCCAAAGACATGTAAAATGTAATTTTAATTTTGATTTGATTCTGAGTGTAACCAAAAAGGCAGCAAAATATGTAAGTAGAAGTTCTGTTTTCTATCCCTCTAGTAATTAAACTTCCTTCATTAATTCCACATCCTTACCAAATATGCACTGAGTCTTTCTGCTTTCGAAGGAGCTGTTGTAGAAGCTGGACTATAGCGGTGAAGGAAAGAAAGCCCGTCTTCCTTTTCCCCTGTTTGAATTCACAGAAATGTGGGTCCTCTGGACAGTCAATCAAATTTCCTAACTCCCAGATGCATTTTTTCATCTATAAAGTGTTCTCACAATAGTTTACCAGCTGAGATGCAATCATCTGATGAAGGGAGTCTACTGCTCTGGGTTATAGCGATGTGGGGATGGGAGGCTGTCCTCTTACAGCGTCCACCCATTGCACATCAGGATGTTTTATTTTTCTTTTGGCCATTTCTACATTTCTGAGCTTGACTCAGACAAGCTTTCTTTCTTGGAAGGGATCCATTACAGAGCCTAATTCAGTGTGTGGATATAAGGAATTAACACATTTTATTGAAACCTTTATAACCTAATTAAATTATCTTTGTGCAACTGTTTCCACCTCATGTATTTAAGTCATCTTGAACCATGAATTGAGTATATGATTAAATTAGAAAGATAAGTCTTCCTAGAAACATGTAGTACTTAAAAATTTATGAATTAATACTGTAGTCACAAGTTTTCTTCAGAAAGATAGGACTACCCATTAAATCAGTCTATAGAGAAATGGGACAAAATTTGGCTTGAGATAAGCAAATAGACATTTTTGTTGCCAAGACATGAAGTGACTTAAGTGCAGGAAACATACTTTTCACCAGGTTCCTGATGTTAACGTTTTGGACTAGATTATCATTTGCTCTGAATCACTTCTTCGTGCCTCACAGGATATTTATTGGAATCCTTGCTCTCTCTCTTCTGGATCCAAGTAGCATCATACTCTACCATCCATAAAAGAAAAAAATTCAAACATTAACAAACGTTACCTAAGGAACAAAACAGTCCAGCATCATAAAGCACTAACTTACATAAAATCTTGAGCTAGCAATGAGTGTGTTAAAGACGCCTATTATACTGGAGTGTTGGAAGATGATTTCTGTGGAAATAAAGAAGTTGAGAATCAACAGTGAAAAGACAGATATCCATTATTAAATTGTTGACCACAATTTTGATTATTGATTATGACTCTTCTATTATCCTTCTTTCAATATTCTTTATTATGTATGCATTTTTGCTTGAATTCCGAGAAGTTAGGGCAGGATGCTGTGTTCAAGCTTCAATGAATTGAGAGAATATAGTACAGCTTTAAGAGGCTTGTTACAGCATCCAACTAGAAGCTCAAGTAAAGGCCTGAAATGCTGTCAATGACAGAAACTGTCAGATTTAATCTCCGTAACATGCCAATAGTTAGTCTTTAACCAATACAGTTGATCATTTAAACTGAAAATTAATGATGCAACCTTATTGGTAAAAGAAACAAGTGATTCTCAGCATTGCTTTCTAACACAATTACTGATTTCCTTTCATTTCAAAGATGCATTTGATCAACACCACATGTCAGTCAAACCTGTATTTGTATGGGGGTTGTTGCCTGAGATGAAGGGTGCGCTGCTATCCGGTATGTGATAACCGCCCTTCACATGATAAGCTTTGTGTGCTCGTCAACTTTTTCGATACTAAGCATGGACAACAAAATGAATTCTGAGTGCTCTGATCAATATTCGGACAATATACACGTCACATCATGACACTTGCCACATCAAGTAGTTTCCTCTCTATCCACTGTATGATTCCATTTTCCATTCTCTTTGCTCAGAATATGTTCTTGAAATTGTGTCATTGATTGTTTTGTCCACAAGCTACAGATTTGTCGCGTTTCCTCTTCTGTCCATCATTATATTTGCCAAGTATGAATTCGTGAAGAAAAATATATCCCCTTAGAGTTATGAAAATATTATTCTGGCAAGTAACAAATTGTAGGCTATTATTGCATAATTTCAGAAAGAAGTGAGAAATTATCTGTCCAGAGGGAACATGAAGTAGCCAGGAAGGAATATGACCCCATACATTTTAAAAGAAATTAAAAAGTAAGAACGTGTGATGACTAGGGAACCTTTGTGCCATTAGTCGGCCTCTTCCTTTTCTTAATTTCAAAAAAGAACTGTTAAGCTAGTACAGCATTTACAAATGGAAGTGTTAAGATCTGAATCTACCACTGTAGGTCAGCCGTTACATGCGTACAAATAGCCTGATATAACACCTAAAATACTGTAGTAATAAGGACGTAGAAATTATTTTAAAGACATAATCATTAGAACAAGTGGTATAAATGGAGACAAGAAGGCAGAAGCATGATTGTCTATTTACAGAGGTCTCAGGCTATCTGTCTATACACACAGTGCACATTTTTCCTCTTTTGTGGTAATAGAAAAACCCAAACAGGCAATTTTCTAGACAAGTAAATGAATAGGTATAATGGTTTGTGACATTTTAAAAATATAAATGGACACATGGAATGTCCTGTTTCCTAATAGTATAATTTTGACGCCTATGAATTCTGTCAACAGTCAGAGAAAACAAAAGTAATACCAGAGATAGGGAAATAAACACAACTTTTAAACACTGTCCACAGCACACTGTCCAAACCCAGCTTCTATATAAAGTTTATACTCCTGCATGCTTTTTGCAGAAACAGATTGCAGATGTAAGAGGCAGAATCTCCCTGAGAAGATAATTTCCACATATAATGCACCTTATCGTTTTCTATCTCCCTGCAACTCCTTCATGTTCATTTTATTGATTCTTCTAAATCAAATTTATCTGCTCTCATTTACCCATGCACCCACTCCCGTTGGTGTTGTTTACCACTCAGTTCTCCGTAGATTCCTGAGTTCTGTTCAACTTGCTTTGCTTTCCATAAATGAAATAACTGAAGCACTGTGAAATGCCTCTGAAATCTTTCTCAGGTGGGTAGAAAATAGATACCTGTGCTACATGTAAATTTTTGGTCATATACAGGTGAGGGATGTATTTCTTGGCTGTCTGTACTGTACACAGTGTGCACGGCTTGGCCATATTGGTAGACATATTATCTTGATCGGAGAGAAGCATGTTCTCTGATTGAAGACAAGGACAGTGTGCAGAAATTTTTTTTTTTAGGTGTTGCCTTTAAACTGTCAACCTGTTGGGAAATGAAAAACTGACCCAGGCAAAGGAAAGCAGATCACCCTGCCAGCGAAGTGGGAAATGAATGGGCTTATGAGATACACTAGTTTACTTTGGGATAAAAAATAGTGAAAGATTTGAGACTATGTGGCACACGGATTGCTGTATGTCTGATAAGATCAATTTAGGTGGTGATGAGGAACACTCACAAAACCTTGAGGGCTCCTCTGGGGCAGGGAGGACACCATGACGACTTGCAATTCAGTCTCTAACCATGAGGTTGGGTACGCTCACCATTTTCTTTTATATGTTTTCTCCTTTTGTGAACTACGACTTGAATCCATGGCCCTGTGTTTGCTCAGTGAATCTCTCCCATTGTTGGCTACATCCTCAGCTGCAGTGTTTGACTCATGGATAATGTGGTGGAAAATGCCACGGTCTTTGTTTGGGGATTTTTCTTTATTTGGTTTTTGCAGAACATAGTACTATCTCCCTTTATCAAGTCAAACTCAACTTTGTGTTTTACACAATGTACTAATTTAAATCTCTCTGCCTGTGTGCCTGTGTGTGCATATATTCACCTGTCTGTCAGCACACATCCATGTACATATGGAAGCCAGATTTGATTTCAGATGTCTGATTCCACAAGTTTCCACCTTCGCTTTTGGTTGTTGTTTTGAGACAGGTTCTTTTACTGATCATGGGCCCAGTTTGCTAAGATTTACTGGCTGCTGTGTCTCTACATATAGTGTGCTAGCACAACAGACCCGTGTGGCAATGTGCAGCTTTTTCCATTTGTGATGTGGTCAGTACTCAGTTCCCTTTGATTACATGAGAACTGCTTTACAGGCTGAGCTGTCTCCTTTATACTTCATTCTATGTTCCAGGCTGGGTGCTCTCAGAACTCTGGCCCTTGCTTCAGCTTCTCCTTGTCTAGTGCATTCTGCCTTATTTCTCTCTTTTCTTCCTGAATCTTTAATAACACTCTTTGGAGAATATTCCCTTCTCTGCCTCTCTTCCTCTCCTTTGCCCTTACTTCTCTTCTTCACCAACAATAGTAATTCCATTTTATCATTCTTTATATTTTCATAATCTGATTTATTTGATAATTTTTGTTTACACCCAATCTCTTTTGTCAAGATTACTACCAAATCTAGGGAGGATCAAATATCTCTTGTACAGATAATGAAGGGACAATATTTTGTTCAATGAGTTTTTCCATACCAACACAGTTTGCTTTCTATTGTTGTGATTAAGCACCATGATATGAGCATCCGGGGAGTAAAGAATCATTGCCTTATATGACTCAAACATAGTCTATCATGAAGGATATTGAGGGCAGAAACTCAAGGAAGAAAGACAGAAACAGGAGCCGGACCAGATGGGATGGAGGGATGCTTCTTATAGGCTTGTTCATCATAGCTTGCTTAGCCTGCTTTCTTCAGCAGCCCAGAACTGCTACCTGCCCACACAGCAAATTTTCAAACGGAGTTCCCTTTTCCCAATTGATTCTTGTTTGTGTCATACTGACAAAATAATTAACCCCCACACAAACACACACACCCACACACACACACACACATACACACACAAAAGAAAATTTGTCTCTCCTGTCAAAAATACACCAGTATAAACCCACAACAGATTTTGGGCTCTTGATACATTACTATAATATAAACATTCAGTAAGAAACTGCACCAATGGATGAGGAACCATTGCTACCTTCCTTCATTTTCTTTCCATGTCTTAAAGAAATCTAGTACTCAAATGACTTTACAGACTATCAAAGAGTTCTCTGTCATAGTTCAATTATTTGCTTTAAAGTAAAATGGCTTCTAATATTATAAAGAAGGACACACTTGCAGAACAATATTTCTATCATTACTAAGTGTATGTCCTTGTTCGTGTGTGTGTGTGTGTTTGCACACACATGATTGTGAGTGTGCAGTACGTACTTGGCTGTAGGTGAATTCACATGAGAGTCCATGATCTTGGACTGAGCTAGTACCCACTACACTTGGCTAATGCAGGTGTCAAATTGAAAATCTGCAAGCTTCATGGGGAAGAGATTATTTGTCCCCCATATTACCGTTATAAGAGTCTTCTATGGTTGATTTTGCATGTATGTTTTCATTCAGTGCCCAGGAAAATCAAGAAATGGAAATAAAAATAAAAATAAGCAAACAAAAAACCCACTATTAGTTGTTTGCTTTTCACACCTATAAACATGCTGCTTCACCCTTTCCTAGAAAATTTTGACTATGAGATCCCTAAATGCACTGGGGGCAACTCAGCAATAATACAGGGTGCAGGAGTAGTGTCCTGGCAAAGATCTCCCTGGTTGCAGTACCCATTATAAACCAATAACGCAGAAAAGATTCTACAGCGTGAGGTTCTGGAGTGTGAGGAGCATGGAGTGACTTCAGTCAAAGAGTTTAGCATGGCTCATTTTGATACTTGCAGCTTCCCCTCACCTCTTTCCACAGAGCCTATCCCAGGGACTAAGAAAGCCAATCTTCTCTATGGATCAGGCCACAAGAGCAAATAACAGACACTATACTCTCTGGGTACTGGAACTGTACTATCCAGTATTATTGCTAGCCCCTGTCTGCACAACCACAGCCCTCCCTAAAGCAATTATTTGGGGGTATGGTCAGGTTTTCTAAGCCTGTGCGTGCTTCCACCTTGACCTTTCTCTCTGTGCTTCCTGATGAGAGAAGCACAGGGAGTTCTCTGTGTCTTTGATGAGTTAGGAGCGAAGGCAGGGGCTTGGCTGAAGGACCCCTTGTCAGCTGCAGTTGTTCAGTATGACCCTGGGAGGAGACAAGGGCCCTGAGGCCACAGACTCTACCTCTCACCAATCCTGATCAGTCCCAGACTCTGGGTAAGGGGATCTGACACCAGAGTACTACACTGGCTTTCCTTTCAGGTCTCACACAGTTTTGAGAACTGGGAGCATTTGCAGGTAACACAGGCATTCAGTTTTGAGGGCTGGAGTGTGCTGTGACTTAGAGGTGACTGATTTGAGGAAGAACCTTAGCTCAAGGCCTCCATTTATATCCCAGGACCTCTCTCTTCACACTCTAAATGGGAGATCTAACCTCACAGGAATAATTCTGGTCAACGCATAGGAAACCCAAGACCCTCCAGTAGCTCCATCCTCATCAGGTTCCCTGTGGGTTCCAATGAATTGGTACCCAAGGAAGCACTGCACAGGCATCTTTCTTGGTCCATCTAAGGTAGGTGGCAGGGGACATTCACCCCAGAGGACCCTCCTCCATAAGGAAGTGTCAAAGCACTGAGAGGGTCAGGACACATTCCAGTTAAATCCCTGCCACCTCTAGTCTGAAGGTACTAAGGGATGCTACAGCAGTCCCCAGGCTCCCCAACCTTCTGAGCCCTGTGCAAATCAGGCTCACCCTCTACAGTGCGTGAGGACCCCTCTGCACCTGGGAGAGCTGGAAAAGGAAGGAGTCTTCAAGTATGCCGGCTTCCCTGTTCTAAGAATGACCTGTGAGCACAAGCCATTGGCGACCCGGGTGGTTTGCCTTCTCCGCGGGGATCATCTCACATCAGACTCCCTAAGCAGGAAGCTCCCGGGCTCGAACCCATGGCCGGGGGCTCCACTGCGGACGAATTCCGGGGCCGCGCGTGCCTGGCTGAGACAGCGTGCGCGCGGAGGGATCCGCCGGGGCCGCGCCTCCCCGCCCCGTCCCGCCCCCGCCTCCTCCCGCCAGCTCCGCTGCCGCCGCGGCGGCCGCTGCTGCCGCCGCCGCCGCCGCCTGGATATAGTGCGGCAAGGCGCGGAGCTTGCAGTCACTTTGCGAGGAGGAGCGCGCGGGCTGCGGGCGGCTGGGGCAGCCGGGAGCGGCGGCGGGCTAGCAGAGACGGCCGTGGCAGCGGAAGGTTCTCTCTCCGGGGCTGGACTTAATAACTTTGGAACTGTCCGCCGGTGTCACGTCCTGAACATGAGCCTCCTCCTCTCCTTCTACCTGCTCGGGTTGCTTGTCAGTAGCGGGCAAGGTAGGAGTGTGCGGCTTTCTGGCTTTACTTTCCCTCCCCCTTTCACCCAACCCAGAGAGGCAAAGAGCGAGGCACTGGAGCGATGGAACCAAGGCACCAAAGTTGCGGTGCTTCTCCAGGCGACTGTTAGGATTTTAGCTCTTTCTTTTGGCTGTCCCTAAAATTTTCTCTGTTGGCTCGAAGGACCCTTAAATAAGAGGAGACCGTGCAGAATTGGAGCTAGGCATCGGTGGGAGAGAGATCGGGGGAAACTGCTGTTTCTTCTGGGATTTTTTTGGCTTTCTCTCTTATTACCCGAAATTGGATGAGTGTTGTTGGTGTGTATTCATAGTTAAATATCTGAGGTTGCGGAAGGGAAGGGCACAGTGGTGTTTTACAGAAGCGACAAAAACTATCAGCATTAAAGTCTTTTATCAAAAAAATCTCTGTGATGTGCAAGAAATTCAATTCTTGGAGATTTTTTTCTCCTTTCCCAACACCTATTCTTGGCTGTGAAGTGAACGTTTGATGGCTTATTTATGTTGGAAACTAACGGGCCATAGATGCTGTAAGACAGCAAATGGCTAAAACTAGGGTTGTGTTGCTGGCATTCATTGTGACCCCCACCCTCCTGTGAATATAGAAAAATCCGAACACATTCTAACATCCGATTTGAATTACACCTGTAAGGGATTTGGGAGGTTGTGGAGCATTTTTTTTTTTTTTAATTTGGGTGGGGGAGGAAAAAAGACTGTGTAGAATAACCCTAGGGACAATTGATTGAAGCGATCTCTGCTAGCCTTCTGTGTAGAAGATATGAATTTATCTTTTTGTCTTACATAGTACACGTTCGCATAAAATATATTCACAATCATTCGAAAGGTTTTCAACTGTCCAGACAAGTTTGGACATTTAATGTGGGAGACAAAATGTCAAAATGTGCGATGGTGGAATTCGTTAAAGGCAGTGGGAATATTCATGGTTTTTCATTTTGTTGGGAAGTATAGAAATGCCATATTGTTTGGGCTGCATTTTCTACGAAATTAATAAATTTCAAGATAAGTTAAAATATCTTCTCTAAATCCAATTCTAAGCATTTTTTCACCTCTTCGGCGTTGCTCATTTGGTCCAGCAGGGGGTGGTAGAACTCCATATTAAGCAAGAAATGATTGTTTCTGCTCTCGCACACACTGTCCTTCTATCATTCTTCAGCAGGGCTTGGCATTTTGGATGTAAATCCTTCCTTTCTCTGTCCTTCTCTTCAAACTACAGTGTTAGTAAATGATGAACCGCGATTGGATGCAGATTTTTATGTTCCAAAGTTAGAATGCACATGCCGGATATTCCTCTCATTTATAAAGTACCTCAGTCAGGAGCTCCTCTTTTTCTTATCCTAACATAGGATGGGAGATATTAGTCTTGGAAAAATTGCAGATAGATTCATCTGAAGCTAATATTAGTCTCGTTCATTAATTCAGTCACTTCCCTTGCAAAGATCAGTATGCCATACCCTTGTGCATGACGAGATACAAGCTGTCACTTTTGGAAGGCTGCTGATTGTGTTTAACTGTTCATTTATAACACAGACCGGTCTGAATCTGAACAGACAGGCTGAGAATGTAACTTAGATGCAATTAGGCGAGTGTAGTGTAGAGTAATATGGGACAAGTTCCTGCAGGCTGATGATTAGCCTGTGAGGTGTCTGGAGAAAATCAGCTCAGTTTTCCAGTCTGTGCATTCATCATTGCTGATGCGAAAGGTGTTGGAATTCAGGGATCGGAGGGAGGCTGGAATGTTTAAGTATCTAGGTAGAAATAGTACACAAAGACAGATCCACCTTGGGTTTCTATATGTAACATTTATTTGAAATTGTGATCCAGCTGATGTATAATCAGTGCACAGGGTAGTTCCAGAGAACTGTAGAACGGAAGCATGCCTGCAGGGGAACCCATATTCCCTGTCAACGAAACAGGGCAGAAGGATGGCATCTTTGTAAAGAAGATCTCAGTCTAGTGCAGTGGTATGACACGCAGAGAGCCATAGTTGAGTATCCGGGGGAACTAGCTTTTGTGTGAACAAGCATGTAGTGTTGCTGAGCCATGTGTCGTAATGAAGTCAAAGATGCCTAGAAACAGAAGTCCTTATTGCAGTGCCTAATTTCTCTAGGCTGCTGTTTTCCTCTCTAATTAAGGGTGCAGCAGCAAGTATCCGACACACCACTGGGAGCTGTTTTTCCTTTTTTAATGAACCGTGCGTAACTCACATTTCTGTTTATTCTTTTATTTATTTATTTATTTATTTATTTTGATGGAGCCATGAAAACCTACCAGCCAGTGACCCTCTGGCTTACCTTGGAAATACGAAAGCCTCAGCTGGCTGATTTATGATCCCAACAATACACTTGCAGGGGATTTTATGGAGCATGATTGAAGCCGTTGGTTGGGGAAAGTGGTGTGCAGTTTGACTGGGGAAAGGCAACGATGAAGTATTCCCTTTTAAGTAGTCAAAACGTTTGGAACCACAACAGTTGAATGGACAAAAATGACCCAAGTGAAAAACCAGCTAACCTAAGTGGATGCCAATACCACAATTAGCTAACGAGGCCTAATAGCTTACTTTCAACCCTGTGTTATTGTTCATGCTAGTGAAAGGTTTTTTTATTATTAAAATTTGAAATAGAAATGTTCCTTTAAAAGCCTACCATTTCCACTGAAGGATTACTATCTAATGAAGGGAGATTGTTAACTTTGAATGTAGTTGTCCATGGGAAGAAATGTATAATTCTTTGACTTGTGCGATTGCCTTTACCTTATATTTAAGACTTGGTCACAGCCTCTGTTGTCATAAATCTCTACCAAGTCTCTCATTAACAGGGCATTTTCTGTCTGTTAGTCAGAGTCTCAAACCGAAATAGAAAATGGTTGCTTCTCAAACTTCTTGCATGCTTAAGATCATTTTCATTTTCTTTTAGGAATCATTTAATATGATTCATTCCACCCAGTCTGTTACTGTTGTTCACAGATGAAAAACAGAAGCGCTGCTCCACCGAAACCTAGCAGTGCTGGTCCACTCAGTGCAGTGCGTGTCAGCCATGCATTGCATCCTTAAGCCTAAATCATGGGCAGGGGACCTCTGAAATGCCCACTCACTGAGAGAATCTGGACATCAGCTTACAATTTTTTCTTTCTGGGAAAATGATAGGAAGTGACTGATCACTAGAGATCTGTACCTTCTGAAGACAGCACAGACGTGTGTGTGCCTACTAGCTACAAGTCCGCAAATGGCCCCTATGTATAGGCTGTAACAGTTAATGGGCTTCTCCTTAAACCTGTATCTGTCTACCCTGCTCTATTTCTTTGCCTGCATCCTCTTTGTGTGAGATTTCTATTGAATCAACTGCATGTACATTTAACTTAGGAAAGATAGGCTCTGTAAATTCATGGGTTTTTTTTGTCAGTGAATAGCCCAAAGTAGTCCCTCCCCGGCGTGATGCCTGCTGCTCTCACTTTCATTTCCCAAGCTGAATCTGAGCCCAGTGGGCAATAGGAGAAGTTGGTAAGTCCCGAGTGTCAGATGAGTTTTTTTTTTCATCAACACAGGGGACCGAGGTTCTCTCAGACTTAATATCTTACAGAAGAAGCAATTAAGGGAACAAAAGAACCTCATTCAGTAAAGGAAAAAGGTCAAGCTTCATATAATTTTGTAAATAAAAATGGCCTTCTTTCCCAAATGAGCTGGTTTGTTGTGAAACAGGGAAAGCCAGTCTGAAGCTAGTAACCAGCTGAATAGTGGGGCTTATTTTGAAGTAGAGGAGCTGAAATGCAAGGAGAGCATCTACATTTGGAAGTCTCTGGACCTGATCCTGCTGCATTCTTTGGCATTTGACACTGGGAAAATCATTCTGACTTATCTTTTTTTCCAGGGTCATCATCTTAACAATGGACTTCTGATAGTGTAAAGGAAAATGTTCAATTAATAGGAGACAGGAGACAGAGTTTTATCTGGAGTTCTGTTGTTATTTTTATCCACAATGACATTAATCTGGCTCTTGGAATATACACAATCATTTAAATAATATTAGTATTCTTATAAGGAATGTATGCTTGGTTCTCAGGTTTTACTGAATTCAGAAAATTTTGAATTCCTTGCATCTTTATATCCTGCCAATTTTATTGAGACTAAGGCTATTTAAAAGATTATAAATTGCTTTTAATTTTCCAAATTACATGATAGGAGAACACATTAAGAAGCAACCAGCACTTTTATTAAAAGTAACATTCTGCCAATTAACTGAGTTAAGCTGTCATTAATTGTTCAGACAAACACATGTACTTTTCTGTTGAACCCTTTTGAATATTTTAATGGATCTTTGCTGTTTTATATTATACAGGTGCTAATACTAAATAGCTGACAGCATTTCTTTCTGAGGGACATACATTACTGTGCCTCTATCAGTTAATCAAGTACCACCAGTTATGTTAGAAGGCTATGATGTCATGGCCAGACTTTCCTAGATTTAAATAATTAAAATGGGTGCAAAAGAATTTTGAGAATCTTTATCATAGAAAAGGGAAGACATGTTTAAGAATCTTTCCATTGATTACAGGTTTTTGTTTCTGCATTATTAAGATTGTATCACTGGGAAAATCAAAGTCATTGTCTTTGAGATCATAAGGCACAGACTACCGAGGGGCTCTTGACCTTGAGGAAACAGCTGAAATTCTCAAAACATCAATTTGCTCACTTAAAATTTTGACCTGCACATATCCTATTGCTTGATCTTGATGCTCAACCATGAGGAATAGCTGTCCTACTGATACCTGCAGGCACCGTGCATAATATCAAGCTTATTATTTCAGATTTTGTTCACTATATTCAATAATAAGCAGGCAGACAAAATTTAGTAACATATTGAAATACCTCTCTTATTCAATTATATAAAATCAGCAAAATTTGCTTTGTAATTAGAAATATCTTACATGATTAAAGACTATTAAATTCATTGATAGCTGGAACTCTCATCATTTAATCATATATTTATTTGTTTATTTCTTTATATCTGCTATGTTGAAGAAACCTCCTTAGGCAGAAGTAGTAGAACAATTGCATACATTGTATAATGAACAACTTTACAGGGCTCCATTTCCAAACCTAAGACATATGTATGAGTTTTAAATTTTCAAGGTGATGTTAGTGAAAGATCTTGAGCTATGAGTTACACTGGATGCTTAGAGTGGACACATAGTCAGGATAAGCGACTTAAATGAGTATCAACTAGAAAACTATGTGGGCAATAGCTAGAGCTCTAGTTTCCATGTGCTTAGTGCACATTACACAACACCATTTTTTTGTAGATGTAAAAATTTAGAGATTGGAAAAGTCAGAAAAATAATAAAATGACATTGTCTGAATAAGACTCAGAGTCTCTGTGGTTGCCTGTAGATGACCTGCAGAAGATCAAGCCAACCTTAATCCTGATAGGGATTGGGGAGATATTACTTAACCCGACTCTTAACTGAGAGCTTAGAAAGAGATGATGACATCTAGGAGAGGGAGAGTCAGGCTTATTTAAGAGTGTGACTATTATTAGATCAAGTATGCTCGTGTCAGTGGCCCCACATTCAGAAATATATGGTATAAAAATTAATGTCAGCAGTTTATCTGGTAAATTAATGTAAATGTGTATCTACCACATGGAGGTTGGTAGAAAAGTGGAAATGTGAGGACAGGCATGAAGGTGTGGCTAAGCTAATAGTGTGAGCTTTCTCTCCAGGAGACCCCAGGTTTGATTTGCAACTCTTGAAAAGCAGTAATCTACCATACCAACCAAGCCCAGCTATAACACCACCACCAACAAAAACATATATCACACACCACTCACATGTGTACACCAAGATACATTTTAATTTGGTGTCTTTTATCAGTTGACTAATTCACAAACACTGAATGGGTGCAAGGTGAGTACCTTCTCATCATATTCTTTTTTAATGTGATTATTGTCACTTTGTAACTCAAGTTTATAAAGATTTTGTGTTTACATTTATGGGAAAGAAATTGAAATACGGAGAAAGCATCTGATTTCTCAGATCAATTGCGAATAGCCATTATTTGGAATTACTAATTAGTCTTTACTTGTATTTCATTATTTGTGTTTTTTTTTTCTAAAAATGCTTGATGTTTTTGCTGAAAAATCTGCATTCATGTTGATTGATAGAGAATGGTAGTCCATATTGGCAGTTGAGAAAATAAATAAAATATAGATTGGAAAAATTAAAGATACATATGAGAAAGCAAATGAGAAATCATCCAGCACAAACGTTGTGAAACATCAGAAGATATCATATGATTGATTATTCAAAGGTCAGAGAGAGTCCTTGACATTCATCCCTTATCTTAATGAAAATTCATTGACTGCTCATGGTGAAGCTTAATTGTGAGGCAATATTCTATTTCCATTACCTTTGCTTTTCTCATGGTTACCCAAGACACAGAAAACACAAATGCCTAGTCTGAATACTGGAAAATGAGAATGTGAACTTGAGACACATTTAAAGTGGAGTCTATTCTCATGAAAACACTTTTCTACTCAGTGCAACAGAGAGCTTCAAAATGTATAGAGTAAATGAAGACAATGACACGGGGGTGGGGGGGAACAACATCAGCCACTTGCAGAAAAGGATGCAGCTGTCTCAGGGACAGAAATAATCCAGCTCTATGTATTCAGTTGTTTAATCTATTGGTTGATTGAGAAAGGTTAGACATGGCATCGAGTATGGGATACTGTGGGCTACGAAGGCAGAAAGTGTTTGAATCAGTCCTAAGTTTGATACTTTGGTTGATCTTTTAGACCTAGATATTGAACAGGAAAGCAGATTGATAAAGATGTTTGTAAGGTACTGGCCATGTGCTATATGGGCCAAAGATAAAAAATGAAGAAGGAATTAGTGGACACAGCATGAATCTCTGAAAGTATAAATATATCTTTTATTAAATTTTATTTTTGCTGGGCAGTGGTGTCATGTCTTTAATATCTTTAATCCCAGTACTTGGGAGGCAGAGGCATGACGATCTCAGTGACTTCATGGCCAATCTGGGCTGTAAAGAAAGATCCAGGACAGCTGGACTGTTTCACAGAGAAGCCCTCTCAAAAAAAAATACAATAAAATTTTTATTTTCTATGGTTTTTGAAGATGTTCTTTCTATTATATAGCTCTGTCTATTTTGGAACTTGTTATGTTGACCACACTGGTCCTGAACTCCCATAGGTTGCCTTCCTCTGCCTCTCAATGCTTGGCTTAAAGGCATATGCCACCTGGCCTGGTGAAAGCAAACATGTCCCATGCAAGTTTAATTTGGAAGATATATCTCTGCCTATCTATCTATCTATCTATCTATCTATCTATCTATCTATCTATCTATCTATCATCTATCTATCATCTATCTATCTATCATCTACCTATCATCTATCTATCTATCATCTATCTATCTATCACAGTTAAAATTCATTAGACTATATAATTAATATGTGCAAATAGTTATAATTGTAGAAAACTACGTGTGAAAAAAGGTTTGAATGGTTAAGTTAGGTACAATGAAGAAATCCAAATGAAGAAAATCGACTTATGTACTTTTGGAAAAAAAAATCATAAAGAGCTGAGCACAGTGTTGGGTAATTGTAATCTCAGTGGAAGGGTTGCAGGGGCAGGTGAACACTTGTATCTCTAAAGCTAGTCAGCTTAGTTGAAAGTCAGGAGTCTATAGGTTTACTGAGATAGTCTCAAAATAAGTAAGTAAGTAAATCAATCAATCAATAAACAAATAAATAAATGGTAGAAAGTGATGAGGATAACCACACAACCTAGGTCCTTTCCCACATATAACTTTGTAAATGTGTATATCCATATATTTTTACATTCATAGACACAAAAATCGGGATGCATGCATTCATAACACCATGAAACACTCATACACTATATGTATAGTTGTAGAAAACTAAAAGCTGAAATGACACTCTCAGGCTTTTGGTACTGCACATACATAGCTGAAAATGTTTCCATTAGTGTCCAAGAGAAGTTAAAGGGAATAATATTTTGAGTGCCAATTTTATGCTGTGTAACTGTGGTGAGCACTTGACACATTACCTCATTTATTCCTGATTAAATCATATTTCATAGATGATGTACCTGAGATTGAGAGTGACTGATTTGTGTAGAGCTTTTAAGTGTGTTCTCTGGCCTGCCATCCCAAATTTATAGTTAATGATCATTAAATATATTCAAGCTGTATTTCAGTTGGTTTTGCTATAATCCATGTTTTTTGAAACATCTCTCTGAATTTGCTAAAGGTATATACTGAAGTGATAGACTATAGTGTAGAAATTGTGGTAGCCAATGCAGTATTTTCCTAGTTCTTTAATTTTTAGATGCTGAAAAGAAAGCTTACACAGTAAAAGAGAAAGCAATAACAATTCATAAAGACAAATCCAAATAAAGAAATTCCACTCATGCACTTTCTTTTATTACAAGTGCTGGTTGTGTTAGGATCTACGAAATTCTTCATTACTGTCCATACTTGTGTCTGTTACAGTGAAATGGTAGATGAAGGAGCTGAAAAATCACTTGGTTTTGTAAAAACTGCTGATTATTACTTTATTGTCTTATTTTCTAAAAAATGTTTGGGTTTGAAATGAATGTTCTACATAGCTTGCACCTTGATGGAAGTATATGCAAAACTGGGCACAAATACCAGTAGAAATTTCACATATGTAGCTTGTAATTAAGATTGCTATGTAAAATATGGCATGTCTGATGTCATCACAGTGGTTGTATGTTTCTGTTAGAACCATCCTACAAACCTCTGAGGGCTTTAAATGTTCTTACTCTTACTCTACTTTTATAAACATTGATACTTTTATTGCACAAAATTTACAATACCTGGGTTTCTTTGCATTAATATTGTTCCTATGGATCAGTGGTGATGTGCATGCCTTTAATTCCAGTTCATGGTAGGTAGAGGCAGGAAGATCTCTGTGAGTTCAAGACCACATTAGTCAACAAAGCAAGTTTCAGGATAGCCAGGGCTGTTACACACAGAAACTCTGTCTTGAAAAGCCAGATTGAAGTAAGTAAGTAAGTAAATAAATAAATAGAAATAAAATAAAATGACTTACTCTAAACTATAATGTTATAGTTCAGTCTAGGCTTACAAAAATGCAGATAAGATTTGTTTGAACACATATTTCCAACATCCAAATAAATGCACATATGCATTATGTATTAATGACAGATCAGTCAAGTGATGTGTGTGTGTGAATGAGTGTGTGTGTGAATGAGTGTGTGTGTGTGTGTGTGTGTGTAGTATATGAAGTGAGGCTGGGTGTTGAACCTGAGCCTAATACATTCTAGTTATCAACCTAACAGTAAAAAGTTATAATCTCATGCCCTTTAAATTAAAACAACTTGTACCATATAGGAAGATTTATAACGTTTTAATACTGGACTATCTGAATATTTTTACACTAGTAGTTTGCTTAACCTATAGGCTTTTTATAGATCAAAAATATTGAATACATACCCAGGTAGACCAATTTCATTTTTGCCTCTAACAGCAAACATCACAGCCTTGTTTTCAGCATACATCATAAAACAAAATAAACATGAAAAATGGGATGATGAAAATGCCTTCTTTACACAGAAATTCATTGTGTTTTGTGTTTAAGAAGTGTGCGAAGAGCTGGTGTGAAGAGTATGTTATTTTGCATACTCCTCAGAAACACCTAACTCTGCTTGCAACTTATTACCTTTATCTCTGTAACTTTCCACAAACAGAAATTAAGCAAAGTTCCAAATCTCAGAAACTGAAAATTGGATTTTTTTGGCATATGCAACAATAAATTATATGTATATATATATGTATATGTATATCTGTAAATTCCAATGATCAAATATGACAGTTAAAAGTAAGACTCAATGTTTTCAAATATATACCATGTACACTACTTGAAAAGAGGTTTTCCAGACAATGGTAATTTACTTATTCAAAAAGGACAAGTTATCATAAATATTAGTGTTACTACATTGAAATGAAGTGTATTGTATCTTAAAGGGATCACATTTATACTAGAAGAAATACTTAAAATTGATATGGATCTTTCACTCTATATAGTCCATACTTTTTAAATATCTTTATGCATTTACCTCAACTTAGATTGATCACTGTGAATGAAAGTGTTATCTAAGTAACTTCTCATTTGAGTTTGTATATTTGTTTTCTACGGTTCTTAAAACACCATTTGGACTGATCTTATGGGCTGCTTGAAATGGTAACTAGAACTCTATTCCTCATATCATTTAATGGGTGCTACTAACTGAGAAAAGTTACTTTTACATTTTAAGCATTTTCACCACCCTGTGTGTTTGCATCCCTTGTATGTTGTGATATATGCTAAATATGCTTATCCTGAATTCATTTAAAATCTGTGTGTCTGGCTTGTGTATTTTAACCTGTAGAATTTTACACTTCCTTATGTTTTAGTTTTAACCACACATTAAAAGTAGTATTCATTTTTCTAACATGTATAAATTAAATATTTATTACCTGCTAGTTACTGCTCAAGACGGCAGTGTTCCTGGAGTCAGCTCATCAAACTTCCTAACTTTCATGGCCCTTTTCTGTGTGAACCCCACAAAGGCAAGCAAGCCTTGCTGCTCTGACTTCTCTTCGTAAGTGATGTATTTGATTAGAGACTTCATTGTAAATCAGTTTGTGTGTTCTTGGAAAAACAATGGATGCTTACCAAATAAATACTGAGTGAATATTTGCTTCCTAACTAGAAAAAGTAAACCAAAGTGACAGTTTATTTTAAAATAGATTTGTTCTTCAGTTTGCATAATGGTTCAGTTTGTTGGGAATACACTCTTTGTTGCTCTGGGTATTTACTTCAAGTGTTTTATTTATATCACAACCATGATTGTGATAGACACATTGTATAATAAATTAGAAATGATTATTTAATTTATGAGGAGCAGCATGGTGACACTATTTTATTAATGATCTTATCTTTTCACTGAAAAATAGACTGTGAATATATCAAAGTTAATTTATGCTATAAATTTTAGAATTTGAAGCCCTATATTCATAAAGCATTGGAAATCATAATGGAGTTTAGACTTTTGGTGTATTCATATATATACGCATAAATATATGTATATATATTGTGTGTGCATGTATACATATGCATATATGTGTGTGTCTGAATGATGCATATATATGTATTTCACAAAATGAATTAAAATGATTTAGAGTGATAGAGTTTATTTATATAGTACAATAAACACAAACATTGTCACAAAGAAATGTCCATTATGTCAATAAAGCAAGTATTCAAAGTCTTTAAAATAAGCATCATCTGGGTAGGTGAATAAAAGTTTTTCATTTATTCAATGTTTATTGGAAACCAGTTCTAAATTGTACCTATAGAATAAAAGAGAAAAATATAGAACTCATTGTTTTATACTATTTTAATTGGCTCTTCAAATTGCTTATACTTTAAATTAAATATATTTAACTCCAACGTCCTCTTTTGACTGGTAGCCACATCTGCCATTTTAATGATGTTCTGCTGTCATTCTCAAGGACTACTTCCAGAGATGACAGCATTCAATTGCACAGAGTACTTTTTGTGATACCTCAGAGTACCTCGACATAATAGTTATTTGTCCTTTGTCTGCTCACTAATTCTTCTCTAACGTTACTGTTTTGGGGTATGGCTCTTTTAACTTCAAATACAATTTTCAATTAGTGATTTAGGGCCCTGCTGACTCATTCATTTTACTTTCATTTCTCCCTCAATTTTTGTCTAATTCATAATCACTTTGGTAATCTAGATGAGTAATTTCATTTTAAAACCCCCTCATAGCCTTAATGCTAGTGTGCACTGCCTCTGGAGGGTTTGTACAAGGTTTGTAATTTAAAAACAAAACTCAAGAAGATATCACATCACCTTCCTGGCTTTTGTAAACTTCAATTATCATAGCTAAAATTGTTCCTAAAAAGTCTAACTTCAATATTCTCATGTCCCTAATATAAGGTTAGCACCGAATTCTAAATATTATGCTACACTCAGAGTTTACTATATTTTTGAGTTCCTATTTCAAGTATATTATAATGAAAGATTTTATCAGAAATGTTCCTCTTCCTACAATGAGCAGCCATTAGTGAACAATGACTTCTTTAAGCAGACCATAATTACCTTATGCTAAGAAAATTAAAATATTAAACTATATTCTCTGATTGAAATGGGGATTTCTGACGTATCATTTTGCCTTAATTCTTCCTAGTTAGCTGCCTTTTCACCCCATCTCCCCACTGGATAGCTGTTCTTCAATTGATGCATATGGATGCCATGGTGTGGCAGGAGAAATTTAGGTTTCACAAGTTTAATTAATATTATGTAACACATCTCACCTTGAAGCAGAATAAACAAAACCCAGGGAACTCGGGTTGAAGGGAAAGTACTTAAAGAAAAGAGCAGATTTGTTTCAAAGAATACTGTTAATCACCTGAAAGACAATGGAATGCAGGTTACTGATAATACAAAATCTCATCTGAAATAGTTGCCTACATGATATTGGGTAGGAGATACCCAATAATACACAATGTCTACAGACAGCTTTGCTTCTTCCACAAACCCTAAATTTATGAATATTTGTTGAATTAGTTAAAGTGGGAAAGTTTATAGTCCCTCCACAGGGTATTTTCATATGAACTACTTTACTTTTGTTATTTAATCACATATTGGAATTTGAACAATAGTTTAACAAGTAAAGAGATTGCTTTATGTAGAATTGTATTTATCATATGATAAGATGAAGACTTGTTATTCCACTGACTCAAGCGTTCTCTTGTGAAGAAGCGAGCTATCTCTGAACAGAGAAGGCATGTGCCAGGAGCAGATCTGCTTCTTTGCCCTTTTCATCTTCCCAACCATTTTGTTTCTAATGCAACCATAGAAAGGAAGCAGCACCAAACTTGCATATATAAGTGATGTTTTTATGTATTGTGATACTATTAGTCAAGCAAATTAAAATAGTCACATAATTCCATTTTGTTGATACACATAGGGTATAATTTCTTAACAGATTTTAAGTATGCAATACGTTACTATTGGCTATAGCCAGAATGCTAGAGAATAATTTCCAGAAATTGTTTAACTTCTCTTACTGTATCTGTTCTCTTTTAACCCAGCATCTCCATGATTTCTATCCTTGATCTTCTTCCAATGAGTGTCCTATTATTTGCTTCCATAAGATTATTTTAAATTTCCTGGAAATTGAGATCATACTTTGCTTTCTATACTTGGCTATTTTCAAATATTTTGATGTTTTCTAGGTCTGTTTACATTTATTCTAATGACAACATCTACCTCTTTGTCTGGGCTTATAGTTATATGGACAATGAGCATTGTGATAAGTGATTCAGTGAAGAGATTGTGCAAATGTTTCTGTGAGACACAGATTTAATCTCCTTTTATTCTACTTCACATTAGGATCCCTGGGTCATGTGAGCCTAAAGCACAAGCTGTAAAAGCAAGAATAGATACATAGAGTGCTGTGAAGCTTAAGTCCTTTGGAATACCAGTCTACCATCAACAAAATTATTATCTGTTTAAAATTATGGGAAGTATTTACAAAATATACTTTCGCTAAGTAGGGATATGTTAAATATATTTGAATGTTTGACAAATAAAGAAGAACAGAATCAAACAGATAAAGAAGGAAGGATGACAGAAAGAAAAAGAGTGAAAGAGAGAGGAGGAGGGATGGAGGGAGGAAAAAAGGAAGGGTAGTGCCATAGTTAAAAATGAATTAAATTGTTAAAATAGTAATAACAAGTAATGGGACAAAAGGTCAGACACAGTACTTCTCAAAAACAGAACAGCATAAAACAAAACAAAATGTAAGTGGCCAAGAAGAAATGAAAACAATCTCACTGACCTTGATTATCAGGGAGAAACAAATTGAAAACAAATTTGATATTTCTTTGCGGTAGATAGAATGCATATTACCAAAACAAGTACTGCAATTACCAATAAAGAAGATAGGTTCAACAGGAATCCGTACTTGGGAGGATTGTGAACTCGTATAAAAGTTTCTTCAAAAATGAAAGCAAATAGATCTATATTATCCTTAAAACATTTCTTTTGAATGGGGGATTTAAGTTTAGTGAATCAATGAGGATATATTTTAGTTTAAGTTTAGTGAGTCAATGAGTATGCGCTTTAGAAACCTACAAAATGAATTTGGTTTGAAGATCAGGAGCAGTTATTGATGACAATGTGAGGTTTATGATGCCTTTATAGTGGGACAACTTAAATGTGTAGGTTTAGTAGTATAATTCATTAAGGACTCTATTCCATTAATATTTAAATACGTAGCTTTCAAATGGCTTTCTTATTGTAAAACACAGGAATCATTAATTATTAAGTAAGTCTTCATTTTGTGATTGACTTAGAGAATACTTCAATAATAAAATTACATCAGTTTAAGAATGCTTTTAGGAGCAAATAAAAGAAGAGCTATTCAGAATGCATTAAAAAAAACCAAAAGTCTACTGTTGCTTGTAAAAGACCAGGTGGAGGCAGTTTGCATTGCTCATTTCTAGTTATAATTTGGCTCTTTTCTCTTTATTCAGGAACACTTCGCTCTCAACGACATGACTTTGTGTGCAATAATATCTCAATTTAGGAAATAAGTAGATAATTGTTTAATTGGCTACCATAGATATGAACATCTACATATGTGGTTATGTCAGTAACACTTAGCTCTCAACTACACAACATTGTTTGTGTTAATTTCTCAACTTAGGAAATAAATAAAATTTGTTTAAATGGCTGTCATAGATATGAACATCTACATATATTGTGCAATGAACCTGCCTCATTTCTTGTTAGTAGAATCATTTTATATGAATAGGCACAAACTTATCAATGTTTAGTAGAACACCATTGATGTGATAATACGAATGCCCTTGATAGAAACAAACATTTTCTGTTACTAACACAGAAAGTTTCTTCATCTGAACCAGACAATTGCTCAAAGTTTCTGTCCACCTAATGGATGAATGAAAAGGTTAAATAAGTGGGGAATTTGTTGTTAAATGTTTCTGCCCATATGTTATTCTAAAGAGCTGTTTTGTCAAAAAAAACACTCTAAAATCAATTTTAGAAGCCAACATTTATAAAGTACTTGCAGTGTTTATGAACTTTGCACATATGACCTTATATTATTCTGAAAATATTGATTCAATGTGTATTCTGCTTTACACATTGCAAATACATTTTTGAGATCAATTGACTCAACAAACTCCCCCAAGGTGCTTAGTGGCCAAGTTGAATTAGACCTAAGCTCACTGGCGGAATGGTAGTCTTCTTAGTGCTGTGATGCTATGAGAAAAGATAGTTGATACTGTACATGTTTCTATCTTACCAAGTTTAAAAAGGAAAAAAATAACTCAGTTATTATGTCAGTAAGCAATGGGAAGGGTACTCTCTTAAGGAAGCTATTAGCATGGGCTTATTTAAAACCTGTATCTGTATTTAGTTTGCAAAAATTGGTAACGAAGCTATGTAAGAGACAAGATGAGATTTTTCTTTTTTTGTATTTATTTATTTATTTATTTATTTATTTATTTATTTATTTATTAAAAATTTCCACCTCCTCCCATTTCCCTCTCACTCCCTCCACTCCCCCTCCCTCTCTAGTCCTAAGAGCAGTCTCGGTTCCCTGTCCAGTGGGAAGTCCAAGGTCCTCCCCGCCTCCATCCAGGTCTACAAAGGTGAACATCCAAACAGACTAGGCTCCCAAAAAGCCAGTACATGCAGTAGAATCAAAACCCAGTGCCATTGTCCTTGGCTTCTCAGTCAGCCCTCGTGGTCAGCCACATTTAGAGAATCTGGTTTGATCACATGCTCTATCAGTCCCAGTCCAGCTGGCCTTGGTGAGCTCCCATTAGATCAGTCCCACCATCTCAGTGGATGGACACACCCCTTGGTGTCCTGACTTTCTTGCTCATGTTCTCCCTCCTTCTGCTCTTTATTTGGACCTTGGGAGCTCAGTCCAGTGTTCCAATGTGGGAAGAAGAGATTTTTCTTGTGAGACGCAGTGTGAAATGACCTAATTTTGATGAAGGCTTGTTTCGTAGACAGAGACTATGTTTTCATTTCCTGGCACTCCAGACACGAATAATCATACAGAAACCAAATTAATTACAGCACTGTTTGAACAAAGGCTCAGGCATATTGCTAGGTAGCTCTTACATCTTAAATTAACCATCTTCCATTAGTCTATGTATTACCACATGACCATGGCATTACCTCATTTTCTACATGTCTTGTTTCCTTGGGGACTGACTGGGGTCTGCTTTTCTCTGCCTACACTTTGTATATATCTCTGTTCAGATTTCCTGACTGGTTTTATTCTACTAAGTCATTTGCTGTAACAGTTTTATTCATCAACCAATAAAAGCATCACATATACAGAAGGATATCCCACATCATTGCTTTTACTGTGTAGACTTGAGGATCTTCCTACACACCATAGTTAATTGTATTCAATGCAAATGAGTAACAGAATAATTCTGGAATTATTAATCTGTATAAACTCAAATAGCACACAAGAATCTGATGATATAACATTAGCTAAAATGTTTGAAACATATATTTATCACATTTATTTTATATTAGATACAAAAATATATATTTATCTCAGACAGGAAAATTCCATTTTAAAAAGTAAAATAATTTATTTTATTTTTAGATATGAAATAGTTGGCTGAAAGACAGATTTTTGGATCCTCCATGTTCTTCAAAAGGAAAGCTGAAAATAAATATTGACTTTAAAATTGAAAGCAGAGATGGGGAAATATTGAGATGTGTGAAAGCATGGATACACAGTATCAGAGTTAGAATTTAGTATTTAGATGGGAATGTGAGCCAGATCAGCTCTAATCTCTGCCTCAGGGTGTTTTTAAAAAGTTGTGTATGTGTGTATGTATGTATGTATGCATGCATGTATGTATTATTTTTCTCCCTTAAACAGGTCTGCGAACTAAAGGGCAATCAAAATAAGTAACTGGAGCACTCGGTCTACAAAAGCACATGCCACTGTGACTTTTTCTCAGATAGTCATTCAGTTTATTTTTGGGATAAGTATTCTCACCAACACTGCATTTTTCCAAGTAAACAATTAGCATAATTTTTATACAAGATGTATACAATTTTATTTAAAAATACTTTTTAATAGGTATGCTTATAAATCCTTTTGCTTATACATGTATGGGCATATATATTTTGTGTATGTATGTTTAAATATAGCTATACATATATTATGTATACAACTTCAATTGTCATTCATTCAATGTCGTGTAAATTTTTGCTGAATTATTTCATTTAATAAAGTGTTTTTCTTTTCTGATTTTTTTACATCTCTGAAGAAGCTATACTTCAACATAAAACATTTGAGTTATTGTTCACACTTTCTGCAGCTGTAAGCTAATTAGTCTGTGTTTAGTTCTTCAAGATTACAACACAGTATGACTCGTCTTTGTTTTCTGAAATGAACAACTGAACAGTTCTCCCACCTTATCTTTTAAAGAAATGGAAGGCACACAACTGTTCATAATTAATGATGTTTTCCAGCAAAACATATTCTGTGAATGGAAATAAAATCAGCATTTGGAGCATGAGTGCTTTGGTTCCAGCTTGATGACTGTGATTGAACTGTGTGCATAAACTTGTACCCTTCCCTTCACTATCCTAATTTATCTTTGACGAGACGAAGGCAGCCACATTTCTGACATCATTCCACCCTCTTTCCGTAGCAATACTCAATGCATAGCAAATCCTGTCACAAAGCTAATGAAAAATTGTTTACTACTTTTATGGCATTACTCTAAGGATAAAATCACAAGTCTGTAGCTATGTGTCGATTTGTGTCTTAGCGTTGATCTTTGGGTCTTCTGGGGATTTCTGAATAGATAATGTGCTTCTATTTCTGATGATAGAACCAGATTTATTTTGTAAAAGGCTTTTGTAAGGTATTTTGATTATGTTTATCATATGTAGCATTCCTTCTTTTTAAGTATTGAAAATAAATAAGTGTGTTGGCATCAAGGAACATTCACATTAAGTAGCTGCACTAGCTTCGTCTTTGTATGGCTATAATTTCATGCATGTAAGAGATTTTTTCATTTTTTAAATTTTTTTCCATTAAAAAAATTTACTCTTCCTCCCCTCTTTTAGAGGAGTTTTGCTTTCCAGTCACCAACATTGGACATTCTCTTTTGAAAAAATTTCTTTGATTTTCAGACTGCTTTTCAATTTGTTCAGAGACATCAGTTGTTTTTTTTTTCCTCTAAAATGTTCAGAATTTACATCATGCAACAGGCTATTGAAGCACTGAGGCTCAGTGGTTGATACCAAATTGACTCAGGACTGCACATGGCACTTCTAGACACTATGGCCAGTGTCTGTTTCGTGTTAGTTTAAAACATTTTCCAGTAGACAATTGATCTGTGTGTGTGTGTGTGTGTGTGTGTGTGTGTGTGTGAGAAGATTGATTTCTGTCATCACAATAGTGTCTTCAGATAATTTTGGAACTGCTTTGTTTCCAATCTTATTATATGCTCCTGAAGCTTATATCCCTTTGCATAGTTATATAACTGAGTATCTCTTATTCTTTATTTTTTTAAAACTTAGATATTTTATAGTTATATGTCCATCTTTGTGGGCATGAAAATGTCTTTTAACTTCAAAATACTTTTCTTAGCCTGTGCCAGAGTCCATATAAGAGCTTAAAGACTAATCTTCCAGTTTCCTCTTAAACTCCTGGTCACCTACTTCTTCTCCTGTTCCTCTTCCTCTCCCTGTATGTCTTTGTTTTCCTGAAGCTCTTTCTCTTCTTGAATTCATGAACTAATTATCTTTTTACTCCACCCTCCAAGGGGCTAGGATTACAAGCATAATCCTCAACACGCGGTTTGCTTAGGGTCTCCTGGAAGCTTATCTTCAAGGGTTATTTTCCTCTACCATTCTCCATCCTCAACTTTCCTGGGCTTTGGCAGAGTCTGGCATTCCACATATTCCTATTTCATAGCAGTGCACAGTGATTTCTGCTTTAGCTCCCAATAAATCCAGTCATAGTCAGAAATCTGGCAGTTTCTCCTTCATGACCTGGCTCCTGGTGTCACACAATATTCATGGAACTTGTATTTCTGAGTTAATCTTTAATGATCCTTTCATCTATCAATCTATTTTCTTCTAATGCTATAAGGAAGCCCATTATTTTGTGTAATAAATAAATTCTAATAACATTTTAAAAAAAGATTTAAGGGAGGGGCAAGTTAGGAGCTCTGTGGGAAAGATGGCTTTCTCTTCTGTAGGCACGGAACTTTCCATAATCATGGGTGAAAAACAAACAAAGTCATTCACAATATCTTTCAGTAATAACTGTAGAAAGATCTGATGACAGAGATTATCAGTAGGTTGCCAGTGGACCACTGCTTACCAGACTTAAGGTATGAGAAAATTAGGGTTCCTTCAAGAAACACTCCTTAAACCCTAAGAATCTACATGGGAAATAAGAAATAGAAGGTTTAGAAAATCCATGTAGCTACTTATGTCTTCAAAAATTATATTTAATGTTGAGTATTTTAAAAAATAAATTAAGAATATTTATGATTTTTATTTTCAAGTGTGGGAAATAATTCTATTATTTATAATGAACATTAAAAATTATCATGTGATTCCTCATTTATGATAACAAATTTACGATCAGTTTAATAAAGTACACCTCTCATACTGGTTTTAGTAAAAAAAAAACTCCAGAAGCCATATGTGGTATTTTCCCCCCCTAATTATGCTTATCAATAGACAAGAACATATAACAAATTTTTTGAGTATTTATTTTTTTCTTATAACATTTTATTTGTCTTTGATATGATTTACTCAAAGTTACAGATATATCAGATGTATACAGTTAGGTGCATTTATTTAAATAAAAAATAACATTTATTGTTTAGTTTGTATATATTAAACATTTTAGTGATGAGCAACATGTTAAAATATGAAATGATGGATAATTTTGGAAATTTATGAATATATCTTTAGAAATTTTGACTTGTATTTCATTTACCCTTTTCACAAAGTTAAGCTTTGTGTAGGTACTGATTCATTTTCTTAAGGGATTTACTACTGGGTATCAGTAATAACATTCTTATTCCTAAAACAGTTATTCACAGAATATTTGATATTTCTACTGTAAGCAGCAAAATGTGATACCAGCCTGTGTGTACTATTGATGTACCCAGAGGACCACGGATTTGATTGACAACCCAGTGAAAATGAGTCTCTGAGAACTGAAAATGAATTTTTGTTCTGCTTCCCACACCTCAGCTCCTTGAAGATGCCACTGCCTCTGAGTGCAGATACATCGCTTTTGATCCTGCCTTTTACCCCGGAGCCCAGGAGACAGCTAGGTTTGTGTTTTCTAGCAACATCCAGGAATAACCAGGGATAATTGAAATACCTTTATAAAACAAAGACTTGCCATACGTTTTGAATGCCGCATCCTTATTAAAAGAAATAGCATTAAAGGGATAAGTGACTTATTTCGTTACTTACAGCTAGTGCATAGAATTGCTTAACAATCTGTAGTGTTAACAAGTACAAGATAAAAAGAGATAAATTTTTATTAGAGAAAAATATTTTGTGTCTGAATCATGCTCTTTCATTCATCATTCTAAGTGTACTGTTTTAAGTATGGCCTTTTATTCTTAAGAAAATGGTTGAACAAATAGCCTAGGATGTGTTTCTAATATCAGCCTATACATCGGGAATGGCAGTGTCAGTGCATAAAGACATATCCAAGATATACTTCTGTTCTGTAGCTTCTGTAATAATCCGTGACGAATTTTATAAATTTCTGTTTCTGCCTTTTTATTACTTCTTATACTTTTATTTTTTGAGGAAAAATTTCATATATCTTAGGCTGGTCTCGAGTGTGCTACATAGCCAAGGTTGACCTTGAACTGAGAACCTGCCATCCTCTAACCTCCACAGTACAGAGACTACAGGTGTGCACCAACATGTTTGCCCTTTCCTACCTTCTGAAATGCGTTTATTGCTGGTTGGGGTGTGTTACATTTAACAATGAAACAGGGCGTTTTACTTATTAAAGATTTACCTTTAAATTTTTTTCAGTCTAAATGAGAAATTTATTTATTTTTTATTTTTTGAATTTATAAAAGTTTATTAATTTATAAAAGTTTCCATTTCCGCCCCTTCTCCCAACACCCTCCCACTCCCCCCACTCCCTCTCCTCCTCCCTCTCCATCCATAAGAGTAGTCAGGGTTTCCTGCCCTTTGGGAAGTTCAAGTTCCTCCCCCCTCCCTCCAGGTCCAGGAAGGTGAGCATCCAAACAGACTGGATCACAAAAATCCAGTATATGCAGAGGAAACAAGTCCCAGTGTCATTGTCAATGGCTTCTCAGAAAGACCCCGTGCCAGCCACATTCAGAGAATCTGGTTGGACCATGTGCTCGTTCAGTCCCAGTCCAACTGGCCTTGGTGAACTCTCATTAGATCAGTCCCCTTGTATCAGTGGGTGAATGCACTCCTCACGGTCCTGCCTTTCTTGTTCATGTTCTCCCTCCTTCTGCTCCTCATTTAGACCTTGGGGGCTCAGTCCACTGCTCCAATGTGGGTCTCTGTCTCAATCTCCATCCATCAACGGGTGAAGGTTCCCTCTGATCTTGCCTTCATTGCTCACGTTCTCTTTCCTTCTGCTTCTCGTTTGGACCTAGGGACTTAAGTCCAGTGTTCCAATGTGGGTCTCTGTCTCTATCTCCATCCATCGCCAGATGAAGGTTCTATGGTGATATGCAAAATATTCATCAGTATGGTTATGGGCCAAGACCGGTTCAGGCACCCTCTCCTCTGTCCAGAGAACAGTCTGGGGATCTCTCCTTGGACCTGGGATTCCCTCTATAATCAAGTCTCTTGTAAACCCTAACATGACTCCCTTAGTTGAGATATATACTTCCCTGCTCCCATATCCATCCTTCCTCCCTCCCCCCCATCCCAATCCCCCGAGCTTTCCCCATTCCTCCCCTACTCCCTTCTCTCTAACCTGCTCCCCTTCCAGCAACCCCACCCCCACCCCCCATGCACCCAAGGTTGCCTGGCACTCTTGTCTACTTCCAATCTCCAGGAGGATAACTACATGATTTTCTTCAGATTCACCTTCTTATTTAGCTTCTCTAGGATCACGAATAATAGGCTCAAAGACCTTTAATCATGGCTATTAATGATATAAGTGGTGAATCCACTTATGAGGGAGTACATACAATATTCCTCTTTTTGGGTCTGGGTTACCTCACTCAGTAACGCGTTTTCTATATCCATCCATTTGCATGCAAAATTTAAGATGTCATTGTTTTTTACCGCTGAGTAAAACTCTAATGTGTATATGTTCCATACCTTTTTTAACCATTCTTCTATTGAGGGGCACCTAGGCTGTTTCCAGGTTCTGGCTATTACAAATAGTGCTGCTATGAACATAGTTGAACAAATGCTTTTGTGGTATGATAGGGCATCTTTTGGGTATATTCCCAAGAGTGGAATTGCTGGGTCTTGAGGGAGGTTGACTCCCAGTTTCCTGAGAAATCGCCACACTGATTTCCCCAAAGGCTGCACAAGTTTGCATTCCCACCAACAATGGATGAGAGTTTCCCTCTCTCCACATCCTCTCCAGCATAGGCTATCATTGGTGTTTTTGACTTTAGCTAATCTGACCGGTGTAAAATGGTATCTCATAGTTGTTTTGATTTGCATTTCCCTAATCGCTAAAGATGTTGAGCATGACCTTAAGTGTCTTTTGGCCATTCGAAGTTCTTCTGTTGAGAATTCTCTGTTCAGATCAGTACCCCATTTTTTAAAAATATCAGAAGTAACTGTCACTGTTCTTTTGGGTAAGAAATGCAAATCTGGAGTTTTGGAGAAGGAAATGAACTGAGCATTAAAGATATGAGCTACTGTGTTTTCCTCTGAGAAAATAGACTGCTGCAAACAATTTGCAGAATCCATACAACAGTCTTGTGATGTGTTCCCCGACACTGTTGAGTAAGTCTATAATGCCACTGAGCAAATGATTTAAAAGGTCTTCAAGGGTATTCAAGGTATTTAAATTGAACTCTGAGTGAATCCAAAGTCTGGTAGAGAATGACCAAAACCTACTAAGGTCATTTAAAATGAGGAAGCAGAGATGATGGTGCTGTGAGTGGGTGGAGAAGTGGAGCAATGGTGGTGGTGACTGAACCTGTTTCTCGAGGCATGGTGATAGTGTAAAGAGAAGAATACTTATGACTGCTCTACATCGTGAAGATGATAATGACCCTCCTCTATCACCATATTCAAGCCCTGGCACTCCAGAGAGAAGATTCCCCTAAGAAAAAATAGTTTAGAGATATTATAAAAATAGTTTAACATTTATATTAAAGTACTATGAATGGACAACTTTTCAGAAAATCAAGAATATCAAAGTTAATGGCTTTACAAGCAGTTGAATATTATTATTCAGGATTTGTTTTAGTCGTGTCTCCCATTCATTAGCTTGCTTTGACTTCTCAGAAAATATGTCCAAAATTTGTTGTTTTGCTTTCTATCAAGAAGTCTATCAACTGCATCCCATTATTGGACAAAAATACTAAAATCCTAATACATTTCAAAAATTTATGTTGTGTGAAACATATTTACTTATAATTTTCTTTAATGGGGCCTAACCAGCTCTTTGAAGAGAAAAATCAAGCATTGTGAATCTAATTTTGTGCAAAGACCTTCAATCACAATGATTTGGGGGTCATATTAGAGGTCACATTGTTGTTGTCATTGTTCTTAATCTTCCTGGCATATTATCTTTATGGCCAGAAAACATTGGTGTGCAGCCTGCAAAGAAACAGAGAGAAACCGCTGTGGTGGGGACTGCCTTACTGGAATTAAAATGAGGCAGTGCAAAAACCACACTCAGATCTCTGTGAGATCCACAAGTCAGCTGGGACAAAAAGTGTCCATACTGTCTTCTAATTTTTAGGGTTATAATATACATTTTATTTTCATCTATAGGATTCTGATATTGCATTAAAATTTGTACTGTGCATATGTCTATGTGACTGTGCTTAAAAGTCTATGGGAATACAAAGAACTAAAACAGATATGACTAGGTGCTACAGTGTAAAAATAGTAAATATTATATACCCTACCATCAGAGATCTGTAATCCCTATTTTCATAAATAAATGATTTAAGATATGTTTTACAGTAAAGTTCATTTGGGGATTCCCATAATTTCTGCAATATGTGTGGGGTGCCTCAGATGAATATCTGACCACCTTAAAATGCCTTCTTCCAGTTGTAATGGAATTGTTAAAAAATAGAGCCTGTCCATGAAGTTGAGGTTATAACTCAATCAGAAATCCACAGTCTGTTTCAAAACAACACAAAATATTATTCACAGTGATAGGCGTTTATTTAGTTATTTACTGGCTTGCTTCTTCTCACTTTCTTTCCATGGTGACCTAAGCCTTAATTGTTGAGTTCTTCTGAGGAAATCTACGACAGTGGTCAAGGTGTACTTTGACTCAGTCACAAGCATTTAATGTGGTAGGAGAACAGTAAGTCCTTTGTGATGCAAAATTCTTGGTTGTCATGTTGCCAGTGTGTGCTTTGTGCCTGGAATGCAAAGTGGTTTTAATCCATATGTCCTTTTTTTCTAAACTGGGATGCCTGCCAAAGCAATGTCTGTGATTAACATTTGAGGTTGTCAGCTTGAGACAAATGTAGAGACTGGGGAACTAAGGACAGAGAACCCCCTAGTTAAAGTATGTTTGACAATAGTATCGGCTTAGAGAACTATAAGGCAGATAATTACCTCCATAAACTAATCCTTTGCTGGAGGGTACTTTAATGCTTTAACTGCCCCAGGCTTTTCTTGTAAATCATACTAAATTTCATGTAAGGTTATTATGATTAAAATTTCTTTTTAAAATTGTTTCACATAAACACTCATGTTCATTAAATATCTCAAACTAATTGCTGCATAGGTGAGGGCAAAAGACCCAAGTGGTTAAAGTGCTCCTTGTTCTGGATAAATGGCTCAGTGTTTGGAAGCTCATGTAGCTTTTGCAGAAGACCTAAATTTGTGTTCCAGCACCCACACGGTATGTCACAACCCACTGTAACCCTGGTTCCAGGGGGTATCATGCCTACTCCAGACTCTCCAGGTGCATTCAAGTGGTACACACATGTACACACAGGCAAAACACTCGTACATTTCATGAGTGAGCAAACCTTATAAAAAAGTATTCTATCTGATTTAGTTTAATCTTTAATCATAAGTTAATGTTCTACCAGAAGTATAGTATATCAAACCCCTTGTTTTAAAAAAATAACATCTGTGTTCAAATCTAAGTTTGATATATCTTCACATAAATAAAAAACATTAACGTGTGATGAGGGTATACAGACCATAAAGGCAGAGTAGATAAGAAATCCAAATTACTAACTTCTACCATCTGTGTACTCGATTATTTGGATGTCTTAAATAGACAAATTTGGAAGAAATATTTATGTTCTATACATTACTAGTTAGAGAATAGTCTCGGAGTCATGAATGGTCTGAGACAGTAGAACACATCCATAATGCACATGAAATTAGAGAACAATCCTTGCTTTCTTTTCAAAATCAATTTCTTATGTCCCCCCCACATGTTGCTGTTCCTTTATCTTTGGTTACCTTGAATGACCCTTTTTTTATCATGCTTATTGTGATGGAATGGAAGGATTTGTGCTGCATACTTGGGAAAAGATCATTAAAAATGCATCAGTGTCTATTGAGTACTTATTATGCCTGATATTATGCTAAGCATTTGACACGGTATTATTTTACTTGAGACTAAGAATATCTTATAATTATGATTGTTAACATATTTTATAGATGGTGAAAGGAATTCACAAAAATCTGAAATTACTTATCTTGATTAAGAACAATGTATCTAGAGTTTATTTGATATTATTTTAGCTTTGTATTATCCAATATCTCTTCATAAAATATATCATGATCATATTTCCAGTCCCCCAGCTTCACTCAGATCCTCCCCACATCCCTAATTTCCCATTCTCAAATTATTTCTCTTTCCCTCTCTTGAAAAAAAAAAACCTACAAAGAATAAAAGTAGAAACAAATAAACCAAAAACAGTAAGACAAAAAGAAATGCTAAAACAGAAAGACCAGCAATGAACATACATGAGAAAGCATTTCTTCATTAAGTTATAGAGTCTTTAGGTTTATGTCCAAGAATGGATAAGACGATCATGGAGTGCATTGATTTTCCTCATTTGAAGAGCCTGCACACCAATTTTCATAGTGGTTGTACCATTTAATATTTTAAGGAGCCATAAATTCATGGCCCACTTTCCTGGATGAAATTTTTTAAGTCTCAGGATAATTTTGATTTGCATTTCTGTGATGGATGTTGAACACTTTTCGCAATGTTTTCCTATACATTTGTGTTTAGCTTCTTATTGCCAGTATACAAATTAACACAAGTTCATTGGTTCAGAAAATACAAGTTTGTTATCTTGCTCTCTGGAGGTCATTTATCTTGATGATTTTAAAATCAAGCTGTCTTCTTGATTTCTACTGAGAGCCATACTCCCCTTTTACCTGAATTTACAGTTCTGTGGCTCCCTGCTCCATCATCTAACAAAAAAAATCCCCTGAAAAGTATTCAGACACTTGCTTACTTTCTACCTTTTCTCTTTTGTCTTTTTTATCTTCCCTTGTCACTCCATCTTCATTTGAACCACTCTCCTAGTTCTTTACAAAGAATTCACCAAAAATAAAATAAAATAAAATATGCAAGAAATGATGGTGTTTTCAAGTCCTTCAGATTTTGACTTTTTTTTGGGGGGATGCCTTTTAATGGCTTCTTTTTACAACTTTTTATAATTTCATATGCTCATAATGTATTTACATTATTTCCTCTTCCTCCCTCCAATCTTTCATATGTCTGTACCATTCTTCTCAAATTCTTTAATATCTTATCAATTATTATTATAGCTAAATAGATTGAGCAATTGTGTTTAAATATTTATTCATTTATGAATACACACAGACACAGATAGACAGAAAAACGGACACACACACATACACACACACAAAATGGATATCTTTAGCAGAAAAAATTCTTTGCTGTCTGCAAGTGTACATTTGTCTTAGAACAAAACTGTTTAGGAAATTGCATCATTTTTTTTTCCATCAAGTGATTCTCAAGTCTTAACTAGTCACCATGCTATAGAGTAGCACTGTTTAAGGCTAGCAATCAGCACTACTTATAGGCTAGGTAATGCAAGCATTGTGGATATATTTATCATCAAAACTCCATAAATTTAAGCATAAGAAATAGCTCACTACAAATTTAAATGATAGTTCAATATCTTAATGAATTCAAAAGCTATTAACAGTTATTTAATGACAATAACTAAGGTAATGGTACTAACTTTAAAAGGATTTTCATTTGTTCTTTCAAAAATTTTCAATGTAGCTAGGTCAGTTCTACTCCCCTCCCAATATTTTTTTTCTATTTTATTTTATAAGAATGAGAAAAACTAAAATTTTAAATACATTAACTACATAGTACTCATAGTACTTTGTTTCTTTTTTTTAAACATAGGTTTCTTCTTTAATTTCAGAATAATACCAGGCATAATGAAACTGTTGCTTTTAAAGTTTCTTTTTTCATAAATAACTATCCTCTTTGAGATCTTGTGTCATATGTGGATTCTTAGGCTTATAATTTATTGTGTTGGCCATTTAAGTTTATCCACTTACCATTTTGTTGAGACATTTTTTAATATTCTATAATGCTTCACATAGCTAGATATCATTAACATCCTAGTAAATATAATGCCACCCATTGAGTTGTGATGCAATTTAACAAGCTCTCAAGGCATAGAGCTAATTGGCACCTACATTTGCTTGCTCCTTGTTCACTGGACTCCATCTGTAGGCTGGCCTGTATCCAGCAAATGCCAGATCTCAAGGAAGTTAGTGAGCCTTTATCATTCTGATTTTAGTAACCTGTAAGGGTCTATCCATATCTTGCGATGGTTGGTAATAAATAGTTGTTCATCAGTCCTTCTTAGTTTTAAAATTTTTGACTTACCAAGCTGCTTTATAGTGGGTCCCCAGTATACAAAGGGGGATCACTACATTCACCAAAAAAAAACAAAAACAAAAACAAAAACAAAAACAGACATTGTAGTGCTCTTACAGGTAGTTCAAGTTGTATGACTACATATCACTTATTAAATTAATCATTTTCCCCTAACATACACGGATATACAGACAGACACATGCATACAGACACACACACACACACACACACACACACACACACACACACACGCTCTTTTATTTTTATTTGTAAAAGTTCATGATGAAGATTGCCTTACGCCTTATCTGAGGTGGTTAAAGCTGCTTTTCTTGCTCTAATTCTTATGTTTATTTTTCACTTCATGCATAGATCTTAAAAGTTACTTCATAAGCAACAGGAAGATCAAATTAACTGCAGTATTATAGCTATGAATATTTACTAGATTTTAAAAACATAATGAAAATATGTCAACAACTATCTTCAATGCAATGTCAAACATCCTAACTTCAGGGGAAAGAAAAGGAAGGATATATAAATATTTTTGAATGAGCTTATAAAATGGTGGTTCCATTCTGAAGAACTACGGTTAATCTCTCTTCTGGAAGTGCCCTCTGCCTGTACATCAGAGATTAGGGAAATGGAATCAAACTATAATACTTAACCTATATTTATTTATCATTTAGTAAACAAAATAAATTACAAGTTATGTGTGCTTAAGCCTAGTATGTAAGATGGGTCTTTAAAGATCTGAACTTAGCCATGATTGTTTCTTTCCCATGCAGACTAATCAGTCTCTGGGACTCCTTTCAGAAACCCAGTGGCATGAGTCTGTAATGATGGTGAGTTTGCATTAGTAGGGGCAAATGCTATTGTGATGGCCAGAAGCTCCATCAGCAAAGTAGTTAGAATGTCTTCACTACTCCAGTTTGAAAAGAAACACATGTTGACTCCAGTAAATCAGAATAAATCTCTTAGTGTCTCATGTCTACAGTCTTCATTTAAGAAAAAACAAAAACGAAAAAACGTGTTGACTCCGGCAAATCAATATAAATCTCTTCTATCACAAGCCTACAGTCTTCCTTTTGCTGTGGTTCTGAATTATGGATTGTTTCTTACTGTCTTATTCATAGTTTTTGAAAAGAAAAGCAGTATAATTATTGTGCATTATGAAACTAAGAGAAGGATAAAGTACCAATGTACCCAAATAATTGAGTTGACACAGAAACAATCGTTGCTTTATTTCATAAAGTGAATCAGTGATTGTTTGAGAGCCAGCCCATCAGTACTTTTGCATGTATCTGAAATTCTGTTTTGCATTGCTATATTTAGGAATATATCTGCATACTTTGGCCATAATTTTGTTGTTTTCTTTTTAATATGATTATCAATAGAATGTATTCATTGATTTTTTTTTCAATTTTTCATGATGTTAAACACATTATTTTCAGGTACTTAGAGTGATGAGTTGGTATGTCTCTATACATAATTAAGGACATACTATTAGAAAAAAAATATTGTTGCAAATTGAATAGGATTTGTTAAAAAGCATTATTTCAAATACTAAAGCTACCAAGCTACTTAAGGATGTCAAGACAGATAAATAAGTTCATAGTTAAATATTTGAAATTTTAAAACTGGGTGCACATGCCTGAATGATTTAGAATCAGCTTTTCACATACAACCTTTTTCTTTTTTGATATAATTCTTAATAATAAACGATTCTAGCTACTTACTATACATAAAATGTCTATTTCTTCCTCACACCATCAAAAGACCACAGATAAGTACTAGTTTCCTATTTGTAGATCAGATTGGTGAACCAAAGCATAACATCAGACAATGCACGATACTGGTAATTCAGAGCTTATGAATACATATTGCAATAGTAAGCTTCAATAAAGAAGGGAGAAAGATGTTGGTTTGAGAAGACTGTTCATGATGATAGTTCGTTTATATATTGTGCACTATAGTTAATATTTGATGTTTACTTAATTAAAATTATAAAATAATTCTAAATAAGCTTGTACAGAAAATATGTTCTGAGAATTTCAATAGAAGAGGTATTAGAAAATAAATTAGTATAGAAATAGATTTTAAAAATTTAGTTGAATTAATTCTGGTGCTTCTCTCATGAGATTATTACAATTTCATGGCAAAGAATGTAGATACATTCTTTATCATGTGCTCCAGCCTCAATTTTATGATTTGATTTGATGTATCGCTCATAATTTTATTGAGAATTATTCTGCCTTATGCTAAATTACCAATCAATGTGACCCATGTCAACATTTATTTTGAATCATGAAAGTTTGAATTTTTATTGAAAATACACTTATCCTCTCCTGATGTACACAATGTTGTTTTAGTTTAATTTTTTTTATAAACTAAAAAGATTACTTTGTCACAGTAGGACATTTCATTCTGTAACCAGAATAAAAGTGTAAATTTTATTTTGCTGACAAAATAAAAATCCAGATTTTCTTATCTCACTTGAGATATGATGATGTTTCTCACCCTATTTTGATTATTTACTTAATGAACAGTATTCACTGAGGCTTCCATTAGACTGCGTCTTCCAAATGCTCATTACAAACTCAAGATTTCTGACTATGCATGTCCTCTCTAGTCACATGGAAGAGCTCACAGCCATCTTCCCTGTCCACAATGATTACCCATCTTGCAACATCACTAAAAGATATTGATTTCTTAGTAGAGAATCTACAATATAAATGTATACCTAAAATCTCCGTAAAGGAATTTTCTCCTCTCACTCATATGTTACTTGGTGATGTCTCATATTACCTTACGTGACAAAGGTAAATTAATTATCCATGTTTTTCAGAGGGAATTCCAGATCTTGTTTGATTATAATGTGATTACAGAAAGAAATAAGGAACTATATTCAAAAACATGTATATTTTAAATTAGTACTTGAATAATAAGTTTGATTTTTGAGGTGTGAAAATATTAAACACTAAAATGAGAACCTTTCTCAACCCTCTCTGCCATAAATGTGTGCAGATCATTGGAGTAGCCGGAGGATGGCTTATGTGATTTCCTCTCAAGTGCAGCAATAAATGTGAGGACTGCTTGTTGATGCCTAATCCTCGGTTAACATCATAAATCAGCACTTGTCAGAGCAGGGAAGCATATTAACTAGAGTTATTATATTTCAAAACAGGAGTGTTTTTTATTCCGACAGCTTCCAGGAGTGGGAACTGTGTGATGAGTATCAGCAGATATTTCATTCCACTGAGGATGATGCACATCTCCAGTTGTGGCTGCAAAGGGCAGCCTTTACGAGGATGACATAATTCTCCCCCAACCCTCTATTTTAATTCCTGTCATACCAAAATGTTATTTACTCCTTTACCGAGCTAACAACTGCCAGCCACATGCAATTTAATAGAGTTATAGAATTTTAGAGACAGGAAAATAAAACTTAGAAGGTATGATATCTGAGTCTGCATCTCTTCTGTTGTAGCAATGATGAGTGTCCATTACTGAGGACTCACCAAATTCTGTCTAGAGACTTTCTTAGATATCAAAGTGGTGTGGTCGTCTAGCATCTCCATCCATCTTTTTCTTTCTCCTTCCCTATCCAAATGTACAATTACTTATATACATATAATTAGGTGTAAATGTTAGATGGACATTAGAAATAGCTAACGCAGAATGAGTTTCTATAAAACTGTGAATTTAATTAATTTTAGTAAACGAGATAGAGCATCCTAGAGATTTGTGAACTTAAACTTATTTCAAGAAAAGTCTTCAAAATTTACAGATAAAGTATCACTCATTCAAAATGTTTGTGCTCAGGAGTCTTTCAGATATTGATTTTTTTCCAGGGAGAGGATTTTGAAATACTGTACAAACAAAAGATAGCTGAAAATTGGATCAACATCTCAACAGAATTCACTTTATTTTATGTATGTTTTATGTGCACAGCCTGAAGGTAATTTTATACAATACATTCAGTGAACATAGACTTATAATCAGATGTATTGCATTAAGTCAGGGTAGATATTCACCCTAATCAGTGGAATAGTCAAATGCTTTCAAATTTTAGAGGATTTTGGAATTTCAGGTTGGTGATTGTCAAGTTTATTTTGTAATATATATACTTGCATGGACTGAAAAGCAAAGAAGTAGTGGTTCAGAACTCAAATAATATTTTTTAATCATAAAACTTGTTATTAAGAAAATTCAGCACACTTAGTGTATCAGAATTTCAGATCAGTATATACAATCTTATATTGTAAGTAAAAAACACAAATGTCACCAAAATAGTAGATTTATGACAAGTAATTATACCTACTTTCCTTATTTTAAAAACCATTAAAAATTTTAAGCAATCACTTACAAACAAAGGCAGGGATTATACTAGTTAACTATAATCATGAATAGAAAGTAATAAAGTAGCTTTTATTTTATATATTTTATAAATTTTATATCAGTGTTTTATGAAAATGCATCTCCTTTTGTTTGCTTGTTCTTAGTGTCTTAGTATTTAAATAAACTGAGTAGTGTCAGTTTTTATATTCAGATGTAAATGTAATAATGCAAAGGTTTTACAGATTTTCTTCTGCATTTTAAATTCTTGGAGTTTTATTATTTTTGGGGGGGCAGTCAGTGTTCATTATCAGGAGGGGTTTGATGAGCAGCTGTTTAACGAGCAACCAAAGGGAAGAGCATGAGTTTTATATTTTAATTCTTTTTGTTTCTGACAAAAGGTATCCATGTGATTATTACACAATAAAATAAAACTACACGTTTTCAACCTGTTGAATAGTGTTTCTTTGTAGTCTGAATCAATGAAAACCACACAATTTTAATCAAATTGAACTACTATACAAAGAAAAGCAATATTTGAAATTGTGGAAGCCTTTTAGTATTCAATATATTGGGCATTTTTATCATTATTATTTCACAGTACTAATACTTATGTTATTACTTACTCATCTGGAAGAGGAGCATGTTCTGCAAACATTTTTCTATTGTGTTTTATTTTCAAATATATTTATTATTTATTCCACACTGTATAGAATATACTGACCTTAGATCTCGCTTACATTATACATCTTATTAAAAATCTTGAGGCCAAGGGTAGTGGTACAAGCTTTCAATTCCAGCACTCAGGCGGTAGAGGCAGTCAAACCCTTTGGGTTTAACTAGCCTTATCTGTATATAGAAAGTTCCAATACAGCCAGGAATTACATTGAGATCTGGTTGTAATAAATAAATAATTAAAGACTACATATGTACATGAAACATAATTAAACAATTTTGCTATATTAGCAGTTACTGTTAAATTTTTATATTTTAAATGTTTTATTAAAACAAATGTTTTAATAAATTTTGGTAAAGGTATGTTTTTTTTTCTCTTTATTTTTTTGAGAAAGGGTTTCTCTGTAGCTTTGGAGCCTGTCCTGGAACTAGCTCTTGTGCACCAGACTGGCCTCAATCTCACAAAGATCTGCCTACCTCTGCCTCTTGAGTGCTGGAATTAAAGGCTTGTGGCTCCACCACCCAGCCTGTAAAGGTATGATTATGCATAACAGTAGAACTCAAATATTGAATAGTCTTAGCACTTGGAATATCATCTTGACTTTCTTCTTCCTCTTTATTCTTTAGAACAAACTTTTAGCTACAGAACACTAGATTTTCACTTACCCAATAATAATTTCCCAATAGGGGATTCAGTAGGCTTTTCTTTTCATAATGCCCTTTGCAAACCCTTCTGTAAGCACTTCTTTGTATGGGCCTCAAACACTGCCATATTTAAATGACACATTCCATCACATGATGCTCTTCTACTGTCTTTACCCAAGCAGAATTCTGAGCTTTTCTACAAATTTTAACTCAATTTCGTAATGTAATAATTTTAATAATTTAAACTTGAACAGTTTCTTCTACATCCAATATTGAGGTATTTGGATGTTGCTAAAATTGAATTCAACAGTATTTCATAATTTCTTTTAACATCAGCTATACAACTTATCATATTACAATTCCATGTTTATTTTAACAATTAATATGCAATGCATTTTTGATAGAGATTAAATGACTCATAATGGTCAAATTCTGAGATAAATTATTGTGTTCCTAAAATAAAGCATTCTTATGTTAGACTTCTACTTGTTTGTTTGCTTCTTTCTAAGAGGCTCAAAATTTATGATACAGAGCCTCTTTCCTTGTCTAACAAAAGGCCATGGAAATAAGACTCAACTAACGATGCCTGCAGTCACTAACTTCCTTGTTATTCTGTCTTTAGAAATGTCTGGGTTTTCCATATATTGTGGTTGCCAGTGTCCCCTATGATCCCGTATACAAATGATGCTTGAAATGTCAGTAGACTGTGCATTGAAATATACTGATTTGAGCAGGATCACATGAAGACAATCTGATTTCCTAGGTGAAAGGTTATCTTTCTAATTTATCTTAGGTAAAAGGTTATCCCAGGTTGGCTCAGATCAAAAGATTGAACAAATTATTCTTCCAGGTGCCAAACTGGACTTTGCTGTGCTTGCCTTTGAACTAGTTCATACTGGTACAAAGAGGAAGACAAAACAAAACAAGTCAAAAGAGTTTTAAATGATTTTAAATGAACTCAGCCTAACTAAGTGTCTTTAATTTTTAAAATTTCACCTTTAGTGTCTTCAAATCACATATAAATTCTAAACATATCCAATGAGAGGATCTTTGATTTGATGAGTATCTCTTACTGTGCATAGAGAGGTAAGTCACTCAAATCATACCCAATGTCAAACAAGGGTTCTGATCTTTTTTTTTATTTTTAGGAAAAGAAGTATTTGAATACCTGTGAAGCCCCTTATGGGATAATCTAATGGGGGTCTCCAAACTTGTGTCCTAGATTTACTGGTCTCAGAAAAGAGCCTTTCTTCTAGAGGTTTCATCATGGTATGCCCAACAAAGAGAAACTACAAATGGTTGAATGCAGGTTATTGTCTTCATTCTTTCAAAAATTCCTTCTTGTTTAGTTGGTGAATCTCGGACTTTAGATTAAGCTCATGCAGTTCACTCTACCCACATAGTTCAAACATTGTCTGTTTTCTTATGAGAGACTCCAGAGACTCTGCTGTGTGCGACAGTTGCTTTCCTTTGTGTTTCAGTAGGATGAGATATGAGTGTTTCAGCACTCTGTTGACTATGACATTTACGTTTTGGCTGAAATAAGGTAAAAACTCTGATCTGTGTAACTCTTCATCCCATCTTAGTCTCTAATCTTCACACTTTCTACCTTTTCTCCAACATCCCCGCCCCTCCTTCTTTTACATGTGCTGATCTCAAAACACATCTAAGCAAGTCTTCCTCAAAGAAGAGGCAGTTTTCAGGAACTCTGTCTGAAGTACACTGCACTGTGACTTCATACAATAAAGGATTCTTTAAATAGTTATCAAACTTTGCTAAAAAAAAAGACATAAAGACATTCATTTTCAGAATCTATATTATTTACAACTCAGTTTTCTTGGCTCCATTAGGCTTAGGAAAGAGCTGGGAATAGCATGTGTTTGGCCTTATTCAGTGTTGTGATGTGTCTGTTTCCCATTAGAGAAATCTCAGTGTATGTCTCATGGGATTTGGGAACTTTCACTAGTTCACAATTATTAAAAGATCACTCCCTGAAAGTTTAGATTCTCCTAAGAGTTTGAGCACCATTTGTCACTTACTGGAAAGCAACTGTAAGTTCCCTGTGTTTCTTTTTTCTGTTACTAAGGTGTCTGTTGCAGTACAATCAGTAGCTTCCAGGAGCATACTCTACAATGTAGTGTCCTTTATGCTTGCTCCTGATGAGATATTAAATAGGGCATTGTAGTCATCATGTATTTTTCTTCAATACTTTTGAGTGATTATTATTAATTATTTCACATTCTATTTCAGGTGTGACATGTATCCTCTGACCGTGTAGCATGCTTTAGAGTTCCCTACGGTCTTAGTCTAGACAGATATCTAAAAGTGTGTTCAGAATACAGAACTTTCAAAATCAACAATTTCTCAGGCCCATCCTCCTAGGAATACATTCTTTCCCTAGAAACAAATCAGTCCTCAGGTTAATAGACCTCTAGTGACCTGTTTCACAATCTTGCCAACCATACAAGTTTAGGCAGATTTGAAACTCTGTAATGAGTCCAGTTCGGGCTCCATATGGGGTTTCCACTGTAATTAGAAAATAGATCATTTTCTCATGAACACTTCTCATGAAAACAAAAAAATAAACAAAAAACAAAAGAAGACAGCAATATATGGAATCAGCAAATCATTGCTAACTAAGGAATCTGAAATGAACATGGCCTCATGAACTCTTGATAGTTTATGTTAAAGGATTATTTCATTTGTATTTTGACTTGTATCTGCCTAGCCTTACCACCTTACCGTTTCTCATTAGTTACTTTCAATTTAATATGTGACATTCATTTCTTTTATCTAGTTTTTTTAAAATAATTGCAAAAATAAGTTAAATTTTGCAATGTGTTCCAATGTAAAGGTACTGATAAAAAAAGACTTACAGATTTGTTTTAGTATGCCTTAAATTCTTTTCTGACTCAACATTTATTTGGTGATTATGCATTTAAAATGTAAAGAACAGATAAATTTGTGGCATGACGACTTTCCACGTTCCCAAAACATGCTTAAAGTGTGGTCTTGGTCATTATTTTGTTTTTTTTTATTTTTAATAATAATTCATGTTGAAAATTTGTGCCTACTTTTTAAAGTCAAATTTGTATTGTACATTATTCTCTATTTGTTTAAAACTCAATAAAGTTATCACTTACTTTTATTATTTCCCTTGCTTTGAAACACAATTCTACATAACTTAATTTGCCTTTGTATTGCCCTGTGATTCAGACTTGCAGTGATCCTCTCTTTTGTGGCCTCATACAAATACCACTACTACAATTGTGCTAGAGGATGCCCAGCTAGAAGTCTATTGATTTCATGTGTTAATGAACCTCACCTCTGAAGCATGTGCACCTTGTAACCTTTTAAACAGTTTAGTTAATCCAGATAATTTTCTTTCTTCTTTGTAGCATGAGGGCCGTTTGATTCGCCGATACTTCTTTATTTCTTTTTTCTTTTGACAGGACCTTTTATTTATTTATTTATTTTTATTTTTCCATTCAAAAATTTACACTTCCTTCCCTCCTCCCATTCCCCTCTTGATCCCACACTCACCCTCCTCCCTCCCCCTCCCTCCTTAAGAGAGGGCAGGATACCCTTGCCTGTGGGAAGTCCAGGGCTCTCCCCACTTCATCCAGGCCTAGGAAGATGTGCATCCAAATAGATTAGGGTCCCAAAAAGCCAGTACATGCAGTAGAAACAGGTCTCAGTGCCATTATCGATGGCTTCTTAGTCAGCCTCCATTGACAGCCACTATCAGAAAGTACAGTTTGATCACATGCTCATTCAGTCTGAGTCCAGCTGGATTTGTTGAGCTCCCATTGGATCAGGCACACTGTCTCAATGAGTGGACCAACTCCTCGCGGTCCTGACTTCCTTGCTCATCTTCTCCTTCCTTCTGCTCTTCAACTGGACCTTAGGAGCTCAGTCCTTGCTCTGATGAGGGTCTCTGTCTCTATCTTCATCAGTCGCCCGAAGAAGATTCTATGGTGATATTTGATATAATCATCAGTGTGATAGTGGGGCAAGGACAGTTCAGGCACCCTCTCCTCTGCTGCCCAAGGACCTAGCTGGGAACATCCTCGTGGACACCTGGGATCCCCTCTAGAGCCAAATCTCCTAACCCTAAAATGCCTCCCTTAATGTAGATATCTTTTTCCCTGATTCTATATCTCCCTTTCTTCTTCTCAGCCCCTACTCAAAAAAAAAAGATATTAACCAATTGAGCCTATAGAATTTACATTAGAGAAATATGCTTGTTGAAAAAGATGGGATAACTATCCTGAATGAGGTAACCCAGACACAGATAGACAACACAGTATATTCTCACTCATAAGTGAATATTAGACATAAAGCAATAGATAACCAGTCTACAGTTCACAACCCAAGAGAAGACAGGAAACCAGAACCCTCAGAGAGACATACGTGGATCCTATGGAAATGGGAAGTGGAGAAGAACACTTTAGTTATGTGGTTGCATTGGGGGGAAGAAAAAGGGCGATAGGGGAATAGGGATGGGAGAAAAGGAGTGGGGAGGAGAACATGAGAGATAGGAAAGGTCTGGTTGAGTGAAGGACAGAGAAGGACAAGCAAAGAGACACTTTGAAAAAGGGAGTCATTATGGGGTTAGTGAGAAACCACTCACTGGGGAAATTCCCAGGAATTCACAAGAGTAACCCCAGCTAAGAATCTAAGCAATAGCAGAGAGGGTACCTGTAATGTCCTTCCCCATAATCAGATTGATAACTACCTTAATTATCATCATAGAACCTTCATCCAATATAGATGTGGAATTCTCCTCTATATGCTGTAAATATGTTTTATTGCCATTGGTTAATAAAGAGCTGCTTTCAGTCAATGGCTTAACAGAATATAGCAAAGCTGGAAAGTTTATATAGAAAGAATATGTGGAGTTAAAGAGAAGCCATGTAGCCACCACCGGAGACAACACAGGACCTATTCAGAACCTATCAGTAGGCCACAACCACTTGGCAATACACAGATTAATAGAAATGGGTCAATTTAAGATATATGAGCTAGCTAAAAATATGCTAGAGTCACTGGCTAACCAGTGTTGCAGTTTATATAGTTTCAGGTGATTATTTAGGTTATGGGTGCCTGGGAAACAAATTAGCAGCCTCCACCAACACAATATCAGATGGATGCAGATGCAAAGATCCATAGTTAAGCACTGTACCAAACTGCAGGAGTCCAGCCGTAGAGAGGGAGGAGTGATATTATGAGCAAAAGAGCCAAGACCATGATGTGGGAAATCCACAGAAACAGCTGCCCCAAGCTAGTGGAACTGACAGCTGAGGAACTTGCATAAGACCAAACAAGGCCCTCTGAAAGTGGGTGACAGTTGTGTGGCTTGGACAATTTGTGGGGCCACTAGCAGTGGAACCAGTACTCATCCACAGTGCATGAACTGGCTCTTTGGAGTCCATTCCCTAAGGAAGGACATATTGCCCAGCATAGATATAGAAGGAAGAGCCTTAGTCCTGTCTCAAGTGATGTGACCGACTTTGTTGACTGCCCATGGGAGGCTTCACCCTCTCTGAGGAATGGATGGAGGTAGGATGTGGTGAAGATGAAGGGAGCAGGAAGATGGGAGGGAGAGGAAACTGGGTTTGGCATATAAATAAGAGTGATTTAAAAATAAAAGAAAAAAGAAAATCAGGATAAAAACAAACTTTAATAGGATGCTAAAGCAAAGGCAAAAAACAAGCCTACATATCTTCATATTTTTATCCTTTTCTTCTTAGCCCTGAAAAAATAACAACGCTATTTCTACTTCATAAATCTTTACAATCAATTTTTGGATAAATAAATTATAGATAGGTAGATAACATGGATAAAGTAGATAAATAACTTAGTACTTAAGACTCTAAACAGAGGAATTTCTTTTTTCAAGGTACACAGGAAATTAAAGTTGCTTCATAAATCCTACTCTACAATGGTAAATGAGACATAATGGCCAGATAAAGATAGAAATATATGTATGGGTCTCTGTCTGTCTCTGTCTATCTGTCTTCTTTCCTCTTCAACCATTTTCTCCTCTCCCTCTCTTCTTCTTCTTCTTCTCCCCCCCACCTCATTTATTTCAGCTTTGATGCCAGGAATTGAACTCGGGACTTTCTGCTTGCTAATCATGTGTTCATGTGACTACACGAAGCTACCTATCCCAATAGGAATATGTTCCCCTAACATTTTCCAACTTTTGCACCTACATTTATTTTATTTAATTATTAAATATTGTTATTCTTGCTTCTATCTTATTGAGTCCTGTATGACCTGAGAAATGTGAAAGGTGGTCAAAATAGTGAAAACATTAGGCTCAGTTAAATTATTTATACACCATATTCATTTATTGACTCTATAACCATCATAAGATGAGGCTGAGAGACATTGAGACAGAGGAAAAAATATTGGGTGCTCAGAAGAAAGACTTTTAGAATCATTTTATTATTTATCTTGGTCCAGATAGTTCCACTCCACAGAAAACACACAGGGACCTGCACTGATTTTTTTTCCCTCAATAAAGATAAGATACTAATGTGGTGCTCATAG